>NC_064648.1:100382237-100690213 GCF_023864345.2 Schistocerca serialis cubense
CACTTGAGTGCCTGGCAGAGGGTTCATCGAACCACCTTCACAATATTTCTCTCTTATTCCACTCTTGAACTGTGTATGAAAAAAAGGAACACAAATATCTCTCTGTGCGGGCTCTGACTCCCTTATTTTATTATGATAATCGTTTCTCCCTATGTAGGTCAGCATTAAAAAAATATTTTCGTCTTACTATTCTGCAGGGAGGTGCTAAACGACCTCAGCTGCTGTTGACATATCATCATCCCTCCACTGACTAAAGCTAGAACTGGTGAGCGACTGTGCCAGCCTTATACCTCAGGTGTTCCAGATCATGTGGTGGGATCTCGCACAGGCATCAGTTGGTCAGGGATTCTGGAAGAAGAAGGTTCGCTGCAACACTCTCTGTGTGGCTCCACGGAGAGCCCTTATTAGTTCAGCATATTACTGCAATGTCTGTTATGCTAAACACACAGTGTAGCACCTAAGAGTAATATGACTTATTTGCTCTATTGGTGGCAGTGGAAGGTGTAGATTAACTAGTCATTTCAAAAATGGTTCAAATGGCTCTGAGCACTATGGGACCTAACTTCTGAGGTCATCAGTCCCCTAGAACTTAGAACTACTTATACCTAACCAACCTAAGGACATCACACACATCCATGCCCGAGGCAGGATTCGAACCTGCGGCCGTAGCGGTGGCGCGGTTCCAGACTGTAGCGCCTAGAACCGCTCGGCCACTCTGGCCGGCTTTGTAACATTCAACTGAGCACACCTACGATCTATAAAAACTTCACCAACGTTACCTGACAGAGAACTCAATAACATTTCACTGCATATCTTTCTCTTTAAATATTGGAAACAAACACTGTCTGCAAGTTGACAGCGACTATATGTCGTGATCCTATTGAACATACATGTACTGGTCCACTGGAGTAGGGGACAAGTGATCAAAGTCGCTTCCAAGGGCCTGTGTACATAGCTCATGTCCCTGTTGCAGCTCCCTACAGTTGGAGTGGGAATCAAGTTAACATGCAGAACTGTTTCCAGATTTTGGTTTCCATCAGCTGCAGCACTATATGGGCCTGCAGACTCTTTCTCTGATGTGTCAGTGTGAGACACTGAAGTGTTTCCAGACCTTGAGTTTCTACTACATTCTTCGCATACTGCGCTCATAGAGGCTCATATAGCTACAAAACAAGGGTTACTATACTTTCAACTATCTACCTCGATTACTTTCAGCCTCATCCCATCTGAAATGCATGCATGTGGATTATCAGAAATAGAGAAATCTGCAGGAATATTTTTAGCATGTTGATGTATATAACACATATAAAATCAAACCACATCTGGTTATGTTAGCAATATGAGCAAATGCATACCGAAAAAAAATGTGGAGAAAATGATCTAAAAATTGGTAAAACAAATTACAAAAATTGACTGAAAGTACATATGGAAAATTGAGGAAGAAGGGAGAGTACTTACATATCTGCTTACCACACGAAAGTTCTTGTACGTGGGTTGAGTGTGTGACAGCAAGAGAGATACAAGAAGAAAATCGAAATGGAAGCATTGGTTCTCAGGGAAACACTAATATGATTATTGGCAACGATGAGACGGCTGGAGTAGACTGTTTAATGTGGACGATCTATAAACGTAGAGTAATAAATTTATATATGTTAAATGACAAGCCCGGGTGTGACCAACTCACAGATTTTTATAAAGTCTCTGGACATGTGACTACGAAAATATTTTATATCCTCCTTGTTAAAGAGTCTTATATTACCAGGTTTGGGGCTGCTATATACAACTACTGAACGGTTTACATCCTTTACCCTGTGCAAGACTGCCTAAGTGTTTTAAACTTAAACAAACAGTATTTACAAAATGCTTGTCTGTACTCTCTACGAATCGCAACCATGTGGTTCTGCTAATAATTACCTTACTGAACAGTTGTTGCACGGTTTATAACAATATTCTGCAGTAATGAGGTGGTTTGAATATATACAAGTTGACCGCTGTCTTAGACGATTTCCTTGGAAGTTGTCCAGAGTGTGAGTTGGAGTGCTATCTACCCACAATCGTTAATAGTAAACCTCCCCATACCAAAGTCAACAGAGGACTTGCAACACATGTGTGACGAATCATGTCCACCAAACTGTTGGGAATCCTATTCCGGCCCCGTCCTTCCAATGTATACGAAGTACACCATTGTCCAGTCACATTTTGAACATGAATCGAAGCGTCAGTTTCATAACTACACTACTGGCCATTAAATTGCAACACCACGAAGATGACGTGCTATAGACGCGAAATTTAACCGACAGGAAGAAGATGCTGTGATATGCAAATGATTAGCTTTTCAGAGCATTCACACAAGGTTGGCGCCTGTGGCGACAACTACAACGTGCTGACATGAGGAAAGTTTCAAACCGATTTCTCATACACAAACAGCAGTTGATCGACGTAGCCTGGTATAAGGAGGAGAAATGCGTACCATCACGTTTCCGACATTGTTAAAGGTCGGATTGTAGCCTATCGCTATTGCGGTTTATCGTATCGCGACATTGCTGCTCGCATTGGTAGAGATCCAATGACTGTTAGCAGAATATGGAATCGGTGGGTTCAGGAGGGTAATACGCAACGCCGTGCTGGATCCCAACGGCTTCGTATCACTAGCAGTCGAGATGACAGGCATCTTATCCGCATGGCTGTAACGGATCGTGCAGCCACGTCCCGATCCCTGAGTCAACAGATGGGGACGTTTGCAAGACAACAACCATCTGCACGAACAGTTCGATGATGTTTGCAGCAGCACGGACTATCAGCTCGGAGACCATAGCTGCGGTTACCCTTGACGCTGCATCACAGACAGGAGCGCCTGCGATGGTGTACTCAACGACGAACCTGAGTGCAGGAATGGCAAAACGTCATTTTTTCGAATGAATCCAGGTTCTGTTTACAGCATCATGATGTTCGCATCCGTGTTTGGCGACATCGCGGTGAACGCATCTTGGAAGCGTGTATTCGTCGTGGCCATAGTGGCGTATCACCCAGCGTGATGGTATGGGGTGCCATTGGTTACACGTCTCGGTCACCCGTTGTTCGCATTGGCGGCACTTTGAACAGTGGACGCTACATTTCAGATGTGTTGCGATCCGTGGCTCTACCCTTCATTCGATCCTTGCGAAACCCTACATTTCAGTAGGATAATGCACGAACGCATGTCGCAGGTCCTGTAAGGGCCCTTCTGGATACAGAAACTGTTCGACTGCTGCCCTGGCCAGCACATTCTCCAGATCTCTCACCAACTGAAAGCGTCTGGTCTATGGTGGCCGAGCAACTAGCTTGTCACAATACGCCAGTCACTACTCTTGATGAACTGTGGTATCATGTTGAAGCTGCATGGGCAGCTGTACCTGTACACGCCATCCAAGCTCTGTTTGACTCAATGCCCAGGCATAACAGGGCCGTTATTATGGCCAGAGGTGGTTGTTCTGGGTACTGATTTCTCAGGATCTATGCACCCAAATTGCGTGCAGATGTAATCACATGTCAGTTCTAGTATAATATATTTGTCCAATGATTACCCGTTTATCATCTGAATTTCTTCTTGGTGTAGCAATCCTAGTGGCCGGTAGTGTACTTTGATTCTAAGTCACTGACATAGCTTTGTGAGTTGCTCCAAATCCTGTGTGTTCAATTGCTTGACAGCTGTGCTGTGCCTGGAGTTAGAGGATCATGCTGTGTAATTTCACATGTTAAATACCGCTGCTATGCATTTGTCTATTTCCTCATAACAAGTATTTTTCATTGTTGACGATCATTTTATTAAGCTGATGCAAGCATACTATAATTTATGAATCACAATCAGATGTAAACAGTGGGCGCTATGCACTTCCAGAGAGCTATATTGCGCATGTATTACAGAGAATCTACGTTTTTCTTTGGTGCAGAAGGAAGTAGTTTCATAATCTTAACGTCTGTCACGGTAGCGAATGGGATAGAAAATTGCAGGATTGCTGTATGTCAAATGTTGGATGTATATGTACTGCACTATAGCATTAAGAGCGTTGCATTCTGCACAACTAATATTTCAGAAACCACATGGCATTAACACTATATTGTGTTTAAGTGCAGAACTGTGTAGCCTTAGGAGCTGGTGTGTTGGTGTTCTACGATAAGTTTGCTCTTGCCAATACTTTCTTGGTACGCTCTCCAAGCACTAGAACAGTACTCCAGAATTGAAATCACATTTGATTTATGTAAAATGTTTCAAAGTTTGTCCTTTAGGTGCTCCATCATTCATAAACCATACATTTATTCTTGACTGTCTGTTATATCTCTGCAGCACTCTCATATCTACTATACACCAATAACGGGTGCCTTCTTCCTGGACATGAACACGTCTGGAGAGATCTTGTGCACTTGGACAGGTGCAATTAGTAAGGCTGGTGTGGAACAGTCTTCTCTGAACAGCAGTTGTGGACTCAGCTCGCTCTGTCCCTATATGAGATGTGGAATGTAGTGGGTGTAGTACCCTCCTACTGCTGATCTGTCGCAAATTAAATCGGTGACTTTGTTGCAGGGAGGATTGATCAAAGACAATGTGGGGATATCTTTCGATCTTTGACTTTATCCTGCGAATGCTATGTGACTCCCATCCACATAGGAGAAGATGGCAAATCGTAATAGAATATTACTGAATTGGTAAAGTCTTTCTTCCCTCCACCAGTGTGATTGACAACTGATAGTGCATACTTTCCATGCTTTATGGGTTTAAATCCTGTAGAATACCTCCCTGTTCCACATATGGTTATGCATTGTAAGTAACAAAAATGAAAGACGCGGTGTCCAAAGATTTCGAGGTCAAGATGCTACCACGTAGGACGCCAAAACAGCTACCATATATCTGAGTGCAATATGCACCACGAACATGAGGAATTAATGCTCTAGGTCTCTTCGAAAATGGAACACTGAGACATCTGCTGCCCCATCACTGTGGTAGATCGCATTAAATGTAGAGGTGTTTGGACAGCTTTATGGAAACGTTCCACAATGCCAAAAACTCTTCCAGTTGCCATATGCTTCAATAGCTTCCACATTTTTGTCAATAAGAAACACTGCCTCTGTCTTTTATTTCAACCATCCTGTGTGTTGTGGGAGCAGCGTAGTTTACATGTGATGTCCAGCTTTCTGTGAGAGCCAATGGATCGGTACATAGCTGTAGTCATACACTACTTCGATGTGTTATTGCAAAAACCAATGTATCAAACTGCTTATGGAACAATAACACAAGAATCCTCTCTTCTGATTGATAGTCTGTGTGCTATGGCCTTCCTTCAGTACGGGCGACCAAACCTTATGCTGATCTGTGTCTGCAATTTTCGATCACTGGTCACCTACTCCAGTGGACCAATACATTTGTATTTAATGGGAGCACCACACTGGTCGATGTCAACAAGCTGACGGTATTGTTTCCAATATTTCTGGAGAAAGAGGTACTGTGACATTTTATTGAGTTCCCTACCACGTTAAGTTAGCGAAGTTTTTATAGTTCGTGGGTTTACTTAGTAGGGTGTTACATAAGAAAAAGCAAAGCAGGGAGAGAGAGAGAGAGACTGTGCTGTCAACAAAAGCTTGGACACGATTACACTGTCACATACCTACCACAGAAATCATAGGAATACGATAAAGGAGATTTGGACAGTACAGGGAGATATTTATAGACAGTCATTCAGTATTGATGAGCTCTAGATATTATGCTTCTGAATTTCTTTGTGCAGTCCATGTATACTCTGCATGGTTGTAAATTTCCTCCTGTACACCAGTCTGCTATTTTTCTTATTGTGATAGCCCTCCACTAGGCAATGATAGATGGAGTACCAGATAGCCTTCTAACTAATGGAACAGTACTGTCGGAAGGTGATGGGATTTGGAGATAAATAGCAGGAATCTGTAACCTGGTGGGTACATTTATTACTCTTAAAATCAGCGGATTCAAATGCTATAAGTCAAAGACTGGAGGATTCGTGAGAATACATCAGTTAAGAGATACTCTGATGGAAAGAGAGTTGAGAGGTGAGCTCTATACCTTTTCTCCTAAGTATTGTTAGCAAATGTATTACAACTCCTCACATAGGTCTCGTGAAGTGACTGCAATAAGTAAAGACACATTCAGCAGTAGAATTCCGTCTTTGTTCTCTCAATAGATGAGAGACATCATTTTCCCATGAGTTTTGTCTGCCTATAATAGGATGGACTGACATCTTGATAGGTAGACTAAATTTACATCTACGTCTACATCTATATGCATACCTCACTAGCCATTGTACAGGGAAAAACAAAGAGTACGCTGTGCCACTAATAGTCATTTCCTTTCCTATTCCACTCTTAAGTAGAGACATGGAGAAAGACACTGTCCATATGCCTCCATATGAGTGTTAATTTTTCTTATCTTATCTTCATTTTCTGTACATACAAACCGAGCGAGGTGGCGCAGTGTTTATCACACTGGACTCGCATTCGGGAGGACGACGGTTCAATCCCACATCTGGCCATCCTGATTTAGGTTTCCTGTGATTTCCCTAAATCGCTCCAGGCCGGGATGGTTTCTTTAAAAGGGCACGGCCGGCTTCCTTCCCTACTCCGATGAGACGCATACCTCGCTGTTTGCTCTCTTCTCCGAAAACCACCCCCACCACCACTGTACATAAAATGTATGTTGGTGATGGAAGAATTCTTCTGCAGTCAGCTTCAAATGTCTGTTCTCTATAGTGTTCCTTGAAAAGAACATCGCACTCTCTCTGTGAATTCCTATTTGTGTTCTTCAAGCATCTTCCCACCAATGTGACAGAAGCCAATAGGAACGCTTCTATAGGACTGTATTCTTAGGGATGCCTTGGTCTGCAGACCCATATACATTTGGGATGTGATGGTCAGAAGATGTGTATTTCCCTGTTGGTCACTGGGTCAGCCTTTCTGGGATATTTCGAAAACACATCTCAGGAAGATTAGATTTGCAGGACGGATGAGGGGAGCATATTGTTTAACATCATGACATGTACCTCAGTGACATTTAAGCACCCACTTCTTCTGAGCAGGTTAGGACAACTTTTGAGAGTGTGGAATCTTTAACAGCTGTCCACTATGGTGAGTGGTGGGATGTTGGATGGGAGCAAAAGAGCCCTGATGTGAGGGCAGAGGTGGCGGTGACAGATGTTCATATGCAACCCAATGGTGAAGCGCTGATGGGAGAGGAGGCGGTGCTGGGATGGAGAGGAGAATGAAACATTTTACTGCCCCCATAGACTAATAGGTCTCAACAGGGTTCGTTTGGCAGTGGTATACCAGAATTATAAGTGACTTTCCTCCACCAGCATGACAATTCAACCAATAGACAGAATGCAGTTAGTGTTGGATTTCTTCAGATACTTGACGACGCTTACCACCCATTTTGGTATCAGGAGAAGTGAATACCTAGCCTATGGGGAGCCTCCAGAGACGTCATGAAAGCATCTGTTATGTTTACCTGGTACATGCAATTTACTACAGGAAAAAAGTTATACACCATGCAAAGGGACTCCCATGATCAATTTAATTAATTAGTCAATCAATTTGATATCAATGACGTGCAGGTGGAAGTGCAGGTGGAAGTGAGTGTGAGAGTACCACAGGTATGATGCGAGAGTTGAAGTGGTAATCATTGTGATGAATGGTTTAATGGAATTTCATTCTCCTACTTACAGAGAGAGAGAGAGAAGCTCATCCTGTAACAGAGGCAGAGTATGCTCTTAGCACTCCGTCATGAGGCAAAAGTGAGCTTAATATTCCAGTCCTGTGGTGCAGGACGTGGCAGATATTAAACTGATAATAACATATTTTCCTACCTGACGAGAGAATACTTAGAGGAAATGTGGCCTATGCCACATTGTAGCACATGATTTTCACAATAATTAGTGATACTTAAGAGTTGCGAAACCACGTTTTTGGTCCTATTTCTTCTGTCTTCGAAAATAATTCGTATGAAATGGAAGAATCTACAATTTGCGTGACAAATTCGAGGTGTATTAACAAAACAACATCTCCCTTTTGGACTGGGTAACGTGGATTTTTTAAACTGAGGAGTCTGTGTCAGTGGTGGAACTGCAATTAGTCCATGTTGCGCCTGCTTGTCTCTCATTGTGCCACGGTCAGCGGCAGGAATGGTCACGAGGGTATGGCAACTGGAAGTCAAGGCTTAAAGCCGGTCGCCTCTTCAAGTAGCACGATTCACTCACTAGATGGCTCTCGACCACTGTGGAGGTGACTGGTTTCGTTCCCCATTGATGTTGCTACAGGAGTCCCATATATGGGGGCAGAGATGTATAGGCGTCCAGGGACAGTGGGTCACTCTTGTGATATTCTTACCCCTCCTGATGTTTCTTCCGGCAACTATTCACTTGTAATTTCTGAAAGTATTTCTCTTGCGGAACAGTGGTTTTTTATTATTTATAAATAAACATGCCCCCCCCCCCCCTTGAACCATGGACCTTGTCGTTGGTCGGGAGGCTTGCGTGCCTCAGCGATACAGATAGACGTACCGTAGGTGCAACCACAATGGAGGGGTATCTGTTGAGAGGCCAGACAAATGTGTGGTTCCTGAAGAGGAGCTGCAGCCTTTTCAGTAGCTGCAGGGGCAACAGTCTGCATGATTGATCTGGCCTTGTAACACTAACCAAAACGGTCTTGCTGTGCTGGTACTGTGAACGGCTGAAAGCAAGGGGAAACTACAGCCGTAATTTTTCCCGAGGGCATGCAGCTTTACTGTATGGTTAAATGATGATGGCGTCTTCTTGGGTAAAATATTCCGGAGGAAAATAGTCCCCTATTTGGATCTCCAGGTGGGGACTACTCAGGAGGACGTTGTTATCAGGAGAAAGAAAACTGGCGTTCTACGGGTTGGAGTGTGAAATGTCAGATCCCTTAAACGGGTAAGTAGGTTAGAAAATTTAAAAAGGGAAATCGATAGGTAAAAGTTAGATATAGTGGGAATTAGTGAAGTTCGGTGGCAGGACGAGCAAGACTTCCGAACAGGTAAATACAGGGTTATAAATACAAAATAAAATTAGGGTAATGAAGGAACAGGTTTAATAATGAATAAAAAATAGGAATGCCGGTAAGCTACTACGAACACCATAGTAAATGCATTATTGTGGCCAAGACAGATACGAAGCCCACGCCTGCCACAGGAGTACAAGTTCATATGCCAACTAGCTCCTCAGATGACGAAGAGATTGATGAAATGTATGATGAAATAAAAGAAATTATTCAGATAGTGAAGGGAGACGAAAATTTAATAGCCACAGGTGAATGGAATTCGATATTAGGAAAAGGAAGAGAAGGAAAAGTAGTAGGTGAATATGGAATGAGGGTAAGGAATGAAAGACGAATCCGCCTGGTAGAATTTTGCACAGAGCATAACTTAATCTTAGCTAACACTTGATTCAATAATCATGAAAGAAGGTTGTATACGTGGAAGAAGCCTGGAGATACTGGAAAGTATCAGATAGATTACACAGGGTGGTCCATCGATAGTGACTGGGCCAAATATCATACAAAATAAGCACAAAACGAAAAAAACTACAAAGAACGAAACTCGTCTAGCTTTGTAGGGGAAACCAGATGGCGCTATGGTTGGCCCGTTAGATGGCGCTGCCATAGGTCAAACGGATATCAACTGCGTTTTCTTTTAAATAGGAGCATCCATTTTTTATTACATATTCGTGTAGTACGTAAAAAAATATGAATGTTTTAATCGGACCATTTTTTTCGCTTTGTGATAGATGGCGCTGTAATAGTCACAAGCGTATAAGTATGTGGTATCACGTAACATTCCGCCAGTGCGGACGGTATTTGCTTCGTTATACATTACCCGTGTTAAAACGGACCGTTTACCAATTGCGCAAAAGATCGATATCGTGTTGATGTATGGCTATTGTGATCAAAATGCCCAACGGGCGTGTGCTATGTATGCTGCTCGGTATCCTGGACGACATCATCCAAGTGTCCGGACCGTTCGCCGCATAGTTACGTTATTTAAGGAAAAAGGAAGTGTTCAGCCACATGTGAAACGTCAACCACGACCTGAAACAAATGATGATGCCCAAGTAGGTGTTTTAGCTGCTGTGGCGGCTGATACGCACATCGGTAGCAGACAAATTGTGCGAGAATCGGGAATCTCAAAAACATCGGTTTGAGAATGCTACATCAACATCGATTGCACCCGTACCATATTTCTATGCACCAGGAATTGCATGGCGACGACTTTGAACGTCGTGTACAGTTCTGCCACTGGGCACAAGAGAAATTACAGGACGATGACCGAATTTTTGCACGCGTTCTATTTAGCAACTAAGCGTCATTCACCAACAGCGGTAACGTAAACCGGCATAATATGCACTATTGGACAACGCGAAATCAACGATGCCTGCGACAAGTGGAACATCAGCGAACTTGGCGGGTTAATGTATGGTGCGGCATTAAGGGAGGAAGGATAATTGGCCCCCATTTTATCGATTGCAATCTAAATGGTACAAAGTATGCTGATTTCCTACGTAATTTTCTACAGATGTTACTACAAGATGTTTCACTGCATGACAGAATAGCGATGTACTTCCAACATGATGGATGTCCGGCACACAGCTCACGTGCGGTTGAAGCGGTATTGAATGGCATATTTCATGACAGGTGGATTGGTCGTCGAAGCACCATACCGTGGCCTGCACATTCACCAGATCAGACGTCCCTGGATTTCTTTTTGTGGGGAAAGTTGAAGGACATTTGCTATCGTGACCCACCGACAACGCCTGACAACATGTGTCAGCTGATTGTCAATGCACGTGCGGACATTACGGAAGGCGAACTACTCGCTGTTGAATGGAATGTCGTTACACGTATTGCCAAATACACTGAGGTTGACGGACATCGTTTTGAGCATTTATTGCATTAATATGGTATTTACAGGTAATGACGCTGTAACAGCATGCGTTCTCAGAAATGATTATTTCACAAAGGTACATGTATCACATTGGAACAACCGAAATAAAATGTTCAAACGTACCTACGTTCTGTATTTTAATTTAAAATACCTACCTGTAACCAACTGTTGGTCTAAAATTGTGAGCCATATGTTTGTGACTATTACAGCGCCATCTGTCACAAAGCAAACAAAGTGGTCCCACTAAAACATTCATATTTCTTTATGTACTACACGAATATGTAATAAAAATGGGGATTACTATTTAAAAAGCGCAGTTGATATCCGTTTGACCTATGGCAGCGCATCTAGCAAGCCAACCATAGCGCCATCTGGTTTCCCTCTTCAAGCTATATAAGTTTCGTTTTTTGTAGTTGTTTCGTTTGATGCTTATTTCGTGAGATATTTGGCCCATATATTTATATAAAGTAAGGCACCTATTTCTTTATCTGTTATTACCTTTCTCGTGATTATTTTGTATGTACTCCATTGTAGCAACTGCTGGATATCCTGTATGCATGGTTGTCTATCGCTGATGTAGTTTGGTGTGCAATGGGCAGGGCATCGCGTATTTAAGCAACAGCTGTATTGTTTTCCTCAGCTGTTAGCGTTCGTGGAGTGGCGCATCTTGCTCCGTTCACAGCCACAGTCTACCGTCACGGGTATAATTTCGTCTTTTATTATTTGTCATGTAAGTTGTATTTTGTGTATTATTACATCTCTCTAATACTGTTGTATGTACATATTTCAATCTGAGGCCCGAAGATGGTGTAAATAGACCGAAACCGGTAACCTCACCAAAAAAAAGTTGCTTGCAGTTGTGACTGTTGGTGTTCATTTGTAAGTAATATTCACTAGTAGATCGGCAGGAAGCTTATCTCCCGCCCTCAGTGATTGCTTGCTGTTCTGTCATTATTACCCATCCTTCTCGCATAGGGCTTTTGGGTATACTCTCTGGAGCAACTGTCTAGTGCTAAACTAAGCGAAAATATCCTCTGTGCACCCTGCAGTTACTGACGAAACTGGATAGAGCTGCCGTATAGTGCTTGATCAATGTCAAGTACCGCTCCCCAACTCCTGTGCGTCACAGCCAGAGGAAAAAAATTGGATTTACCAGCCAATTTTAGAATATCCCGCCAACAGGAATAGGAGCATTAGACTACACCAGTATTCTAGGTCGGCCCTCTTGATTTCTGGTCGTAATTTGAACTTCCAGCCTTTGTTTTTAAAGTAGGGGGAGAGGAGGGACAGGGATTTCCTAGGCAGGCAGTGGGGGAATTGACCACAAGGGAATATCCCATGATGTCATTATAGAGTTGATTAATTGATCAATTTAATTAAATTGCATAATTAATTTGATATCAGTTTGATTTCAAAAGTTTCCTTGTACCATTATTTTGCCACTACTATCGTTCTTGGCTGCCACAGGCCCAGTCTCCCCGACATAACATCACAAAAGAGCGCTGAGGTCTTCCATGGAGTCTGTGTAGATGCGTTTGCTGAGTGTTCAATGGGTCATTGTCGATATCAGCACGTGTTTCTAGTGTAGACCAGCTTACATCACGAAAGGAAATTGCCACCTCTCTGGCACCATCGCAACTATTGTAGCTTGCTAACAAATACAGGATTATTCAGCCAATCCATATTCTGTTCAAGGTATGTAGTCCTGTGAATGTCTGACAGATTTAAACATAGTCCACTTCCATGCTGGTAGCAGCTGCATTCGATTTGTCATACCACATATTGATATCTCCTTACCGGCATCCTTAAGCTGGCAACAGAATTGCAAGTTTCCATCAGACCTGCATAACTCCAGTGGGTCTGGACTACGTGCACCCTCTGCCACCATGACATAGGACAGCTGTTGGCATCCAGACAGCCAGTTGCACTTGGAGTCTCTTCACTACCTGATGTTACGTGGGTGCTTCCTAGTCACAGCTCTGATACCGTCATTCGTGATTTTGTTCAGAGGATCTTATCCGTGTTGACTTTGTGACAGCAGGACTCTGTTTCTTGCTACATTATTTGTAATGAGTGTTCGTATGCTTGGAGAAATGCAAACTAAGTAAATCTTCTATTTGCTATATGAACTTGTTTGCTAATCGTCTCTGCTCCTGTCGAGCTTTCCTGCTGCACCATTCTGCAGCCCACCTCGCCTTACCGCTGTGTGTGAAATTGTACACAACATATCTGGCAACAAGTCATCGTGGCTATTGTAGCTCTCTTCAAATCTTCAAGTTGACTTCTCCCTGTTCTGTAGCGTTTTAGATTGGTTTTTGTTGTTCTTGATTGTCTTTTGTGTTTCCAGTGATTGCCTTGATTGTGCTCTTTATGTTTTAGGTCCCGAGGTTCCTGCTTTTGTACCCTCTTTTTGTTTTTTATGTTCTTATGCGTCTTGTTACTTTGTGTGTTGCTTAATTCAATATGGCTACTAAGTCCCAGTCACCTACTGCGCCACTTGCAATTGATCTAGTGCAGTTTATTCAGTTTCCGAGTTAACAAAAAGCGCAACCGCTTCACGTGTTGTGTGACTTCACAATGACGCAGACAACTTCACACTAGACAGAAGGTCCAATGGCAGCACCACTGCCTGCATTGCCTATGTATGTGCCGCCATTTCATGAGTTTGATTACGTGAAGGAAAACTGGACAGAGTACTTCGCACAGTTCAGCACACATATGAGGTATTGACAAACATTCTTATTCCTTGACCATGGTGGGAGTGATTATTTGTTAGTTGGCCACTGAGTTGTTTCCCCTGTCCCGCCTTGAACTAACGCAGTTGGAGAACTTATTGCAGGCGCTTACAAAGTGTAATCAGGACACGGTTCAAGTGGTAGCCACCTGTTACAAATTCTTTAGGTTGCATAAGCAACAAAGACACACTGTAAGTGGGTGACTGTTACAAGGCCTTACTAGACAGTGTACATTCAAATATTAAGGTCGCAAATGTTACAGTGACACAATGGTCCGTGATGCCATGATGCACTATGTAGCTGACTCTCGCATTCAGGAACAGATGCTTAAACACCCGTGTCCTTTCTTGCATCAGATTCTGCAGATTCTAGCCTGTCAAGAATCGTGAGAAAGCGCAGCAGACAGTTATGAGGAAGCGACTGTCTGTTCTGTGGACTGCCATGATAAATAGGCTTCACCACGAGCTCGCAAACGGTCATTTACAGTTATCCCTTGCTGTGCCCAGGAGAACTGATGGATAAATTGGGTGCTGGTCGTTACTGTCAAAATTGACTTGAGTGACGCTTACTTGCAAATAATTCTGGATAAGCACTCGCTAGAAGGAAAAATAGAAGCAGCTTAGAGCATGCTACGCCCTATCTACTTCTCAATAGTTACGATGGTTTTTGGGGATGGTATATTCCTACTGGCGGAATTTACATCAAGAAGCTGCAATGCGTGTGTGGCTGACGACGGATTTAGCGGGCCAAACAAGGTATTCACTGCCAATTGCATTATATACAGACGAAAAGCCCATTAGCTTTGCTTTTACAAGGCCTAAGGAAAACTTTCCCCAACATAGATTCGGCAGAATTTATTAGTCAAATTGCCACAGATGTGAGACATGTTAAAGGGGTTGACAATATGGTGCCAACTATATTTCATAGCTCAACGAAGTTTTCTAAGAGGGCTGCCCAGAAGGTAATGCACCGCATGTTTTTCGCCAACAATTCTTTATTGAACATAATCAGAATTACACACGAAAGAATGGTATTTTATCTACACACCATATTTTTCAAAGTAATCTCCAGCCGGTTCCATGGCCTTCCTCCACTGCGAAACCAGAGCGTGTATGCCCTATCGGTACCAGTCCTTGTCCTGGTGGTGGAGCCAGTGCTTCACTTTGTGAATCACCGCTTCATCGTACTCAAAATGTCTTCTACGAATGGCGTCCTTTAATGGCTAAAACAAGTGTAGGCCCGATGGGGCTAGGTCAGTGTTGACAGGTGTGAGAGCCGTGGGTGGTCTCACTGACCACTGCAAATCATGGAGCTCCACTGAACCGCCTTTTGATGACCACCCTCCATGCCCAGCGACCAACAGTACTTCTGTCGACAGCAGATGCACCAGCGTTTACACAAGCGTTTGTGAATATTCCCCACAGTTTCCTTTCCTGCAGTGAGAAATTTAATGATGACACACTGCTTGTAACGTACATCACACACAGACTCAATTTTGAAACAGTCGTGCAGCCTCACTATCTGTTGGAAGTGACAGAAACTTGGTGTGATCACTCAGGAGACTTCAAGTAATACATACGTGAAGTTTCACATTCGTAGCATTGTTTTCGGCTGAGAAAAAAGAAATGCGATGCATTGCTTTCTGGGCAACCCTGGTATGCCACTGACTGTGAAAAATTCGTTTGAGGACAAGCACCAGACATGCCTTTAGAGTAACTCATTTGAGCGAAGACATGGGAATTCAGCTGAAGAAACTGTAGTCAAAGGGATCGGAAACTTCGTTGCAGTGCAATGTCTCTAAACTACCTCACACACCGTTTCATGCCTGCTGCTGTTTTTCACAAGCAAGTGATCATCCCAGTATACAATGACTCTGCAGCTGATACCACAATTCAACTTGTTAAAGACAGGAACTTTTGGCCAAGTACTGAAGAAGTCCGTTGCTTATGGACTAGAGTATGTGTGGTGCTCTAGGCTGCAAAAGAAACCACAATGTACTTTAGTCAATAGGTCATTTTTATGGCACCGCACAGCATGATTTGCCACCTGCCTCCAGCAGAACGGTTCTGGTAAGTCTTCATGACGACTGAGTGATACACCTGTTGGGTCGATGCGAATCCATCTATGTACATTTCTGTGGGAAAACCAGTCAAAACTTTCCTTACACTTGGTTTGACTGTCTCGTACACATCACATAGGACCAAGGACAGCAGATCGGGTCACTGTTATTCAAAAAACGGTTCAAATGGCTCTGCGCACTATGGGACTTAACATCTGAGGTCATCAGTCCCCTACAACTTAGAACTGCTTAAACCTAACTAATCAAAGGACACCACACACATCCATACCCAATGCAGGATTCGAACCTGGTTGTGCGGTTCCAGACTGAAGCGCCTAGAACTGCTCGGCCACACTGGCCAGCCCACTGTTATTCCTTGAACTGGATAAGTTGTGTTGTTTTCACCATCATCACCCAATCAGCTACCACCCAGATAGCTACGAGATGGTGGAGCACTGGCACAGGGTGCTAAAAGTTGCACTTACGTGCCACAGTGCATTCTGGATGGTGCCACCAGCACTGATGTTACTTGACTTGCACATAAAATAGGATATTAATGAACCATCAGCTGAAATGGTCTACAGGGATCACGACATCTCCTGACGGAATTCTTTGTGCCATGACAGTCACCATTACTATTACAATAGGTGAAACATCTAATCACCAAGATTTGCCCTACACAACGCACTAGCATCTTTACACAGAGAAACCAAGATTTTATCAGCAAAGTCTCACAAAAGTGTTCACACATAATGTTAACCCTTTGCCTGCTGCAACCGTGCATCCATTTAGCTGGGTCAAGCGCGCCATTGAGGCCGCCTAATCCTGGTACCTGCGCTAATGGCTTTCCCCACGGACCGTTGCCTGCAGCTGAGCTCGCCACTTAAGCTGGGCTTACACTAGCAAGTCGCTGGCAGAAGTTATTGCTAGCCGCTTGCAGCTGTGTTTTCACAGCAGTGCAAGAATTAAGCAAGATTTTTCCGCAAGTTCTTTGGCAAGAAGCTTGTGTCAACAACTTGCTGATACTGTTTACATATGCTTTCAGTACCACTACGAGTGTCAACTGAAGTGTAAAATGACAAGTAGGTGGGTGAGATATGCTGCAGCTCTTGTAATTGTAATGCAAAACGTGAAAAAGAAAAAGAGAATTATTTGGGTTAGAGAGTAGATAATGAGAAGATCGCAAAATGATGCCTGTAATAACTTTTTGCGAGAACTTAGTATCGAGAGCATGGATACTTTTGAAAACTTGCGCCTTGGAACGTCCATAAGCTGCATGTAGTAGCGGTTTGAGGGCGTGGCTTCTACATAGTACTGCTCTTTATGGGCGACACGAAGGCTCAGAGCTTGCAGCCTAAGGGTGTCATACCAACCACCACACGTTTTTCACGTTCCACTATCTATGTAATAAAGGAATGTAGAGTGGCTGAAACATCGCTATCCAATCTTTGTCTCTGCACATCTCTACTAAGCTTCGATGCGTCATTAATGGACGTTTAGTATTATTGTTTTGATAATGTTTTACATAGTTGTTTTGTTTCTGCCATTGGCTATTTTATCCACATTTAGAATAAGTTTGCAAATATCCCGCCAGAGTGCACTGGACTACAGTAACATTACAGTACTGCCATCTAGCGAGAGTTTTATAAGTGATTAGAGGACAATGCGCGCGAAATTTGTCCCGTTACTTTACATTCCTTGCTTGCTGATGCTGACTGCTTTTGTTGATACCGTGTGCTATTAGCAAGTTTCTTTTTCGGAGTGTATTTTGCAAGATTTTAGTGAGTTTTACTTGCTTGTGAATATCTGCGACATACCGCGAGTGTAAAACAAGCGCAATATGAATTCAGTGTGCAATTTAATAGGTAAAAACTTGGAACACGGCCATAGGATGAAAGTGAAAGAACTTGATGCACCCAGAGCCGATCTAACGATCAACCAAGAACAGAAACAGTGCAAATGTAGGCAAGGATACAAACGCAGTTTTAATAGAGCAATGTATGATGCACCTGAGTGGTTGTGTGGTTGTGAAGTGAAAAGCGCATTTTTCTGTTTCACCTGTCTTCCTACAAATAGTACTGATAGTGCCTGGACTGAAACTGGTATCACTGACTTAAAGAATTTTCACGCAAAGGTGAAAAAACATAATTCCAGCGAAGAACATTTAAATGGTTTCATTGAGTTTTCAATGCTAGGGAAAGTGGACATTGTGTGCCAATTAGACAGTGCTTACCGCCGTAATATAAAGATATATAATGAAAATGTATCAAAAAATCGGTATATTCTGGGTAAACTGATAGACTGTATTAAATTTTGCGGCTAATTCGAGCTTGCCTTAAGGGGCCACGATGAAACATAAGATGCCAAAAGCCCTGGAATTTTTCGAGGATTAGTCAGTCTTATGGCAGAACTGGACTGCGTCTTGAAGCAGCACATTGAGAAATCAGAAAACTGTATTTTCTTAGGCCTGTCGAAGACAATTCAAAATGAACTCCAGGAATCAATTTATGAGGTATGCCTCAATCGCATCAGGAGTGAACTGTCAAAGGCAAACTTTCTCGCAATAGAAGTTGATGAAACTACTGACTGTGCAAATTTGTCACAAATGGTCCTAATAATTCGCTATGAGCTACTGGGACAAATAAATGAAAGATTTATTTCGTTTGTACGCCCAAAAAGTCACTGTGCAGACGATGTAACTGCAGCTGTTCTCTGCGAGCTAGAGAAAATGAATGTACATGAAACACCTGAAAAACTGATAGCTCAGTGTTACGACAGTGCTCCTGTTATGAGTGGCCATAAAAGTGGAGTTCAAACTAGAATTAGAGAAATGTACAGGAATGCTCACTTTATTCACTGTTACGCCCATCAGTTAAATTTAATTGTTGAACGTTGTGTGACGGGCAATAAACAAGTGCAGATCTTCTTTAGCAACTTGGAAGGAATTTCCACCTTTTTTTCCCGGTCATCTAGCCGTACAGCCATTCTTGACGAAGTAGTGAAGAAGCGTATTCCCACCTCTCCTCAGTCCATCAGATGAAACTTTAAATCACGGAGCGTAACCACTGTGTACAAATACCAAAAGGATATTGTTGAGTGCCTAGAGAGAATTATTGATGATGATGCCAGTGGTTACAAGACAATAAACAAGGCCACGGGACCGAAGGGTTTCCCGCAAGACTAAGATTTCCTCTTCTGGTTAATTTTTTTTAATACAGTCATGCCTCATTGTGACATTCTCTTTAACCAACTGCAGCAGAGGAAACTGTTGAATATGTATCGAACTTTGCAGATTCTGTCCAGCAAATTAGGACCTCACTTGAAACTGCCGATCACTGGGAACAGGTAGAACCAACTGCAAAATGGGGACGTTTCACAGGATCAAGAATAGTGTGTGCACGAAACATTTACAACCTCATCACAACTCAGATCTGAGAATGATTCAGTTTCAATGATCACTTATCGATTACACAGCTGTTTGATCCATCGTTGTTTGCAAAACATAGAACTATTTTTCCGGAAAAAGAGCTGTTAATTTGTTCAATTTGCAATCTTCAGATCTACGTCATGAACTGAACGTGTTGTACAGCCGAAAAGATTTTGTGAGGGCGTCAGGTGCTTTGACCTTGTTGAACTTGGCTCTGAGCACTATGGGACTTAACATCTGTGGTCATCAGTCGCCTAGAACTTAGAACTACTTAATCCTAACTAACCTAAGGACATCACAAACATCCATGCCCGAGGCAGGATTCGAACCTGCGACCGAGCAGTCACGCGGTTCCAGACAGAAGCGCCTAGAACCGCACGGCCACACTGGCCGGCCTTGTTGAACTTTCTTTACGATAACAATCTGGCTAAAGCTTTTCCTGAAAGTGTAAAACTTCTGCAAATAATAGTAACCTTCCCTATGACGACCGGAGAGGCAGAACGCTGCTTTTCTGTGTTAAAGAGAGTGAAAACATTCATGCGCAACACTATGAATGAGGACAGACTTGTGCACTTGCAATGTGTTCCCTTGAAAAAGAATTACTGAATTGGCCAAATTTCAATGACATGGTCATAGACCATTTTGCTGCGCAGAAGGGGAGACGAGCCGACTTCGTCTATAAACAGATCAATTGAGGTAAGCAAAAGTGCATTCATAATTGATGAGAGGTAATTTCTTTATATTAAGTCCCACTCAGCCTATTAAGTGAAGTGAGTAAAAGAGGGTAGTGTCATGTTTAGCCAGTGATGACATTATCCGAAACGAATCACTTTTGGTACCGGTACAGTGTGTTGCGCTACAGTGTCACATTTTGTGTACTTTAGCACAACAAACCGTACTAAAAATGATGTATTTTGGAGAGATCTTTACTGCGCTATTTCACATAAATGCATATTTTCATAATAAACAATAAATACGAACTGTTCGCTTCTCAAACATGTGAATTAATATGGCAGTTGCACGGATTGCTCATGTCACCCAATCACGGCACAAGACCTGTGACGTCACCAAAACATCACAGTATCGTTATGCGAACTCGTAAACTTCGAGCTTTGGAGGTAAACCACAATAAACGCCTTAAGTTTAGAACTGAAAACACCAAAAATATTAAGCAGCCGCAAAGTTAACATTCATCGCATTAAAGATCTCTCCGAAACGCGTCTTTTCATATGATTTGCTGCAAAGTGTCGGAAAATGTAATGATGACGTATTAAAACACTAACCAAAGATTTTAACTCGAAGTTAGCTTCTAATGATATTTAATACCTGATTATAGAAGATACAGTACGTAAAATTATAGGTAGAGAGTGATCTACCCTCCCCCCGAATTCTTAGTTGTTTATGTCAGACTAATCTGTAGCGTAACCCGAAGTCTATGTTGGCTCCAATCAATAAATGCCGCAGCCTTCCCCAGTGTAGAAACCACGAGCGACGCCTGCATTTGACCAATATTCTAGGAGCGATTGCATGAATGATTTGTTAGCAGTCTCCTCTGTAGACTGGCTGCACTTCCCTAATATTCTACCAATAAACCTAAGTCTACCCACCTGCATAACCCACGACTGAGCTTATGTAATCATTCCATTTCTTATCCCTATGAAGTGTTATATCCAGGTATTTGTATGAGTTGGTCAATTCCAACCGAGACCCACTGATATTATAGTCATAAGATACTATGTTTCTCCGTTTTGTTAAATGTACAGTTTTACATTCCTGAACAATTAAAGGAAGTTGTCAACTTTTTAACCACTCTGAAATCTTATCAAGATCCGATTGAATATCTCTGCAGCTTGTTTCAGATAGTACTTCATTATAGATAACTGCATCATCTGCAAAAAAACTCTATGTTACTGTTAATATCGTCTGTAATGTCATTAATATGCAACATGAAAAGTAAGTGTTCCAACACATTTCCCTGGGGTTCACCTGAAATTACTTTTTCACATTGTACCCCATATGAAAGAACTTCTGACAATAAGCATAGATTGGTACTGAGTCAAATGATTTTGGAAATTAAGAAATACTGTATCTACCTCATTGCCTTGACCCAAAGTTTTCAGTATGTCATTTGAGAAAAGTTCAAGTTGGGTTTCACATGTTCGATGTTCTCGTAATCGACGCTGGTTGGCACTGAGTAGGGTATCCTTTTCAAGTTACTTCATTATGTTTGAGCTCAGAATATGTTCTTGTATTCCACAACAAATAGATCTTATAGCAGTGAAGAAAAGAACATTGGAAAACGCAATTGAAGAAGTCAGCAGGGCCATCATGTAAAGAAAGTTAGTGCACTAGAACTTTGGGATAATGTGAGGAATCACAATGAAACTTTCCAGTGGATCACTCTCACTACTTTCACCCAAGAACAAAAATAAAATTGGTAAATCTGTCATTGGTCCCTGTACAAAGCTGTGCATACAGAAAATGGTCTTAAAACAGCTAAAGACCATATTTACAGAAAGATATTTTCAGAGGATTACGGCCTCTGTTTTCATCATCCCAAAAAAGATCAGTGATGTCTATGTATGGCCTACAGTATCGCTAGAGTCAATAAAGATGAACTTACATCTAATTATAATGCCCATCTTTTAGAAAAAGACAGGGCTTGAGAGGAGAACAAAAAGGAACAAGAGCAAGCCCAAAACTTATATAGGACCTTTGTAAGTTGTAACCTCTTTTTCAAAAAGTTTTGTTGGCACCAACTGATCCCAACAACAATGCTTTGCTTTATAAGCATCGATTGAACTCTTTTAATTTTACAGACCATGGAATAAAGTCGAAAGAAGGAGATCGTTTCATGTGTTCAGGAACAGAAGGAAAATGAAGTACCTGTTCAATAACAAGCTGCTTGTATGGACACTGAAATCTCTACCTGCAATGGTAAAGCACATTTTAGCAGGGAGATTAGAATCTGATGAAGTTTGTTGCTGTGATGTGATTGTCAGCTGTTTATGAAACACTTAAGCTAGCATTAATCAAAGAATGGAAAAACTAGCCCAGAATACACTGATTTAAAATTCATGTTTATTTGTCATGCTGAAATGGAACGTAACTCATTGCATCAGGCAGTCACTATAGAATAAAAAAACAAAGTTGGTAAGACTGGACTGGAATTCTGGCTGGAAGACTATTGCTGAACATGCAAGAACAAGGGATGACTAACCTTAAGTTGTTGACAAAATAACCCATGACAAGATCATCAATTGGAATTATCGTTTGAATCGCCACATGCCTATTAAGAGAAAGGATGTGTGCAGCAAGGGAGTCAGGTGGCTGAGACCGAGTGAGGTGGCACAGTGGTTAGCACACTGGACTCGCATCTGAAGAATGATGGTTCAAACCTGTGTCTGGACATCCAGATTTAGGTTTTCTGTCATTTGCTTAAATTGCGCCAAGCAAATGCGGGGATGGTTTCTTTGACAGGGCAAGGCTGATTTCCTTCTTCATACTTAACAAACTCTGAGCTTGTGCACAGTCTGTAATGGCCTTGATGTCGACAGGGAATTAAATCCAATATCCCTTCCTTCTTTTGATGGTTAAGGATGTTTTGGGTAAACATCATACAACAGCATCCATTTGTTATGTGATTTGAAGAAAACTTTAGTGAAGAGTGTAGGGCTCTGACATGTATCAAGAAAACAAGAAAAGTCAACAAAATTTAAAGTCAAGCATTGAATCTTTGTACATGTCTATCCGTCCAGTAACAAAGGAAAACCACAACAATATGATGTCGCTATTCAAGTCAGTGCTTTCCACACTACAAGTGGATTGTTGGTCATCTTGCAAAAACCTACAGATCAAAGAAAACCAGAAGGATGTCCTTCATCTCATCAGATGATTCAGTGAATGTCTTCTGATATTGACGGATGTTTTTGAAATTTTGTAATGTGTTGTGAAAAAGTGATTGAATAACACTGTATTTCAGAAGATTCGACACTGTATCGTATGGCTAACCCTGCTGTTCTTTCAGGTCTATATTGTCCAAAATGGTTATAAACTTCATTTCTTATTATTTAAACATGAAAATAATTTTATGAAATTTGCTGAGTTTGTCTGAAAATGTAAGCGCAGTATATGGTTCAAATATTTTTGAAACATTTTAATTCTCTGGTCACAATCCTTAAGAATTACATACGTAGTGTTCAAGTCAATGTGACTCAACATTAATATGATTGCTCTAAAGTCAAATACTGACTGCTTGTCTCATATTTTACAGTAGTAATCACTTTCATTGGTCATAATTACTCTCAACATTCAAGAAGTCAACAAAGGCGCTGCATTTGCTAAATGGACTTGTATTACAAGTTGTCAACTGTTCGAATTATCCATTGTTTGTGCTCAGTTTGTGTTCTCTATCGATTGTTATCAGTCTGAATTGTGACATCATGTCGATTACATCACTGACTGATGCTGAATTGGAAGAATTAGTAAACAGCTCAAGAGACAAAGTATCACTTTCCATGTTCGAAGATCATGTCAGTAACGCATCTGAAAGCGAGTATTCTCATGACATTGACAATAGTCCAAAGCCTGTTCAGAGTAGTATGCAGACTTCTATTTCTAAAAATGGGGACATAGAATGCTAGTTGCAACCACCAGGGCAAATGGCAGCCTGCCTGCTTTGAACGTCATCAGGAGTACCCTGGGAGTTACCAGGTATGCAAGCAGGAGAATAAATGATGTAAAAAGCTCGTTTGAAGTATTATTTTCTACAGAAGTTTCAAATAACAGAGGTGTCAAATATTGAGGGGCAACGAGTTTATGGTAAACAATGGACAAACTTTGATGATTCTCTTTTTCGTGCATGTTTAGGACTCCTATTCCTTGTGTGTGTATAACATTCACACGGGGAATCTACAAAAAGTTTGTGGGATAAGGATACTGGTCGGAACATATTTCGAGCAACCATGTCTCTAGAAACATCCTGTAAAATGTCGCGCGTCTTGCGGTTTGATAAGAAATCCACAAGAGAGGAAATATGATGTACTAATAAACCGCTGCAATTCGCAGTATCTGGGAAAAGTGGTTAGAGGCTCTTCCTAAACTGTAAAGTCTAGGAGGAAATGTGACCGTTGACGAGCACCTGATGGCATTTAGGGGCCACTATCCATTCAAGCAGTACATCCCAAGCAACCCAGCAAAATGTGGAGTCAAGATATGGACTCTGTGACACAGTCAATCTTCATAGGCACTGAAAGCTCAAATTTATACAGGAAAGGAGAATGGAGCGGCGACAGAAAAAAATCAGGGAATGAGAGTATTGCTGATCTTACCTCTGCTTTGCTAGATCAGGATATACATGTGACAATAAGGGACAGGTGTTCCTGAAAAGGAAACTGATAATGTTAGGAACCACAGGTAAAAATAAGCCAGAGCTTCCACAAAATATGACCAATAGCGAGATTCATAGCTCTTCATTTTACTTCACAAATGACACTACAGTGATCAATTACATTCCTAAGAGGAATAAGAATGTTGTTCTAATGACCACTCTCCACCACAGTGAGAAAATAATTGAAAAGGCTAATAAGAAGCCAAAAATGATTTTAGGTTATAATTCAACCAAAGGGGCTGTAGACACCCTCTAACAGGTACATATAGATGCAAACGAAATACCAGTAGAAGGCCCATGTTAGTTTTCTAGAGTATTCTTGATGTTGCTGCTTATAATGCACGTGTCTTGTGGACTTCGATTGACCCTAACTGGAATGCAAGAAAATTGAATAGAAGGAGAATATTTTTGAAGGAACTTAGAAAATCACTGTTTGCAGACCACATTGCATCAAGTAAGCATTTTCCAAGAACAGAAAATTCTTTGAGAATGGTTAGGAGAATTCAAGACCCTGAAGGAGTGGCAGGTGTGGCGAAATCAGTAGCAGCAAAAACTCTACTAAATGTTCACAGTGCAAGCTCTGTCTTCATCCAATAAGAGTAAAACAAACATGTTGTGCAGAAAGTGTAATAAACATGCATGCAAAACACACGTCACTTACTTGTGTCCAAACTGCAGTGAGGAAGAAGGAAAGAAAGTGATATGAGCAGACGGACAGGTGGTTATTGAGAATGACTTTCTGGTGGAAATGTCCGTTGCTCCTAATATACTCTGCATGAATACTAAAATAATAAATTATCTTAAGCGACGTTCTGTGCTATTGTTATTATTGTTATTATTATTATTACTTTTATTATTATCGCTATGATCGTTAACAATATACTGAAATATGAGAACAATGTCGATTGCATACAATTGTACGAAAAATACATGTGAGTAGATTGTTCAGCATTTCATTATTTTGTGTCGTATTGACCTGAAGAGTACATTTGTGTAGTAAAAGTGAACAGAACAATAGGGCTAAAGCAGTTCTTGCATACTTTAATACTACTATGCATTTCTTTGAAATAAGTATGTTTATGATAGTTAGCGACCTCATGTAATTTGGAAATCACATCATGTGCAGTAGGTCAGCAAATATACATTTCATTTTTTTGTTTAAAAGAAATCAGATTTGAAAGGAAAAACAGAACAAATCTAAAAGTACAGTATTGGCCTTTTCTAACTAAATGAGCCATGAAACCACAATTATTTCAATCACTTTGTGTACAGCTTTCAAATTCCAATAAATTTTCAAAATCGTTTCCTTCAATAACAGTTATTGTAATTTATGTAGGTGTTGTACTAATATGGCGGAAAGCATTTACCAAAGAGATAGAATAACCTATAGTGTTTTGCTTTTCGCATTTTTTATTTCCGGTCTTGCAAATTAGCCGTATGGAGATTCTTCCATAATGTTTATATTTCAGCATACAGCACTATGTTCTGTCTTACTGCAATATCTTTGGTTTTGGTGTTGTATGATCTTAACCTGTTGCCATCTCGTGGTTTTGAAGAAATTTGCGTGTTACATCTTCCAGGTAATAAATAAGCCTTTAGAAATTACAAAAATCAGCAAAAGAAACACTAAAATTTGTTTGGTGACCAAATTAACTCGGTATTTCTTTTATATTATGATTACAGCTGATTTTGATGAGTGTAGTCGCGAATATTTTGTGATAACACTGTGGTAACTATTCCTGACACGATTTTTTTCTAATGTTATTAGGCATACGTGAATGAAACTTTTCAGTATTTAATGGTGAACATTACTTATGCCGTGCCTGGTGACAGTCTGGGACGCTGTGTGAATGTTGTAATTTTTTCAGGTTATGTTTATCACAACCGAACACCTGTGTTGTTTTCTGTGGTCTTATAAGTTTTCGAATTGCAAAAGGCAGGTAATAGTTCTTAAACAAGCAGTTTAGTGTAATTCGTGTCTACATGGTTCATCCATTAAGAAAATTACTAGGTCGATATTGTATGGCGTACAGTCCATTGCTTACTGTGTTTGGCGTGTCTGGTAAAATCGCTGTATGTGCCTTCGTAAAAGAGACGTTGCGATTGTGACATGTTGTCAGAAGTTACTGGAGCAGTTTCTCCACGCAATGATCTCCAGCGAAAGTGAATGTCAATTTTGTGTACTCCGAGACTGACGAGAAAAGGTGGACAGTGAAGTTCGCACATTCACCAATTTAGCATGGTTATGTTGACTTGCGTAATAATGTTTGCGAAGATAGTTTGCTGTGATCTGATGCAGGGATATAGCTGCTGCAGATTGTAGAGCTACCGTTAAGCAATTTTACAAATGCCCACACCTACAACATTTCATAGTTTGGATATGTTCGCGTGAAAAGTAATGTTTTAGAAGGTATTAATTGTGTTGCATTTTCTGTTTATTTTCAGTGTGCTTTGGTTATTTATCTTTCTTGTTTTCTTCTATAGCTTGGTACATCGCGTGTAAATACCAGTTCGTTGTAGTGTGTGGGTTTCAATGTGTTTTTGTATAAGATTATCATAACATTATTTAGAAAGTGTCAGAAAATTTGGCCAGGATGAGGTATTAATTAACCGAGGTGTAATTTCTCTAACAAAAAGCATTACACATCATCAGAACTCAACAGAACATTCGTCATCATTATGGTTAGTAGGAAGTAGTTTCATTAAATCAGTTTTGTAAGGAAAAACTAACAGATGGGCAATTCCATAGTTACGGGTGTTACATGTACACACCTTAAAATCAGGAAAAATAATGTAAGGAAAAATATTTATTGAATTTAATATTGAAAACTTTTAAGGCTTACATTATAATTCAGGTTAGAAATGTTGATACTGGAATTGTTTTATTGTTCTCCTGGTTATTAATCAAAAAAGTAGTGTTACGGGTGTTACCAAAAGTAGACCTGACGCCTGTTATGAGTTAGGGAATTCTCTAATTTCTCCAAACTTGATGAAGCTTTTATTCTCGTAAAACAACTGTTAAGAGGTATTGCCCCAAAATTTATTCTGAAATATAAATTTTTATTTTTTTGGACATCATAACTCAGTATCCTATATATTTTTTGCTGTTACAGGTGTTACATTAAATGTTACGGGTGTTACATAGATGCATCAGATTTGATTCTTGAAGAAATAAATCTACCTCTTACAATTGCATAAAAAGTAAAGAAGTAGGCCTATTGTAGTTTATTTGGAATAAAATTATGTACTTAAGAAAACATATTTGAAGGATAAAGCTATTTATTACACAAAAAAATTTATTACAATTTTATAGTACAACTAGGCCAAGATATCGTTACTTACTTAACATTTACCTCATTTTGTAGGCCTAATAAATTTATGACAAAAGTGTTTTCTTATTATTGATAGGTTTAAAAACTTCATTTAATAATCTTTTTCAGCAACATCCAACTCAAAATTGAACTCATAGTACAAACGATTACCTTGTTGTTTTATTTCTGGTGCTGTTACCTTAGATAGTACTTGGCCGAATTGCACAAAACAAATATCAGTTTCATCTAGTTTAAAAAGTGTTTTACTTTTTCCTACTGACTTCAGAAGCATTATTTTCACATCCTCCTCTTCAGCAACCTCACTCTGGCAGATTGCCAAGTAATGGTATTGAATTTTGGATAGGGTTGGCTACTTTTAGTCACTTGGAATGTCAATCAAGACAAATAACCCAAATTTTAAATCAGACTTTTCAATTTTATTATTTAGGCTTAACTCTCAAGCACTTCCAATATTGTCTTGTGATTCAGATAGTGGAACAGTCTCCTGATCAGAATCATCAGAACTGCACACTTCATAGAAGTTTATGCATCTTTTTGCATGTAGGCCTAATGTTTTAGTTTTGGCCTCCTCAGTAATACTGACACACTTGTCATTAATGACTCTGCTGTTTTTGAAACCAGCAAATCAGTTGTGTTGTAAGGCCGAAAGTGATGGCAGCCCTGGATTTGAGGAATCGCTTGTAAATTTTTCCACCTTTCATCCAAAATAGGAATGTTATGCTCCACTGTTATCTTATCAACCCATAGTACTTTAATTTTAGAAAAATTCTTCAGGGTGTAGTCACAAAAGTCAATTGCGTTATTAATAATAACTTTCCTAGATCTAACAGCTGTCCACACGCTCCTCTTCAGTGCACCTCCAATGCCATCCATGGCTCCTTTACCATTTGAACTGGCAAAAAAGTTCCACTTAACTGGCAATCCAAAGTCTCTCTCAAAATAACATAGATTGGACAAAGTATATTTATTTTTGAACTGCCCAGCACAGTTGGCAGAAAATATATAAATTCTTTTAACTTTGGGAAAAGCTTTTCTAATCTCCGTTATAACAGTTTTAAGAAAAGGTCACACACAATATTTTGTGTGTGAAAGGTCGTTACTGGTGACTGCATAGGACCTGACTTCATGGTTTGCAAACCAAATGCAGAAAGTGCAAATAGTTACTTGTGAATGCGCCCATTGTGCACTCTGTACCTCATCTTGTGAAATTAGCGCATAATTCTCTGCAAAGTCCAGTTGAAGAACACATTCTTCAACGTCAAGGCTGTTTTTCTTTCCTTGGAAGAAATCACTCTGCTTTATCTTCACGTAGCAATGTTTTTTAAACTGAGGCAATTTGTCTACCAGTGATGCTAAGGCATAATCGCAGCTCCCTGAATTTTCACTAAGACAAGGACGATGTTTCGCATCGTTTTCCCATTGCTTCCAGACAATTTTTTTAGTTAAGTCAAAGCCTTCTGGGATAAATTTGCTCAATTTAATTTGACATTCCTGGCATGACCCTAAAACACAGTCTTCGTTCTGTGAATTACAACTTCATTCGTTCACTAATTCCTTGTGATTGCTTGGAACAGATGGAACAGCTTTGCTCAAGGGCTCAAGTATGCTTATGAAATTGTAGTGGTACTTACACACACACACACACACACACACACACACACACACACACACACACACACACACACATTATGTGGTGTATATGATGATAGGAGAACAAAAGGTGGTCGCAGTGAATAAAACGTGGTCTTTCCTACAGAAATATCTGGATGGAGTTTTTTGAATTCCTCGTAAACCTCTCCTACAGTCAGAAGTAAGCGACACTTTTGGAATTTCTGTTTACATTCTCCCTTTTTCCATACAGTTAAAAGATCTTTATGCCCAGGAGCTTGGCGGCTTATGTCATCCCTAGTGAAGAACTCTAGAATTTTTAGTTTTTTCTCTTCACTTAAGACTGGAGTTCTGGAATGTTTTGTATAACATGAAAGTTTCAGGGCCAATTATATCGGAAACTATCTTTTCAATAACAGCAGATTTTTTTACTGGGGCTTATTGGAAGTACCCTTTGGTTATAATTTAAATGCAGGGCCTAGGCCTACTAGAGATGGTGGCATTAAACCTTCCAAATCAAGTTACAGGTGTTACGTATGTGTTAAGTAACACCCGTAACAGCTCTAAGAGTGTTAAATAAGATTCCAAAATGCCATGTAATGGTATGATATTGTAAAACATGTGCATAACCCCACTTTTACAGAAAGGCATTGTACAGAACAAATTTACTAGATTACAAATTAAAGTTTTGTATCTTTTTTGTTACGGGTGTTACAGGGTGCATATATATTATAAAACTAACAAAATAAAGAAATTAGCTCATCACAACAAAACGAATTATTATGAGCTACAACAATGTTGACTTCAATATTCTTTGCAACAATAGAACAATCAGCCATAGATAACACAACTAATACTCATCTGGAAATAGCATAAAACATACCTCTCTGTGGTGCCATAGAGTAGTGCACTTTAAACACTTAGTGAAGGTAGAAATTTAGTTTTTTCATATTCATGATTATTTTGCAATGAAAAAATGTACTTTTAACTTGACATTTTTAAGGTTGTATTTGTAATATTGTCATTTTAACTTTTCTGTCACAAAGTCTCTTTAACGTGGAATGACCCAGATGTTAAAACTTGATGGTAATCAAGAATCAGAAGTTCCACAGTGCATTGTATAGATTGCAGTACAAGTGTATGTTTTTCTTCAGTGAGTAGGTAAAGATTCCAGAGTATCAGTGCTTACTGTGCTTACTCTAAATTGAGGATACAACTGTGAATGAATGTAGATGAAGAAAGTTTCAAAGTAAGACCTATGTTAAAATTGCATATTCACTGGTTGGCGAACATCATTTGCGCATCAGCCTGAAATTAAGTAACACGGCAAACAAAGTGTTGAATAAAATGTTTGGTTTTATTCAGTAATTTCACTACAGTGTGTTGATTGCTGTAATTAATCATAATGTTGAAGTTAGTGTACACACAAAAATTACATGTCTTCCATAATTCTCTCAGTGGCACAGTATACCACAAGCTTGTATTACAAAGGAATGGCAGCAACAATTGATACTATTTGGTTTCCATTGAATGTGATTTTAAGATTGAATGTTGTCTCCTCATAACCTGAGAAGTGTGAATGAATTGATATCACTGAACAGTCTTTTCCTCATCCACTGTTGTGTGTGTCCTGTGTAATCAACCATTTTCTGCACCCAGTAGGGGAGTGAAAATACTGCCTTTGAGTTGTACCTCATGGTAAGAATGGAAATTAAGTAAAACTGTTTTTATCTGATTGCTTGTTTTTCAGATTTGTATAAGTGCAGCTATGGACCAGAAGCCACCTGTTTGGATGAAAAAAGAGGAAACAGATGAAGTACCAGCTGAGCCAGTCTCCATGGTAAGTGGCTTACTTGTACTTCTCATGAATGTTTCATTAATCTATTTGTGCAGTATGGTGTGTGAATACATGCAATTTTTGTCATACTACTGGAACCACGAGTAATATAGTCTACTAAAAAACCGATGTTTTTCAGTGTTAAACATGACATTTTTAACGGTTGAAATGAGCTTTGTGTTGAATGTCACATGGAATTGAGGCAAGGGTTACAATTTAGTGTTCAATAAACAGGGAAAATATGTTGTCCCTCATAAAAATTTTACAATTATTCAGGCTGCTGGCTAAAGTGGTGAAATACTGCAAGTGTCGGCAGGACATACAGTTGGCAAAAGTTACAGCGTCTCAGACCAGGGGTTGCTACATGTGGCGGTGCCGTAGAGAGAAACTATGGTGCTCCATAAGCCATGGTACCTGTTTTGAAGGTCTAGGTTGGACATGAGAGAGATTGTGTTGATGATGGATGTATTATTTTTGTTATAGATCCTCCCACAGTTTTTGTGCACATGACACTGGTGTGAGAGAGAGAATGATTTTTGACTGGTTTTTGTTTTGTAGGGAAGTTTGTTCTGAATATATTAAGTACTGGGGTAAGTTGGATGGGCGAGAGGTGGTGGTGGTGGTGGTGGTGGTGGTGGTGGTGGTGGTGGTGGTGGTTGACGGGTTGCAGTTTGGGAAGAGGAAGTATGGGAGGGGTAAGTATCTGGTTGGTTTATGGGTGTGGGGGACTGTTGTATCCGGGGATGGTTTTTCAGTGTGTGTTTGTAGGGGTTTGGAAGGGTGCATGAAAAGGGAATTGGTGGGATTAATTGAGAAGTGTATAGAGGAGGGTAGCACAATAGTTTCCAATACAATTCAAGAATTATGAGACTGGAGCATGTAGAAATACGATAGAGGGGTTGGGGGGGGGGGGCGATTAAGTCAGTTATTGGGAGGGGGAAGAGGTGCTCCTCTAACCTTCGGTCTCATTTAGATGAGTATTGTTGCGGAACAGCATCCCTGGGGACTATTGCATGTTTCGTGTGTTGTTGGTTTTTTTTTTTTTTTTTAAAAAAGGGCAATTAGTAAAAGAAGGGATCGGTTAGTAGGACACGTTCTGAGACATCAAGGAATCACCAATATAGTATTGGAGGGCAGCGTGGAGGGTAAAAATCATAGAGGGAGACCAAGAGATGAATACACTAAGCAGATTCAGAAGGATGTAGGTTGCAATAGGTACTGGGAGATGATGAAGCTTGCACAGGATAGAGTAGCATGGAGAGCTGCATCAAACCAGTCTCAGGACTAAAGACCACAACAACAACAACAACTAGTTAAATGAATATGTACTGTAAATGTAATTTATTGGGTATATATGGTTGGTTAAGGTGGTGTTGTGATGGTGGGCGGCTGGGGGGGGGGGGGTGTAGTTGTTCGTAATGTTTGCAGAGGTAGGTGGGGGGGCTGGTCGTTGTTTTGTGATTATCTTGTGAAGGATCTATTTTGTCGCAGTTTTTGAGTTATAGTGTGTGATTGAGATTTGTTTATTTTTTGGTTTTTACTTGTTGATGGATATTTGATTCTTGGGGCAGGGTGGAGGTTGGTGGGGGGGGGGGGGGGAGGTTGGTTGGTTGTGGGTGGGTTGGGAGTTTCTTTTGGTTTTTTTGTTTTGTTTTGTTTTGTGTGTGTGTGTGTGTGTGTGTGTGTGTGTGTGTGTGTGTGTGTGTGTGAGAGAGAGAGAGAGAGAGAGAGAGAGAGAGAGAGAGAGAGAGAGAGAGAGAGAGAGAGAGATTGTGGTGGCTGGCCTAGTGTGCAGCGCCAGAACTTTTTTTGTGTTAAGTAGTCATTCTTTTGGGTATATTTTTCGCGTGTTATGATGGTTGGTGGGATATTTCTGTGTTGTTTGCTTGGTAGTATTGTTTTGGTATAGTGAGCTGCTCTTGACCCATATAGGGCACTCTACTGGGTATAAAGCAAATGGTCACTGCTTTTTACTTCGGTGGCCATTTCCTGTGCCTGTTCAGTGTAGTGGAAAATTTGTCTCAATTCTTTGGGTTAGTATTACAATAACCATTGGTTCCATTCACTCCTTTGTTCACCAGACCCATATAGGTAAAGGGAAGAGTCTGATTCCAATGTGTTGTCGCCGTTAAGGGTGTTTCGCTATCGTGAGCTGATGCTGACCTATACAGTGTGGTCCATTGATCGTGACCGGGCCAAATATCTCACAAAATAAGCGTCAAATGAAAAAACTACAAAGAAACAAACTTGTCTAGCTTGAAGGGGGAAGCCAGATGGCACTACGGTTAGCCCACTAGATGGGCTGCCATAGGTCAAACGGATATCAACTGTGTTTTTTTAAATATGAGCCCCCATTTTTTATTCCATATTTGTGTAGTACGTAAAGAAATATAAATGTTTTAGTTGGACCACTTTTTTCACTTTGTCATAAATGGCGCTGTAATAGTCACAAACATATGGCTCACAAATTTAGACGAACAGTTGGTAACAGGTAGGTTTTTTAAATTATAATACAGAATGTAGGTATGTTTGAACATTCTATTTTGGTTGTTCCAATGTGATACATGTACCTTTGTGAGCTTATCATTTCTGAGAATGCATGCTGTTACAGCGTGATTACCTGTAAATACCACATTAATGCAATAAATGCTCAAAATTATGTCTGTCAACCTCAGTGCATTTGGCAAAATGTATAACGACATTCCTCTCAACAGTGAGTAGTTCACCTTCCGTAATGTTCGCACATGCATTGACAATGCACTGACGCATGTTGTCAGGCATTGTCGTTGGATCACGATAGCAAATATCCTTCAACTCTCCCCACAGAAAGAAATCCAGGGACGTCAGATCCGGTGAACGTGCAGGCCATGGTATGGCGCTTTGATGACCAATCCACCCGTCATGAAATATGCTATTCAATACAGCTTCAACCACATGCGAGCTATGTGCCGTACATCCATCATGTTGGAAGTACATCGCCGTTCTGTGTCATGGAGTGGAACGTCTTGTATTAACATCGGTAAAACATTATGTAGGAAATTGGCATACATTGCACCATTTAGATTGCCATCAATATAATGGGGGCCAATTATCCTTCCTCCCACAATGCTGCACCATACATTAACCCGCCAAGTTCGCTGATGTTCCACTTGTCGCAGCCATCGTGGCGTTTCCGTTGCCAAATAGTGCATGTTATGCCAGTTTACATTACCACTGTTGGTAAATGACACTTCATCGCTAAATAGACTGTGTGCAAGAAATCTGCTGTCGTCCCATAATTTCTCTTGTGCCCAGTGGCAGAACTGTACACACAACACAACACACTTCAATTTGGAGCCTGCTAGTGCAGAGGGTTGCATTTTGTGTCAGCAACGTGGAAGAGTTGACAGAGTAATATGCATGACAAGTAATACCACAATTGATATTGAGAACAGAATAAAAATTTTGGAGGCATTACTTCCCAGTACACACTTCTAATAAATAGATACCTTTGACCATTCCCTCCAGAGTTGTGGCATGGTTCCCTTGGCTTTGGCAGCATACATTTGGAAGCCGTAATACTGAACGCATATTCAGTGATCAGCCAGAACATAATGACCACTGCGTTAGAGTGTCCTCTGGTGAGGAATGATTGCTAGTCACACACACACACACACACACACACACACTGTGCATGTAGTATCAGCCAGCTTGCTGTCTGTGTTTATGATGGGGAAGGTTCGCAATGAATTTGAGTTTGACCTAGGGCAGATTGTGATTGCCTGGAGGCTCAGCACAAATGTTTCAGAAATTGTACAGTGTATTTAGTGTTTGAGGAGTGCTGTGCTGAGTGTCTTCAACACGTGGTGAAACTAAGGTGAAACCACATCCAGACATTGTGGGGTTGGGTAGCTGCTCCCCATGACAGATGGTGAAATAGAACAGGTGGCAAAATGAGGCAACATAATGCACTGTGTCACAAAGTCAAGAGTGTAATAATGGTTTGAGGAACACTGGTGATTTCCAGTCAATGTACTGGTTCCCTAACTCACCAGATCTGGGCCGTATCGAACACTTTGGGGATGTCATAGAACATGGTATCAGAGCTCATTGCCCCCACCCCTTCCTCAGAATTTATGAGAATTAGGTGATCTGTCAGTACAGATGTGGTAGCAACAATCCTACAGTGACCTACAAAGGCTTCATTGCTTCCACTCCACAATGTGTTCCTATCATTATGTGCAAAAGTTGGGCACTCTGGCTTTCAGGAAGGCAGTCATGATGTTCTAGCAGATCAGAGTGTGGCAGTTCCCATTATTGAAAGACGATGCTTTTTTGGTTGTGGTGGTGATGATCATTGTTATCATTATTTGTATTATTATATTCATATTATTATGTGCAGCTAATTAATAGAAAGATAAATTAATAACACCATTTTTGTTGTATTCTTGCTATCTCCTGCCAACCATCTCTCTCCAATGCATCCTCTTTGCCTACGTCATGCCGCCTTATTATTTCATTGATACTGTCTTTCCAAAACTTAAGTGGTCTACTGTGTTTCTGTCAGCAAGGTAGTTTCCAATAAACTATTCTTTGGCCAACAATTATCTAACATTTTCAACAAATGTCCATACCAGTTTGATGATTTTCTTTCTATGTTGTCGCTGTTTCATTTGTCCTCATTTCAGCTCTTACTTCAGCATTACTGATTTTTTCAGTCTTGATACGCTGGTGCTCCTTCATAAATAATACATTTCCAGGACTTTGTCTTCTGTTGAGACCAACATGTAAAACCCATAGTTCTGGTCGATAACATAGGACTGGTTTAATCATTCTATTAGGAATGTTCTTGTCCCACCAAAACGAATTAATGGCAATGGAATAGTTGTAAATAGTTTGCCAAGGTAGGGTGTATGTGCATTTTTTAAATAGTTTTGCCAGAAGTAAGTGTTCAGGGAAATAAAAGGTTTTGATGTTGCTGTTGTCTGATTCAGATATTACAAGTGATAATGAGTGACAAATGCAAGACATTTCAGTACCTGATCCCCTGCACAGATGCCTTACAAATGGCAAAAGTGACAGGATTATCATGAATGAGAAAAAAATGGAGAGGGTAAACTGAAGTTGCTTTGCTAAAATTACGTGACAGTGAAGTTTTAAACATTATATACTGACAGTAGGTGGGCAGAGTACACATTGTTGGACCAGGAGCAGCCAGTGTAGCAAACCACATGAACAGACGGAAGCATTCAAGGAACTGTGAGGGGATAACCTGAAATATATTTAAATGTTCAATAATTACAGGAGTCACAAGAACACTGTGGAGTCATTTTCAGGATTGCAGAACACAGTACCTGCTAAACCAAAAATTTTTATCCCATACTTTGCCTTCATTGTGAGTAACTAGTATTATTACAATATCACAGGGAGAATTAGAAACATCATATGGTCCTTTAGGTTGTTTTCCACAATATAGTTCAATATTACAAGCGAATAATGTTTTAGCATCTGCTAAACCAAAAATTTTTACCCGTACTGTGCTGCTTTGTTTGGGAAATACTGAACAAAAGAACAGTGACCCCGGAAAGTTTGCAGCATTTCGTCAACTGTCACAAATTGTCCTACACTATATGCGTTCTTGCATTTCACCACAAAAGCTTCCAATATTTGCATTATTGCAGCAAGTTCATCAGGTACTCTTCTTTCTTGCCTTATACTCTAGTTGACAAAATCCATCCTGGATTTTCCATTGTTTGATTACAATATTGCTTTCCACACAGAAACACACAGTAAAAGAAAATTCTTCACACAAAGATATTTATGCACCTGCTAATAATGCTGCTGCAGAAGTGCTGTACTAGTTACGCACACATTATAGCACCCAATAGCTTTCATTTACAGCAAATGCAATGAAAATTCTTCAGTTAAGTGGCCAGAAAAATAAATTTGGGTGGCACTGTTTTTGTAAGGATAAACTAGTGATACTAGACATGCTGAATTTGGGACAAGAATTTCAGAAAAATCGTGGTACATACATGGATGTAATGAGGGGCCACTGAAAGCTAAAACTGTACCAAGAGTGTGACTCCAACTTTAAACCACATGATTAGGAAGAGTGGAAAGTAAATGGCTGTGAATTTGTACTCTACTGCGTATAAAGCAAGTGGTATCACCATTAGACTGTTTTTTTTTTTTTTTATTATTATTTGCAATGGTACATTTTCACTATCATGATTTTGGCTTTAAAGTGCCATTATCAAGTGTTTCAATGTTATACAGTGCCTAAGATGACATACTGTCATATTTAAAATACACTATTAGACACATTGTCTAATGGTCAGTATTTGTGGTAGTAGGCAGTAGGCTTTTACCAGAAATATGTTTCTAATAGTTTATTTTTAATATGACAGTATGCCATCTTAGGCACTGTATAACATTAAAACACTTGATAATGGCACTTTAAAGCAAAAATCATGACGTGTAAATGTGACACTGCAAATAATGTCTAATGGCGGTACTGACTTTAAAGAAATATATTATGACTGTGGCCCCACATTATGAAAAAATATTATATGATAGGACTGCTGCTGATCTCTATATGTGAAAGTGATTTGGTGGACAGGGTGGGCAGCAAACTGTGGGTACTTGCTGATGATGCAGTTGTGTATGGTAAGATGTCAAAGTTGAACGGCTAGAAGATACAAGACAACTAAGACAAAATTTATAGTTGATGTGATGGATGGCAGATAGTTCTAAATGTGGAAAGTTGTAAGTTAATATGGATGAGTAGGAAGAAAAAACCTGCAATGTTCGAATACAGAATAAGAATCTTTATTAGCCATTCAGTATTGGTAGTGTTCTGCTTAAGGCAGTTGTCATTTATATCATCATCATCATCATCAGCCAATTCAATCATTAGATGATGTGGCCTCTTCGAGTCGTGGATTCAGGTAGGCTTTCAGAAGTCTTCTCCAAGTGGGACGGTCTTGGGCAGTTCTCTGCCAGGTGTTACCAGCGATCTTCTTGATGTCTTTGTCCCATCTGTCTGGTGGTCTTCCTCTAGGCCTCCGGTGCTCTCTCGGACTCCACTCCAGTACTAACTTCGTCCATCTGTTGTCTTTTCTTCTTGCGACGTGGCCAGCCCACTGCCATTTCAAGGAACCTACTCTCTCTAAGATGTCATTAACCTTCGTCACAGACCGGATGTCATCTGCCCTTTTCCTGTCCTTTCTTGTATAGCCCAGCATTGATCTCTCCATGGCTCTCTGTGCTGTCCTAAGTTTCCCTTTTGTGAATGAGTTCAGTGTCCATGTCTCGCATCCGTACGTCATCACAGGAAGAATGCATTGATCAAATACTGCTTTCTTCAGATTTACTGGCATTTTTGATCTGAATACTTTTGAATTCTTCCCAAATGCTTGCCAGCCAAGCTTGATGCGTCGATAGATTTCTGGTCTTATGTCTCCCTTCATATTTATAATCTGGCCAAGGTAGACATATTCACTGACCTCTTCTAGTAGACTGTCCTTGACTTTCACATCTCCAGCTGGGACCCATTTGTTGGATATTACTTTTGTTTTGGAAAGGTTCATGTTCAAGCCAACCAGTTGACATTCCGATGCAAGATCTGTAACTAAGTTTTGGAGTTCTGCGAAGTCTTTGGCCAGTAAGGCAATATCATCAGCAAATCTCAAGTTGGTAAGCCTTCTTCCATTAATTCTAATTCCCTTACCTTCCCAGCTCAGCCTTGACATAGCCATTTCCAATACAGCAGAGAACAGTTTTGGGGAGATGGGATCGCCTTGCTTGACACCCCTCATGATGCGGAATTCTTGAGTTGATTCGCCGATGTTAACATAAGCTGAAGAATTCTCGTAGATTTTCCTGAGCACTTCAATGTATGCTGCTCCCACTCCTTGCTCACTCAAAGCTTGGAGGACAGCTACATGGCTAACGGAGTCAAATGCCTTTTCAAAGTCAACAAAGGCAATGCAGAGAGGCAGTTGGTATTCATTCGCTCTGCTTATCACTTCACTAACGGTCAGAATGTGGTCAATAGTGCTAAAATTGCTTCGGAATCCAGCTTGTTCTATAGGTTGGGCTGAGTCTAGGGTGGAACTAATTCGGTTTAACAAGATCTTTGTAAAAATTTTGTACAAAATTGAGAGCAAGCTGATAGGACGGTAGTTTTTAATATTGTGAATACTTCCTTTCTTGTGTATCAAAATAATCTTAGCCTTGTTCCACGATAGTGGGATGGAAGCATAGTGCAGGCAGGAAGTAAATACTTTTGCCAAGTGATTTATTGTTACCTCTCCTGCCAGTTTGAGGATGTCAACGCTGAGCTCATCATCACCTGGTACTGTTCCCTTCTTCATGCTATCTAGAGCACACTTGACTTCCGATGGGAGTATATCTGGAACACTAGATATATCATTTAAATTAGATACACTCAAATTTTCCCCTGGATTGCTATACAAATTGCTATAAAAGTCTCTGATGAACTTCAAAACCGCCTCCTTTTCAGTGATTCGACTGTCATTTCCATCGAGTGCGATTTATATATCTGGGCATAAAGTTGCAAAGCAATATGAAATGGAACAAGTATGTGAGAACTGTGGTAGGGAAGATGAATCGTTGATTTTGGTCTGTTGGAAGAATTTTAGGAAAGAGTGGTTCACCTGTAAAGCAGACCACATATAGGATGCTGGTAGGACCTATTCTTGAGTGTAGCTTGTGTGTTTGGGACTTGTAATGGGTCAGATTGAGGTAATACATGGAAGCAATTCAGAGGCAGGCTGCTAGATTTGTTACCAGTAGGTTCAAACAATATGTAAGCATTAAAGAGATGCTTTGGGAACTCAAATGGGGATCTCTGGAGTGAAGGTGATGTTCTTTTTGAGAAACATAATCGAGAAAATATAATGAACGAACATTTGAATCTGATTGCCAAACGATTCTACTGCTGCCAACATACATTGTACAGAAGGACCACGAAGATACAGTATGAGTAATTTGGGCTCATATGGAGGCTTATAGTGCAGATTATTGTTTTTCACTTATTCTGTTTGGGAGTAAAGGAAATAACTAGTAGTGGTACAGGGTACCTTCCACCACACACCATATGGTTGCTTGCAGAGTATCTAGGTAGAAGTAAATGCAGATGCCATACAGTGAGCCTTTCCTGTGACTTTTGGAGGATTGCTAGAGGTGCAAGCAAACCCATATCATTATTTTTATTTGTACAAATTTAGGACAATTTCACAGTTAAATTCAGGTGTAAAATAAGTAATTTTATAATTGATAAAGCCTCCATAATCCACTACATCAGTACCATGGCTGTAGTATTGGGGAGGAGGAGAAAGTTGTCATGATATTTCACATTTTATTTTTGTACAATAAATATATGCCATTGTTTTATTGTTTTGCAAAATGATGAAACTTTTATTTAAGGAAAACTAGTTGAGTATTGGACATTTCCTGGGTATTTAGTTACTCCAATTCCAACCTCCTGCACCCATATTCTCTGTCCATCTGCTACTCTCTCTGTCCATCTGCCCCCAGGGGGCTCACAACTCTTTTGTTAGTACGTGACTGGCTAGCAGCCTTTGTAGCATTACTTTTCTTTTACAGCAAGTGTACACTTCCACAATCCATTTTCCCCTCTGCTTCTCCATCACATGGGTTTCTTGGTGCAGACCCTGCTTGCACCTGGTTTATGATTGGGACGTGAGTTTCCACTTCTGGTATTTTCTACAACTTTTCATTAAATAAATACATGGTGCCCATTGTTGAATTTGACCTGCTAAAATTTCTAAAATTCTCCAGAAGTGTGGATCATGAAAAGGAGATCACCCAATGCTGTTTATGCTCCAGCTTTGCACCTATGCCTTTAATAAGGTAATATAGCCAAAACCAAGCATGGTAGCCATTCTGTGGTGGTGGTAGGGGCATGAAGTACCTGCACAGTGGTAGCCACCTGACCAGACAGGTATCACACTGTTGGTGCTTGAACTGAAAACTCCTCCTGTATGCCAAGGAGTATGTGCTCATGATGTCAGGAGCACAGGGACTCCGAGCAACAGATTTCTGGCCAGGTAGCCATTGCCTAGGCTGGGTGGCACCCATAGGGAGAGCCCATGTTCTTACAATCTGACAATGAGCTACGCGTGATCCTGCAGTGATGGGACGTACACTTTGTCCATCGTGTACATAGGGGGCCAAAGGACAATAGGGTTGCTGCCAGAGCCTTCATCTTGGCCTCTGAGGGTAATTCATTGCCTGAAAAGGTCAAAGTGATGGTATACCGATGTGGTAGGAAACCATATGTTCTCCTCACCCCCCCCCCCCCCGCCCCCCCAATGTGCTGTTTCAAGTGTCTGAAATGTATCTACATATTTTCGCATTGCAGCATGTGCCCTGTTTGTAGAGATTGTGGACTAGTGCTCTCCTCTTCCTGCTTTCTTCACATGTACTTTGGGATTGATGGCCTCCTGTCCACTTGGTACATTGGACTCCACCTCCCAGCTGGAAACGAATCACCGTCCTCCAGCTTACATTGCTAGGAAGGGGTCTCTCAGAAATTTCCTTCCAAGATTTTTGCCAGTCTAGAACCTGACACCAGTTAGTTGCTAAAGGAGCCACAGGCTGCTGGTAACAGGGCTTCAGTCATCATTTTTATGTGAAACTGATTCAGAGAAGCCCTTATCATCAAAATCCTCTAAGGGGAGGAAAGACAAGGAAAATTCCTCCAAGGAGAAGGACCGTCCTGTGGCCCCCATGCTACAACATGTCTGTTCATTGCCTTTGGCCAAGGTGGAGTTTCCAGCAGCCTCTGATGCCATAGTTCACACCACACAATGGAACCTGGAACCTATATATGGGTGTAAATAGCCTCCTTGGTCCCTTCATGGTCTCACAGCATGTCAACAACATTATTCTCCAGGGGAATTGTTTCGGTTTTTCCACTACCTGCCATAGCTACATCTTTTAAGCACTTCCCCTGGCTTCTGCACTGCCCTTCAGGAGATTTTGTTTCTAATAGCATGGACCTTAGCCCTTTGTGGATACTGGGGATATTATGATTATCAAGCTACCTACAACAGGGGGTCTGGGGGAGTTAGCCCATATGTTCTAGACACTGTGTAGTGAACTAGATTTCAACCCCAATTACCCATTGTGGGGTGGAATCATGATCACTGTTCATGGTTAAGACCTTGCAAACTTACTGGCCTTACTTGATTTTTGCCCTTTGAATGCTGGTACCCCACACACTTTAGTGTCGGGCGCGGAACTTTCTTGGCCATTGACATTTCCATTTGAAGTCCTTTCCTTCTCCCATCCATCCACAGGAAAGTCCACAATGACCTGTGTGGAGTCAGCACTTCCTGATTTTTCCTGTCGCTCCTCAGCAACACTACCCTGGATGCCTGCCCAGACGAGCACTGGGGTGCTTTTGCTTCTGGTGTCCCCCTTGACTCCGCTCTGTGTGGAGATACCATTGAGGCAGTCCAGAATACAATTACTTCCATTGTTTTGGCAGCTGATTTTGCGATCTCCTGTTCCTCAGGCATGTCCTGACACAAGACAATACCTTGGTGGTCATCAGAAATTGCAGAAGCCATTAGAGATTGTAGGCAATCTCTACAGTGTCACAAGCAGCACCCATCGATGGAGTATATCATTGCCATTAAATTGCTGTGTACCCTTGTCAGCCACCTGATAAAATGATGGAAACAAGAATGCTGGAACATTAAGTTTCAACCACTGGACAATGTACCCCTCCCCCTCAGGTTTGGGCTAAGATCAGAGGTCTCTATTGATACCAGACACCTGTAGTTGTACTTATTGCCTTGAATGGTGCTGCCTCCATTGATGAGGTGTCGCAGAACGTTTTGCTGTGCATTATGCCCATACCTTTCATCTGAGAATTAGCCTTTAATGTTCTAAAATAGTGGTTGGAGAGAAAGCAATAATTTCATTCTATATGCCACCTGGAGCCATATAACGCTCCATGCAATGAGGGGGGATTCATCAGTGCCCTAGCCCACTGTCCTGATACAGCCCAGTGGCAAACCGCATTCACAACCAAATAATAAACCACCTATCAGTGGACTGTCAACGTCTTATACTTGCCATCTTTAACTGTATCTGGAGTGAGGGCGAGCTCCCCTCACAGTGACGAGAAAGAATCACTGTTCCAGTGCTCAAACGGGGTAAGCACCATCTAGAGAGGGACAGTCACACCAATGTTATCTGTAAGTTGCTTGAATGCATGCTGAGCCGGCGGCTGTGTTGACTCCTTGAGTCTCGGGGTCTTCTGGTTTAGTCTCATGTTGGTTTTTGCCATGTCCTTTCCACCACTGATAATGTGGTTTACCTGGAGTCTGCCATCTGAACAGCTTTTGCCTTACATCAGTGCCTTGAAGTCATATTCTTTGACCTGCAAAATGCTTGGGACACCACATGGTGATGTCACATATTTGATACCTTACACTAGTGGGGTCTCCAGGGTATGCTCCTGTTATTTATCAAGAATTTCCTGTTGCCCCAGATGTTCTGGGTTCGAGTTGGTGCTTCTAACTCAACCCCCTCCCCCCCCCTCCCCTCCTGCATATACAACAGAAGGGGATATCTCAGGGCGGTATATTGTGTGTCACTCTCTTTCTAGCAGCCATCAATGTCTAGCAGCAGCTGTGGGGTCCTCAGTATCACCCTCCTTGTACGCTGATGGCTTTTGCCTCTAGTGTTTATTCCTCTAGTGTGGATGTTGCTGAACATGCCAGCAAGGCACCATACAAAAGGTGCACTCATGGGTCCTCACTCATGGTGCTCAGTTCTCAGCCACCAATACTCACATCATGCACTTCTCTCTATGCTGTGCCATTCATCCACAACCAGAATTTTACTTTGATGACCTACTACTCATTTTGGTGGAGACTTACGGCTTTTTAGGACTAGTTATTGGTTTGTGGTTGGCATAGTTTCCCCATCTTCGCCAGTGTAAGTGAAAGTGCTGGTTTCACCTCAATAATCTTCGCAGCTTCCGTAACACAGGCAGGGGTGCAGATTGCACAACTGTTCTGCACCCTTACAAAGCCCTGATACAATCCTGTCTTGATTATGGACATCTGGCATACTGTTTGGCATCACCCTCAGCATTGCAGATACTGGATCATTGCAGGGTTTGACTTGCAAGAGAAGCCTTTTGAACTAGTCCTGTGACCAGCTTACTCATGGTGGATAGGGTCCCTCCATTGCAGATCAGGTGCCAACAACAGCTTGTCAACTATGCTACCCATGTTTACAACTCCCCGAATTGTCCAAACTACTGTCCTCTCTTCCCAAAAACGGAAATCCACATCCCACAATGGTGACCTGGATCAGGGATTATGATCACAATCCACATCCAGGCCCTCTTATGTACACCTCTGTGGTGCATCCCTTGGTCACAGCTATGTCTTGATCTATCACAAGGTCTGAAAATCCACATCCAGGCCCTCTTATGTACACCTCTGTGGTGCATCCCTTGGTCACAGCTATGTCTTGATCTATCACAAGGTCTGAAAAACTTGGTCTCTCAAGGCCTTCCACCACAAACTTTTCTCTGTCCTTTGTGCACCCTGGTGATCAGAAGTAGTCTATACTGGTTGCTCGATGACTGCTGGTCACATGGGCCTTGCTTATACTTGCATAGGACGTACTGAACTCCGTTTCTTGCCTGATAGCTGTAGTGTTGTGACTGCGATGTTGGTAGCCATCACTTTTGCTCTTGAGCATATCCATACCTTAACCGATAGGTCCTTAACCCATCTGCAGTGATTGCTTCAGAAGTTTGCAAGCCTCCAACCAATATTACCCTCACCATCTCTTGGTCATTGCTATCCAACGTTCCCTGTATGCCCTCGAACAATATGGACTCAGTGACTTTTGTTTGGACTCTGGGTCACATTGGGACCTCAGGGAATAAACTCGCTGATAGCCTGGGCAAGCTGGCTACCAATAAACTGACTTGAGATTAGTGTTCTGAGAGCAGACCTCCAATCAGTATGAGACCATGAAGTTTTAGGAATTTGGAAAATGGAACGGATTATTGTGACTTATAAAACAAACTACGGTTGATGAAGGAGATTATGAATCTGTGGAGATCCTCTATGCAGGCCTCCTGCAAGGATTCTGCTGCAATTTGCCAGCTCTGCATCAGCCATACCTGGCTGACTTATGGCCATCTTCTCCAATGTGAGGACTCACCCCACTGTCATGGTTTGTATTTGACAGTGGTCCAAGTTTTGCTGCTGGACTGTCACAACTCTTAATCTCCCTGACTTGCTGTCCCTGTTATTAGATGATGCATCAGTGGCTGACTTAATTTTATGCTTCATTCAAGAAGGGGACTTTTGTCAATCTCCTTAAAGGAGCGCCGTGTAACTTTACGACCCACTGAGGTGTTGACAGAACACAATATTGCCTGCTACACCCAGAATGAGCTGTGGCTATCTTGTCTTGCAGGGTGTATATGTGGAAAAGGATAAAAAATTCCCGGGTTCTTCCCGATTAAGAAATACACTTTCTCCTGGGTGAAAATACACTTTTTCCATGTTAAGTGACAGTATCCTTTCCTGTGGAATTGGAAAATGTATCAATCCTTTGAATGGTGTAGGATCTCCCACCCCTTTAGGAAACAAACCCCAGAAAAAAATGCGTTTTCGAAATATTTTTGATTTGCAGCAACATGTACGGTGCGTATTTTCGTATTACAAATGTATATAATCGAATTCCACCAGTTAATTTCTGAAGCATTGAAATAGAGATCGCGATGCGCTTTTGTAAGCCAGTCATAGCTCATGTCACATGATCTCGCCTGCTGATGGTAGCAAATATTCATCGCATTTACATGGGGCACCCAGAACCTGATTTTGTAAACTGGTCTCCCAATACTGCTTCTGGGTGATCATGTAAACACTTCAAAAACGATTCTGGATATCTTCTTCTGTTTGCCAGTTTTCCAATTTTGCAATTGATTTTCGCTCCCATGTAAACGCAGCTCCCATGTAAATGTGCGCGGGCTGCAAGTTTTCGTCTTGTTTTTAAAAAATTTGGCTAATATTGATGGAATGGCTTTTTGTGCAGTGAAGGATAAGTAGAAATAGTAGACTGAAGCTGTTAATACCTCGTCTAATTGAAGAGAAATAGCAATTGTGCCGACTAAGGCAAACTACATCTGCTGATTTCCAGGCACCGTGGTTAACTGGACTAGCAAATATGCTTCAGACAGCGAAAAGCGGTTTCCAAAATTCAGTTTTCATCTTTCAAAAGATGTGTCGCATGTAAATGTAGTGATCGGAGCATAGGACACGTGATGTAGTCAGCCTATAGCAACATCACTGTTAAGTAGTGGGAACACACAAATAGAAAAAGTTAATGGTAAAAATAATGTACATAGTGTAGCTACAAGAAAAGCCAAGCTTTCACACATAATATTTGTAGTTTGTACATTGTTACACTGTGATACATCACACAAATGTCCCAGTAAAATTTTAAGTAATGACGTAAATGTCTGGTCTTCTGGGCTCGAAATTCTTGGCCCTCAAAGTATTAAGCATTAAATGAGAATCAAACGCTTTGCGATTTTAAAAATTCGATGCACCTTTGCACACATAACATAACTCATGTTGTGTAAAATGAAATGTACTTTGAAAGTAACACTTTTCAAACTACCAATCGAATTATTTTCCCGTGACCTATTAGAATTCGTTTCAGCAGATGTCAGAAAATGCCAGAAAATGGTGTTACTGTGCCTGTGCTGCTACTACGATGTAGTTAGTTCATATGTTCGTACTTATATAGCATTAAATGATCTTACATTATGCCATAAACGAAACAGGACATCAGAGGATACCTCAAGAGCATCAGAATTTCATAAATGATAATAAAATACATAATTTGACTTACATATCACATTCGTATCTCCAGATTAACAAAGACATACGCCCTAAGCTGATATTAAACTTTTCAGTGTGGTTTTTGGGATGCAAATTTTCTTGGAGTACCAGTACGGTATTACCTCATGTTTAGTTCTTTATTATGGCATAATGCCATATGTCCCAAAAGGTAAGAACGTGCACTTGAAATTCCACAGACAGTTGGCACTAGCCAGTAGTGTTTCCAATAAATTGACTGCCTCTGAGGAAAAGATTAATCAAAGCCAATTTTTTTATCAAATGTACAAAAATAACCTCAGTGTTCTGCAAGGCAATTAATGCCCGGCTGCCAAAAACATGGAAATAAAATAAAATCAGAAAACAAACTAATACCATATTTTAACCTTCCATTATTATGTGAATGTATTTTAATTCACTTCATAGCTTCCGGCCACATAAATCTGTTTTGTTTTCATTTGACTTGAGAGCTGCAAACCAAGAGTATAAGAAAAACACTAAAAGTAAACATGGTTCACATGGAGACTAACCCTCGTCCCATTACAACTCGGACTGCTCTGCTCATTTGCAAAAAATGGGTAGCATCTGCCTGCTTGTTGCTACTGCTGGTACAGCTCATGTCTTGTTACCTTGGATACAGCTAATAGTCACACTTCACGTAGCCAGAAGTTGGAGAAAGTACTGCTCATACATGACTCAACTGCGCATGCCCATAAGCCCACTGGCAACTACTCAAATGAATCTAATGAAACTTGTGATGTCACGCCCATCGGAAGCAGTTTGTTGTTATGAATTATTACATAGCATTCACCCTAAAGCATTTGACACATTTTGCTGCTTTCAAGCGCTTGTGTGTGCATTGTGTTTTGTTGTTTTTAAATGGCGCTTTTCCTTTGCAACTTAATTTTTTTTTTCTTGTTTTAATTTTATTGCTGCAACATTACATTGTAGTAGTGGGCTAAAGTAAAATTCTTTGTTAGAGTATCACTTCTTACCAGCCAAAACTACAAAAATTTAATTGAAAAGGAAACCAATGAGAAATTCTCGGAATTCTAAAAAATTCCAGTGTTCTTCACAGTTTTCTTGCAGATGAAAAAATTCCTTGGTTTTTCCCAGATTTCCCTGTTGTCTCAGAGTGTATACACCCTGTCTTAGTGGTCCAGTCTGGTCCTCACCCTACCTGCTCTTTTCTTGTTTTTCCCCCTCTCACATGGTGTGTTAGACTTGTTCATAGTCTTTCCTAAGCACTTATTGTGTGGAGTACCTCTGGCGAGTGGCAGGGGCTGGGGGATGTATGCACCCCCAATGTATATGCTCTCAGGGGGCTTCCGGCTGCTCCCTTGATGGGGAACCTTGGTTGCCTTTCTTCCTTTGTCTCTCTTCCTGCTTTTTGTCCCTTAAGTCAGTTTCATCGACTTTAGTAGACCTTGGGGGTTTTCTTTCTCTGGGTTTTGTGCAGTAGGCTTTCTCTTCTCTTCAGTCATTTGGACCTGTCTGTTCAAAGAAAAAAGGACTGATCATCTAGCAGTTCGGTCTGTTCAATGAACCAACCAATGACCTCTGTCCATCTGCTGTGCTCTCACTGTCCATCTGCTGTGCTCTCACTGTCCATCTGCTGTGCTCTCACTGTCCATCTGCTGTGCTCTCACTGTCCATCTGCTGTGCTCTCACTGTCCATCTGCTGTGCTCTCACTGTCCATCTGCTGTGCTCTCACTGTGCATCTGCTGTGCTCTCACTGTGCATCTGCTGTGCTCTCACTGTGCATCTGCTGTGCTCTCACTGTGCATCTGCTGTGCTCTCACTGTGCATCTGCTGTGCATCTGCTGTGCTCTCACTGTCCATCCGCTTCTCTTTCCCCCTACCCCTGTTCATCTGCTATGCTCTCTCTGTCCATCTTTGCCAGTTCCCCCTCTCACTGTCCTTGTACCTCCCCCTCCTCTTTTTCATATTCACACACCCACCTCCATAGGAGGTTGGTAGTACTTACCTTTTTAGTATTTTTGTCTAGATAGTAAGTTATATGTATATCTAGGTTGGTTGAAGTCGATCCAGTGGTTTGGGAGGAAATGTGGAACCATATATCCACGCCCATAATATTTATGAATACTGTGTGTATTGGTTGCTGCTTGGTGTGCGAAAAATAATTTTGGTTGTTATTTGGTGGACAATCTCTTACTGATGTGCCTGGCTTTCAGAGTAAACAAAGCTTTGGTTTCAAATATTTGAATTGTGGCATCCACATTTTCTGGCTGCCTGGTCGTAACTGATGAATATGCATGATTTTGGCCTTGTCAGCTTCTACATGAGATCTGTTTGAAAGTATTCTCTCTCTCTCTCTCTCTCTCTCTCTCTCTCTCTCTCTCTCTCTCTCTCTCTCTCTCTCTCTCTAGGAGAGGGCCATGTAAGGAAAGGACTTGAAAGCCTCAAATAAATTTTTTTCCTTTTTTTCAGTTTCCTGAAGACCCAGTAATAATTGAAGAGCCTAGTGTTGGAGTAAAACAAGATTCAGAATTGAAACATGTGGATGGCTCTGATTTTCATGTAAGTTTTCACAGAAGCACTGTATTGTCCATAAGGTGTATTAAAAATGTCATGAAAGGAATGTGGGACATTCAAATTAAATTATCATGGATTGTGAGCAGTTGTAACCTATGGTACCAGCTATTTTCAAGAATTTTGGAGGAATTTCAATTGACTCAAGTTAGATGTGTTACATGTATCCTGTTCCCACAGTATTCATGCTTTTACTAACTATTACTCTTTTATTAATGTTGTATTATGCCAGTATGTTATGAATGCCTTAAATACGTATTTGGTACCAATATAGCAAGGAAGACTTCCTCTTCGAAGTGATTGTTAATTTAGTTATCTGCCTCTGTGTCACAGTGCTATAATGGAAACTTGCAAGTAAGATAAGTGGTGGGTGTATGTTTTAGACTTTGCAGTCACAATTCACTAAAGTATTTAAATCATCACTGAAATCCTGCATTCACTGTATGTAATTCCTTATGATTTTTCCCCAGTACATGACATAAATTTGCATTGTTTCCTAATAAACATGCACTGCAAATACGTGGTGTCAGAGGAGGAAGCTATGTAGATATCATTAAATTTGGAAAATGTTGATTGTAATCTATGGAATGCATATTAATTTGATTAATGAGCAAAAAGCATTCCTTTTATGAGTATATAGCTGGCAGATTATTTGCATCTCTTATATATGGGAGTGTGACCACCCAAGAGAGCAGGCCGTAGTGCTACTGAAATCAGAGTAGAGTATATGACAGGATAAGACAGACAAAGTATGCCAATATAACTCTTACACAATGGTGGATAGCAAAATGAGAGGTATTAGAACTGATTTTGAAGCATTGTGACACTCCTTCTCCATATGAATCTCTGTAAAGCTGGATGATACTGATAAAGATTATTGATAGTTGTTTCATACATACAGAAGTTAGCAAGCAGTTATAATTCGGAGATTGTTTTCTTCTTTTAGTTTGTTGAAGGTCCATTGGGAATCTCTTGGTTCACTGATTTTATCAAGGAGGATCCTGAACTAAATGTGGAAGTCAGTGTGAGTGAGAATATTATAGGTATTCACATCTCTGGCACTCCATGCAGAGTCAGAAAAAAGTCTTCTGTTAATTGTGTAAAGTACAGGATGCATTGCAGTGGAATTGGCCCAGATTGCGAATTGTCTGGACCGTATTGCTATATATAAATATATAATTTTTCCCACGTGGAATGTTTCCCCCTGTTATATTGCTATATATAATTGTAGAGCATTCATGTACTCTTCCAATTGACTTGCATATCACCTATTATTTGCTGACTGTTGTGAACAGAAGCGGAAGAGGACTGGTGAATGGTGTAGTCCTATTTTCTGTAGCCCTTGTTGATACCAAATGTGTTGTTTAATGGCTATATGTGATGGATACATTAGCTTCACATTTGGACAAAGTGTAAATTCTAATAGTGTAAGTCATTTGAGAAATATTCCTCTTTCCAAGAACTTCTGTGTAAACAAATCAAAAGAATATCAGTCTTTCTTATATTATGTGTGAGTCATAACTATTTGTCAGTTAGTACGAAAAATTTTTTGCTTTTTGAAAAAAGAGCGAAAATTTGTATGTGTTAAATCACCCTTGATACCTTGGCCACAACCTATACATACTGTGGCTACTTCTGTGGTACCTCTTGTTTTAGTAAGAATTTATTCAGTCTTTTTAATGTCAAATGCTGGGGCTTAATGATGCAGAAAATTGGGGCTGGCCATTTTGATACTGGCTGATGGCCAGCAAGATTCTGTAATATTTGTGGAATTAGTAATTTTACTAGCTAATTGCACAAGAAGCTAGATCAATAAATTTAAAGTCGTTGTTAATTGGACTCCTGGAGTGTGTGATTTACATTTTCTAAAAACCAACAGAATTGGTTCCTACCTCAGATTTCCTCCTTCTTCATTAGACATTTGTTTACCATGCTTAATTTTGATGTGCATTTATGGCATAGTCTCATTTGCCTGTGTGTTATGGTTTTTCTAGATTGTAATTGCTGTTGTATGTGAAGGTGGCATTAGTGAAGAAGATAATAACAAAAGAGACACATCATCTAGGAAATGAAGTCAAGAGATTAGATTTTGGGATCAAGAAGTTGTATTAATTTTTGTCACTTGCATGCTATTGAACAGTAATTCTCAGTTGTTTTAGTTTTTCTGAGGTTTTGGTGATCTTGCAGACCAATACACATGTACTACTAGCTGAAAGACGATGTTCTCCAATAAGATTCCAGCAGCTAGATGTGATTATAGGCTGATGTGGCATTGCTTGAAAGACTGAACATGGAGGTCAGTTTGTAATTAGATTAGATTAGATTTACTTTCATTCCAATTGATCCGTAGTGAGGAGGTCCTCCAGGATGTGGAACATGTCAGAAAAACAACAATACATGACAAATATTTAAACTAAAACAAATAAGCTAATGTACCATTCCACAGGTCCCAAGTGGAATGATCGTCATTTTTTAATGAACACTAAGAGTCATTTTACAAATACTATTGCACTGAATTTAAAATAAAAAAGTTTTATATTTATTTATAAGGTAAGAAACATGTAATACAACTACTGTAATACTTATTTACAATGAACACATTACTGCACTGAAATGGTGCAGAAGTTAGATTATACTTACACACACACACACACACACACACACACACACACACACACACACAAATTTTCAGTGAACACATTACTGCACTGAAATTGTGCAGAAGTTATGTTGTACTTATATACAAATCAGTTGGTTTTCCTTAGAAATTCATCAATGGAGTAGAAGGAGTTGGCCACCAATAAATCCTTTAGGCTTCTCTTAAACTGAATTTCATTGGTTGTTAAGCTTTTTATGGCTGCTGGCAAGTTATTGAAAATGTGTGTTCCTGAATAATGCACACCTTTTTGTACAAGACTAAGTGACTTTAAATCCTTGTGAAGATTATTCTTATTTCTAGTATTGATTCCATGAATTGAGCTGTTGGTTTGAAAAAGTGATATATTTTTAATGACAAATTTCATTAAGGAATAAATATATTGGGAAGCTGTAGTTAGGATCCCTAGTTCCCTAAACAGGCTTCTGCAGGATGTTCTTGAGTTCACACCACATATAATTCTTACTGCACGTTTTTGTGCCCGGAAAACTTTAGCTTGGCTTGATGAATGTTTGGCATAGTTTAAGAAATGTAAGACCTCAGAAGTATTTCATATTTTGCAACGCTGGTTATAGCTGCCCAAGTCTGTGCCATCCACTAGTTGCATGGTAGGTTTAAGGCACTAGACTGCTGATGGTTGATTTTTTCCATGTTGAGAATTTATTTTGCTATAGTGACGATATGGAAAATAGAGGTTCCCAAATGGGTTTAGTGAGATGGAGAAAATCGTCTTTTGGAACCATCATGTATCATAAGGGAAAATGAGTGGCAGAAATTTGGGTTGGAAGCAGCTATTTCTGCGAAAGAAATCAGCAAGTGGATTATGATTACATTAGAGAAAAGTAGTGCAAGGACTCTGCAGTGTCTAATTGGACAACAGGTTGAGTATCAGACTGTTGTATGTTAAGATAAATGGGAGAGTTAAGACCTTCAGCCACTTCCAGTAGAACACAACTAATTTCAGAATGAAGTGTAACACAGTGGAGGGATATTGGAAAGAAATAGTGGGCTAGGGGTGAGGTAAAAGAGATCCCAATGTTCTGCAGAGTCATCAGGATGGTTTCATATTGAATAGACATGTAGTTAAGCATGGGTGTATCTTTCATTCAGTGACGTGGGCCTCTTCATGTATACCAGGTGTACCGGTATGAAATGAGCATTTTTTTGTGAAAATGAAACACTAATTTTGAATTGAAAAGTAAAAACATTTCATTCAAAGTGCTGACCATTGACCATTGCTTTCTATACATTTTGACCACATTTCTGGCAATTTGTGGACACCATGCCAATAGAAATGTTTGTCTTTTGAAGCAAACCAATCAGTCACCCAATTTTCAACTTCTTCGTAGGAATCGAAGTGTTCCTCAGCCAATGCGTGTCCCATTGATGAAAACAAATGGTAGTCGGAAGGGGCCAAGTCAGGTGAATACGGCGGGTGGGGTAGCAGCTCCCAGCCAAGTGTTTTGTATCCTGAACCAGTTTTGCTTTGTGTGCAGGTGCATTGTCATGCAAAAAAATTGCTTTGCCATGTCTTCTGGCCCACTCTGGTCTTTTCTCAATCAATGCATAGTTCAAATTGATCATTTATTGTCTGTAGCGATTAGTATTCACAGTTTCACTGGGTTTTAGAAGCTCATGATACACCACACCTTTCTGATCTCACCAAACACAGAGCATTATCTTTTTGCCGAATAGTTCTGGTTTTGCAGTCGATGTTGATGGTTGTCCTGGATTAATCCATGATTTTTCCCATTTAGGATTCTTAAAATAAATCCATTTTTCATTGCCAGTAACAATTTTATGCAAAATTGATTTTCTTTCATGTCTTTGAAGCAAAATTTGACAAATGGTTTTTCGGTTTTCCATCTGTCTTTATTCAATTCATGTGGCACCCATTTTCCACACTTTTTTCCCATAGCTTTCAAACGGTCATAGATTGCTTGTTGTGCAACATTTAGCATTGCTGCCATTTGCTTCTGACTCAAAAGTATCAGCTTCATCCAATATTGCTTGCAATTCGGTGTCTTTCAACTTTTTTGGTGGTCTTCCACGTTCTTGATTTCTTACATCAAAATCATTATTTCTGAACTGTTGAAACCATCTTTTGCATGTTGCTTCTGATAGAGCATGATCACCATATACCTCGACAAGCATTCAATGTGACTCTGCAGCACTTTTTTTCAAATGAAAACAAAAAATTAATGCTTTCCACAAATAATCACTTTCTGGTACAAGATTCGACATTGTTAACATGATGAAAACATATGATGTTGTTTGTTCCATGACTTGATATATGCTAAATATCTTTGACAGATGCCATACCAACTGTTGTGGCGTAGTAAGACAGCCACGCCACTCGGAAGTAGCCGAAAGGCACGCGTTAAGCTCACGCAGGCTAGAGATAGGTCTGAAACAGGATACGTAATGAATGCTATAAAGAAAAGTACGTAGCTGCTGGAATACTTAACTTTAATCTATCCTTGTTGTACATCCCTATTGACGATACAAGTGAGACTCTATAGATACTAATGGCGCCTTGCTAGGTCATAGCCATTGACTTAGCTGAAGGCTATTCTAACTATCTGCTCTGCAAATGAGCGAAGTTTCGTCAGTGTGCATCGCTAGCTACGTCGTCCGTACAACTGGGGGTCCGACATGTACTAATGGACCGCGGCCGATTTAAAGCTACCACCTAGCAAGTGTGGTGTCTGGCGGTGACACCACACCAACCAAACAAAAAAAATTAAGGCTCGTTCATAACAAATGTTCCCTATTGACACATTTGTATCTTAACGCTCATTTCATACCGGTACACCTAGTATGTGTAGAGCATTAGGGCATTGTTTTACCGTTATTGTTGTAGAGTGGATGAATAGAAAAATTTAGTTTCCAGTAGATATAGTGTATCTAAAACCATAGTTCAGTACTAAGATAATAGCCATATTTTGACTAAGGGGTGCAAGTTCCACTTAACATTAGTGTATATGTTGAATGGGTTTCAACTTTGGCAATAAGCAGACAGCTGATACAATTTCTGTGTAAAGGTGTATTAATCCTTTGTTGGAGAAGCAGTTAAGAGGCAGGCTCCTAGGTTTGTTACTGGTAGGTTTTGAACAAAACACTTAGTGTCATATTGATGCCTTGAGAACTCAAATGGGGATCCCTGGAGGGAAGGTGATGTTCTTTTCGAGGAATGCAATTGAGAAAATTTAGATAAGTAGCATCTGAAGGTGGCTGCCAAACATTCTGTTGCTGCCAACATACATTCCTCATAAGGAGCACTAGGATAAATTGAGATTAGGGCTCATATGCAGGCACATAGTCATTTTTCCCTCATTCTGTTTGTGAGTGGAATGCGAAAGGAAATGGATATTAGTGGTATGAGGTATCCTCCACCACATGCCATAAGGGAAATTGTGAAGTGTCGCTGCAGGTGCAGATAATAGGTAAAATAAGTAGCTGAGTGATGCTGCAGGAGCAACAATGATATTTTTCACAGTAGATAATGTACACACACACACACACACACACACACACACACACACACATGTACATAATAAATAATCTATTAACAGCTCCCATAATGAGCATTGTGAGTAGATTAGCACTAGTCACAGTTGCTGGTTGTCAGTATACTTCACAGAAGCTGTGGCAGCTTCTCCTTTAAATTTGCATTGTGGCTCATTTTACATCCAACCACATCACCATTTAAGGAATCCAATGTGTAAATCAACGAATGGACAAATGAATAACCTTCACACACCATATTTAGCAAGGTATAGGTTACAGTGTTGAAAGAAAATTTAATTTTATTAAAAAATACTAAAATGTATAATAATAAATGCAACACATGAATACAAATTTAGGTTTTTGTATTTTACTAAAATACATTATACTTATATAAGCAATTCCTCAGGATGATTAAAATCATAAAATTTCACAAGGTTATAACTGTGGCATAAATGAACATAGAGGTTGGTGCAGATTTTTACTTTTCCGCATGCCTGCAAAGCCTTTATTTACGAAAGAATGATATGATTTTCCAGTTGTATATGATTTACATGCATACAACATTAAGGTTCTTCTCATAACTATGTTTATGATCAAATTCTCCATTTACTGATCACAAATATCTTTTTTTTAAATATACTTAATCATCAAGATGATAGCCTTGTCCCAAGCTTTTGCAAGCATTTCAGGAATTCCTATAGTCACTGCTATTACCATGTACCATCATAGTTCACCCAAAGTTGTTTGAAGGGAAGCGCATATGAGGTCTGTTAAAAAATTCGGTAACTTTGTCCACAAAATCTTTCTATGCTTACCTTTTACTTGTTGCTCGTTGTCTGCTCTGAAGTGCTCTCCTCCACAATTGGTACACCAATCCCAATGCCTTTTACACTCCCAGAAGTTGTCTTGGTATGTTTCTCGCTAGATTGCTTGAAGCGTCACATGTTTTTTTTAATTTTTTTTTTTTTATTTCATTTAGTTTCATAAATCTTTGTTATTTCAGTGGGGTTTTCAACTTTTGAAATAAAAAGAAATCCACATGGGCTAGATGTGGAGAGTACAGAGGATGAGGCAGCACAGTGATTCAGTTGTTTGTGCAGTTGTTATACACCAACAGGGATGATTGTGCTGGTGTATTATCATGATACAAGAGCAATGAATTATCTCACCACATTTCAGGCTGTCCTCACATTTTCCCGCAGGTGTCACAACATGTCCCGATAGTATCATTGATTAACAGTTTGCCCCTATGGCACAAATTCATGAAGAAGTAATCCTTCATAGTCAAAGAAAAGTGTCAGCATGGCTTTGACATTTGATCTGACCAGATGAGCTTTTTTTGGCCTTAAAGAATCTTTCCTGATCCATTGTGAATTATGAACCGTGGTCTCAACATCACAACTGTAGACCCACGTATCATCATCAGCTATGATTCTCTTAAGAAACATCTCATCCTCATTTGCGTGATCCAAAAGCTCTTCACAGATTGCAAATCGTAGGTCTGTCTGGTCATGAGCCGTGGGATGAACTTAGCCACAACACGATGTATTCCAAGATGCTGTCAGAATTTCATGACATGATCCAACTGAAACGGTACATTCTTCTGCAGCCTGTCAGACACTCAATCTTTGATTTGCGTGCACAGTTTCTTTGACATTTCTGACATGAGCGCCATGGGTAGATGTTGAAGGCGCCCTGAATAAGGGTCATCTTTACATCTGTCCAGCCATTTTTAAACTGCATAAACCATTTCTAACACTGAGTACAGCTTAAGCACTCACCACTATAGCATTCCTGCATCATTTAGTGTGTCTCTGTAAAGGTTTTCTTCAGTTTCACGCAAAATTTAGTGCAAGCTCATTGCTCCTGTAACTCTGAAATCTCGAAATTCACAAAATGCGTGACACAATGTTCTACTCAATACAACACTGAACAATAACTAAAGACATACAATAATGGAGCTTACAGCAGTTACACATTAAACTTAGGTGTCTGCATGGGTGCCAACTGCTTTCCTGTCAAACACACCATTGACTGAAAATTACGAATGTTCCAGAATTTTTTGAACAGTTCTCTGGTAGATGGAGCCTTTCATGAACTCCCACAAATAAGAAAAAGATACTATACTGTGAGAGCAAGCAAATGTCAAGCTCAGATTTGCAGCCCCTTACAGACAATTGACCTTCCTGGCACTTCATAATTAAGAAGTGCTCTTTTATGCAGGTTCAGAAGCAGTGGTACTACATCCAGTTGAAAAATTATATTTCTGATCATTTTCTATTCCATCCATTTCCAGTCCGTTTATGTGTTTTCCAATTTTATCCATATTCTTTAATTTGTTGCATAATTCTTCAGATTCAATTAACTCACTAAACTGTTCCTTCATAAAATTACGAAGTTGAATAAAAAATCATGATAATCACCAACAAATTTCCTGTTACCTACTGCACAGCACGTTAGCCTTACTGTTGTTACTCGTTTTGAGAACAGTAGTTGAAAATTAACGAAAAGAACGTTTATTTGTACCTTAAACCCAGCTACTCTCATAGTTCCATGCTGTTAATGCCTGGTGGTTTGTTTGCATCAGACAGGTTTCTCATTGGTTGATCACCTCCTGCCATACTGACTGAATTTCTCAATTCTGCTTCATCCTAATGGTTCTCTGCAAGGTGGCAGTTAAAGACTCATTTTACTGCTATTGCAGTAGTCCTCTTCCTGGCTTCTTCTCCAATTATGTTCTTCGTGTAGTTGCTGTTCATATAATTTGTCACTGGGATATTTGAGAAATATTACTAATTTCCCATAAAGTTCTTTTACATATTATAATTTTTTTATAACAATAATGCATATCAATCAAATGCCCATCCTCAACCTAAAAAGACACAGCTCAGATGACAGCTGATCATGTGTGCAACTGTTTTACAGGTACCAGTTTATCTTAACCCCACAAGGATTCATTTTATATGATTTCAAGCAATGAAATATGACCTGCTACTGGTCACACACTAAATGAAATGTATTGCTTACAAATTCTTTGTGTGTGCTTGGATTTCAAATTTAAATGGTCAACAAATCGATAAACTTACCAAGTTGATCCACTCAGTGCCACTCACCTACAGACAATAATGACGACTTCTTTTGGATTTTTCATTTGTTCCTGGAATTACCTTGTGGGGCAGCCCACTACAAATAAAATATCTATATGGTTTTTTAACATAAAAACCAATGGGAGTTATGTACTGGCATGTATTTGCAAGATTCTGTAGGTCTTCGGAGAGGTTTATGCAATGTTCAGTTGTCAACATCACATTGCATTTCTACTGCATGCTGCTTTATGATACATATTTATTCCATGCCATGCACTATAAGATTATCCTGTAAGACAGTACTACGCAAAACCATGCAAAGTATACTATGAAGCATTTCAGCAGGTTGACGTACTAGAGGAGTGTTGATAATTTCAAGGCAGAGAGTGCTTTCTGTTTACTCATTCTCATGCTGGTGCCTCTTTAATCTATTATCCATCTGCATGCCCAGGAACATTACACATGAATCCTGATCCAGTCCTCCTCCTTGTATCTTTAACTCATTTTGATTTGTTTGGAATGGCATGATGTGTGGTTTTGTAAGTATAGAGGTTGAATTTTTCTGTAATTGCCTGTAAACCAATTGCAATCAGGGCCAGTATTCTCCTGGATGATCCTGGTATGAATGTGTTTCACTCGGTTAACAGTATACTGTGCCAAGAGCAAACATTACAGTTTTTGAAGGATCCTCCAGTGGCTTTACCATAACATTTATGTAGTCAAGATGAGTCAAATGCTGAACCCTATGGAACATCAACCAATATGTTTCCCCATTCTGAATTCAGTTTTCCTCTGAAGGTAACATTTGTTACTATGAGCCAATTTTTGGTTGCTAAACTATGATTCAGTTCTTGTAACTGTAATTCTTTTAACACCGTAACATTATGGCTTCCCAAGGAAAGGGGAAATCAGGATTGTAATTTGTCAGTAAGTTTTCCCCACTTCTGTAATAAGTGTTTCTACTGCATATTTTAAGCCTTACTTTAAAGTCAGCACAACATTTTAGTAATTAGGTTGTTACGATCATAACAAGAAGAGTTCCTGCTTCTGTCACCAGATGATTCCTGTGATCGATTTGACAGATCACCTGATGGAATTGATGTCTGCCAGTCGAGTATACACTTCTTGACTGAGTGTAATGGATGTAATTTCAACTGTCACTTTTTCTCACCAGTAATTTCAGCTGCTGTTACGAAATTGTTTTCATGCAACAAATTTTTTCGATTTTTTTATAAATATTATGTTGGTACATAAGTTTGTAGTACATTGGTTTTGCATGTTGGTATTCCAGTTTCTGTGAGTTTATTTATCAATTGTCTTTTTTATTTGTAGTTCACTGTTGCTATTTGAGTATAAATGTTGTCATTTGGTCATTTGGCAAGAGAAAGGGAACTTTGGTCACTAGAATGTGGAGTACCAAATGGAGAAATCAGAAAATTGCCGACATATTCTTCAATTTTAGTTGTGTACAGGGGTAACAGTACTGGAGGCAGCGAGAAACATTTATGCCATGTACATACACAATGCCATTGGACAGAGCTCAGCAAGAAAATGATTTTGTCATTTTAAGAAGAATTGTTTTGACATTAGTGACCCTCCATGTTCAGGAAGACCTTGTGGGTTAGAAGAAGATCACCTAAACATATTAATCCACAATGATTCACATCAGTGTGCTCAAGAGCTGGCAAATGTGATGAACTGCGACCATTCCAGCGCTGTGTGACATTGTCATGTAGTGGAGGGGGTTCAAAAATCAGGAATATGGATACCACATGCTCTAAACCAAAACCACAAAAACCAGTGGTTGGCCATATGCACATCTCAGATTGCTTGTCATCAATTTGCTTGTGAACAACACCAAACATTCCAGTCCTGTGCCATTATGGTGACAAGAAATGGTGTCTTTATGCTGAAATAAGGAAAAGAAAGGAATAGTTGGGCCCAAAGAAAGCAGTAACAAGAAGTATGCACAAAAGGTAATGTTATACGTCTGGTGGAATAGCAATAGTGTGGTGTACTGTGAATTGCTTCCCTGAAGTGTAACCACTTGTTGTTGCTGACATTTACTGTCAACAACAGACACATCTTGCAGACACATCCAAGAAAGATGACAAAGAAGATTGTCTTAAGTGATGCCACTTCATGATAACCCACACCCACATTGTGCTTGACTGACAAAAAACTATACACAGGACTTGGGTTTTGAAGCAAACCCACACCCACCTTGTTCATCTGATCTTGCACCCTCAGATTTTCGCCTTTTCTGCTCGGTATCAAATAACTTTCAAGGGACTTCTTTTCTAGATGAAAATGCACTCTGAACATGGGTTGACGAGTGTTTCACCTCAAAACCATGTGACGTCAACAGCCACAGAATCAAAAAGTGACCCTGCATGGGAAGACAGCTGTAAATAGTAGAGGAGAATGTATCATTGATGACTAAAGTCACTGTTATGGGTATCTGTTGTGTGTATTAAACTTCTGGAAAAATGCCAAGAACTTATACACCAACTGAAGAATACTTGCTGCAAATCGACACCTCTACATAACCTTTTTTCTTTGTACTAGTAAACTGTTTCCTTTCATCTCTTTGTAACAGGTATGTCTAACGTTGAAAATAACACTTGGTCTGTTAAGCCCAATGTCTGGTATAGGTATTGTGAACACAGAAATTGTGCATACCTTTCCCAATTAATTTAACTCGGTGTATCTGTGCTAAGTGTTTGATGATCAGTCTTTAGTTGTCAAGTTCACAAAAAATTTAATATTTCCTTAAAATAATTTTGATCCCTAAGTTAGTCATTGAGAGGTTAATGGATTCGGGCATCATTGATTCTTACAAAATTTGAGGAGTGTGTAAGTGAGTTGTGTTTTACTGTTGCACAACATAAAGGGTAATACTCCTATTCTGAAATGGAAAGCCCAGAGGATGCAGTAAAATATTTTGTAGGTTATCAAAAATGAGCAAAGTTTCTAAAAAAAGTAGTTTTGTAAGAATTGACAGAACCTCTAAATTGGTTAATAAATGTGTTTGCCTCATTGTAGAAATGACTGAAGCACTCAATATTCACAAATTAATGATAGAAATAATTTGGATTTGTGGCATGATCAATTCACCTGGTAGTTTAGTGGACAGATATAAAAGGAGTTCATAATGAAATAAAACTGTAGGCTTACTCGTTAAAGGTCAGTTGCATCAAAAGTAAAATTCGACTGAGTAAAGAGCAATTCAATGTTTCCTATTGGGCAACCAGGCTTTTGGAAAATAAGGTTCATTATTTGTTATAGTAATAGTTCCTTTTCTAAATAATTGATAACACGTTCAGACAATTGATTGTGTGGAATTAAAGATAACTTATGAAAGAATTCTTAAAAATTATGTTTTAAGCATAAAATGAAATGTTTCATACAGGACATGAAAAGTACCTAGCGCCACACAAGAATATAGAGATTCTAGAAATTATTTGAAGTACAATCTTCCATGCAATAATTGTGCCTAAACCTCAAAATCTTGAAAATAAATATTACAAACTGGTCTCATTTGGAACACCCTTGGTTCCATACAGGACTCACAATTCTTGTTGTAACTTTTGGTACTCCACAAAACTGAAGGTATACATAAATTATACAATTTAAATACAGATTTATCTTTCTATATGGTCATAGGTCCCAACTTCAAAGATGTAAGTAATGACATAAATTGCTCTTTTTAATAATAATTGTATAATTTATTATTGCTAAAATGTATTCAGGTCTAACAAAAGGGGTGTTACCACTTTTGAGTTACGTGAATAAGTTCTAGTCTTTTGAAATGGATTTCTAAAACATTACCTTAACTTCTCCATTTTCAGAGATGCCATAGAAATCATTTTACACCTTTCTCATTTAAAATGTCTGCAGTGACAAGCACTCCAGGATTATTAGATCAACATACACATCTATGCCAACACTTGTGCCAGTGTGTCTTCATCTGCAGCATCTGATTCTTCACAAAAAAAGAAAAAAAAATCGGTTTACACTTCTGAATAGCCAGCACATCTTTGATGGGATGGATCCTCAGTTACAACAAGATGCTTGGTAATTTCAAACTTCAGGGTGGTTGTGACAGATTATTATGATTACTTAATGTAGAAAATAAAGATAGTTTGAAATAACAGTAATAAGCTTGACCTGAATGTAAGTTCTTATGGTGTCAATGTCTTCCAGCACTACTTCAGACATTAGTAGAGTACATGCCATGTCATATTGCAGCACTTCTGCATACATGATATTAGGCAGGTGTTCCAGTTTCTTTGGCTCTTTAATGTAGGTCTGTAAAGGAAAAAAACGAAAGGTACTCATATGATGCAGGCTATAAATTGAAAGTAATAGCACATGCAGAACAACATGGAAACGGAGCAGGTATGTAGCATTTTGGGCCTCCACCAACAAAGGAAAGCCATTTGCAATTGGCGGGCTAGTAAAAAAGAATTGGAAAAAAATTGAGAAGGCTAAATATGCTAACAGAGGACTGAATTTAAAATGACAAAAACGAGATGCTGTCCTATTGAAATGGATTCAAGGACACCGTCAAAATGCCATTGGTGTTAATATAGAAATAATTCAAATACATGCTTGTAAGCTAGTACTAAAGTGGAACTTAACATATTTTAATGGTGAAGTTGGTTGGGGATACAGGTTTATGAAGCATCATGGACATAGCATGTGAACCAAAACCAAAAAAACTTGGAAAAAGTCACAAGAAAGTGAAGAGAAAATATGGACAAAGCTCCTCTGACATTTGATGTGCTGAGTAACAGAACTGTTGCCATTATAGGTGCTAAAAGTGTAACTATAAAACAAGTGGACATGAAAAAATACAGTACATTGTTGCGCTTTCATGTTGTGCGGATTGAACAAAGCTCAATCAAGTGGTCATTTTCAAGCACAAATACCACCAGCTGTTGTTCACGTATATGACAAGGGTTGGATGGGAAAGGCCATTATGAAATTCTGGTACCGCGCGCCGCGGATTTTGAATCCCCGCCAGACGTCATAGACATCGAAGACCCCTAGAGATCTCTGCGCTGTGGCGGCGTGCGCCTCCTGGATTGCATTTAGTGTGGGGCGCCACAGTGGAACACGTGGTTCCAGTGGCCAATATCGACGCCCCCAATAGAGTATTTAAGCACCTGCCTCTTACTCAGCCAGTGAATCTAATCTTTTGTATGTCTCTGGACACATCGCCTTGCGTTAGACAGCTTACTTACTTTCTTGTTCTGTGCATGAGTGGATGTGGTTGTTAGGTTTCCTTGTGACTCTCGTTGTTTCGATCTTGTTGTTCATTCTGTCCTTCGTTGGTCATATCCGTCCTCTCCCGGTGTGTTGTTGTTCGTGGCCCGCTCTGCGGATCCTGCCGCACTTTCCGTCACTTCAACCCCGCGACCGTTCCGGTCGCAGTTACAACAGAAATTATGGAGTAATAGTGTGTGAGAGAGAAGGAAAGCTGCTTTATTGAAGAAGAATTCTCTTTTTGTGCTAGATCAGTCTTGTAGTCATTTGATAAATTCTGTGAAAGAGAAATTGCAACAGGGAATTTCAGAGGTTGCAGTTATTCTGGGAGGACTCACTTCACAGTTGCAACCTGTTGGTTAAAGAAATAAATGATTTAAAGTGTATGTGAGAGGGGAATGGAACAAATGGATGATGGATGTGTTGAATGTCCCCTTGGTTGTCACCTGTGGAGATGAAATGAAACATTAGGACAACAGTAGATTTGTTCAATTAATTTCTTTATTCTGGCCCACATCTGTAGTACATCAGGGACAACTTGGTGGAGGTGTCCAGTTGCCTCTCGTGTGAAACAATAGATATCCAGCATTGCTGACAGCACAAGATGAATGGCATCACACAAATGCTGCTGTCAGTGACGTCTCCAGCTGGAGTCATGATGACAGTGCAGTGGCATAGCTGATGATGGCCGTGAACTTGCTCCAGCAACCAGGCAGCTCCCTCATTACATATCTTATCGTCGAACAGCGGACCCTGTACTGCATTCTGGAATGTTGCTCCAGGTGTCACAGGCCAATGGCATAGGCAGTGATGCTGAGACAGGAATCATTTAGCACGTAATCTTGCACGTTTCCACAGGGTCCCTTACCGTGCTTCTTTACGCAGACACCATGGAACTTATTTCATTACTAGGCTTGTTGCACAATCACATCTCTCTATACCCATCTTATAAGTGAAAATGAACCAGTTATTCTTATTGGTACCCATTTGTTCATTCGGCTTCCTTCTGCTGCTTTTAATGCTCAGGACATCCAGTCCATTGGAACCTCAACTATGGCCGGGTCCAAGTTCAGTCCTGTGCTTCATCTTCTATGTACTAAAACAAGGACTACACTCAGCAGAACATTTGCCAATGCAGTGGCTGGTATGACAATAGTCTGTATTGTCTCCCAGTAAGGGTTTTCCCTATATGAATTTAAATGCTGCAGTAAGGTTTTCTGAGAGACTCATCCTCCCTGCTGGTTCAGAAGCATCTGTATAGACTGCATTAATTCTGGCACTTGATTTAAGCTGGTTAGATTTGTAGCCGGTAACACTTTCAAGGGCTCCTGTGGCCAGTACAAATGCAGCTGCAAAATATACTGGTGAGCTGTCCCTGGAATCATGGTGGGCAGACAGAAGTCAGCCCCATTCCATTTAATAACAAACCACTCCCTTTTAATTCTAGCCACCTTGCTGGCATAAGCTTCCCCTGCTCAAAACAAGTGGCCACTACCACCATATTGTCAGAGCTAGAGTACAACCAATGCACCTCGTCCAGCTGAAAGTACAACTGTGGCTCAATCACTTCTTTATTGCATTCTCTTACATCTTTTGTTCCATTAACAATTTTACTGTGCAGAAATCCTGCCCCTCTCTTATTACCATATTTGGGCAGACTGTGTCATCTACATGGTGGCAGTCTAGTAACTTTGCTTCCTTCATTTGTACATACCTTTACCTGTGTTTTGCAGTTAATGACAGTCACTGCATTTTTACTCTTACAGATTTCTTCAGCATTTGCCACCTGACGGGCTATGCATGAACTATGTAACAATCTTGATGTGCTTGTTTACCTGCTACTGGTGTAGAAATTAAACTAGAAACTTTTTCTCGATCAATTCTCACTGATACTACTCTGAAACAAAAGAGCGAGATTTGTGCTCGGGTTTTAAAGCCAACCTCATCTCCAGTGGTATTTGCTCTGGTATTGTACTTAGACCCTCTGAATACAGCTCTGGCAGCAACAATCTTACTGCTAGCTAACCTCGTACAGGCTACCACATAGCCTCCTGTAGCTCTGCTACTTTCCCTCATGCTTACCAAACACTGTCTTCCATGGACTGCAACCTTTTGTCAGTACTACTTCCATATCAAAGACTTTTGCTTAGTTTTGTAGTTCTCTGCTATTTTGATTAATATGTGATATTGCTACTTTTTTGCATAAGCTATCTGCATTTCTGTACTTTTTCCCAGGTTTATGTATAACTTCTAATTCAAATTCACTCCATCTTACTGCCCATTGTGCCAACCTACCGGAAGGATCCTATAACCCCAACAACCATTTTGATGCCACATTATCTCTTATTACTCTAATCTTTTTAGTGTACAGTTAACATTTGATATATGTGATTCCATAAATAAGGCATGGTAACATATGGTAAATCTTTCTCTGTTGCACAATAATTTCTTTCTGCAGAATTTTCGTAAGCTACTGGATGTTCTACGCCTTCTACCTCTTGTGACAACATACAGCCAAGTGCATGTTTGATGCATCGCATGATAAAACAAATTCTCTATTGAAATTCAGAATATCAGTATCAGACTAGATGTTAAAGCTTCTTTTAGCTCCGCAGAAGCATGCTGGCATTCTTCTGACCACTCAAACGCAGTACCATTTTTTAACAATTCTTTCAAACAAGTGCAGTATTTGTAAGTCTTTTATGAACCGGCGGTAATAGTTCTCAAGTCCCAGGAATAATTGCAACTCCCTTACAGATTCTGGTACAGGAAATTCATGTACAGCTTTAACTAATCCTGCATCTGTCTTAACACCGTCTTTTACTTGTGGTATGACCTAGGTATGCAAACTCTTCCATCACAAAATTACACTTTTCCATACTCAATTTCATTGATTTTAGCCTTTGGAGTACTTCCCTTAATTGCTGCGTATACTGTTCCATGTCACTCCCATAGTTGATTACATCATCGAAATACACTAAGCATTGCAGTGATTTCAGACCTCTTAGTACTGCATTCAGCAATCTCTGAAACCATTTCAGGTGCAGTTTTTAATCTGAATCTCACCCTTATAAAATGGTATTGTCCATAGGGTGCCAAAACTATTGTTGTGGGTTGATCCTGTGGTGCAACCTCTATCTGGTGATAACCACTCTTCAAATCCATCATTGAAATTTATTTGCATTGCTCTAAACTATCCAAGGTTTCTGTGATGTTTGGGAAGGGGTGGGTACCCATTATGGTTTTCTCACATGGGTGTCTATAATCAAAGCAAAACCATTCTTTCTGAGTGTCATCCTGTGTAAATTTATATATATATATTTTTTTTTTTTTTTTGTACGGTGACTATTCCTCCCTCCCCCCTCCCCATGGACTATTACTTTCTTCAGTTATTCCATCTTTCAGTTGTTGACCATTAAATTGCTCTAAAATTGGCAGGAAGTGCTTGGGTATTCTGTATGGTGATTCATTTCCCATTGATATGTGGTGCTATGTAATAAGTAGCTGGTAGTGGCCCTTTTGGAAAAATAAATCCTTAAATTCCAAAGTAATTTTTTCATCTGTTGCTTGTAGCTTCCTTCCAGGTGCTTCAGTTTTTCTCATAATGCTATTTCAACAGTGTCCGACAATTATCCATGGCTGATACCCCACATGCCCCATTCTTCCTCCGAGATGTCATCTTAACAATTAACAACCGCTTTGTTAATCCTATGTTGTCTGCACTATTGATAGAAGCAGGTACCTTTTTTCACTCTTTATATACTTCATTCTTTTCTAATGGTTCCACCACCCACAAAATTCGTACTGGCAAGCTAGATTCAACACTGACCTAAAGAAATTTCCCAGTAGCCTTATGTACATTATTGTGCAAGTCAGGCCTTAGTGTGGTTGTACATGGTTTAATTGGTTCATCTTTTGCTACAGACTCCCCTCATGATATCGCTACACTGGCAATGGCTTCACTGTACTGAAACAATTTCCATCCAGTTCCACCTTATGCTGCTAAAGATTGATTATTGCACAGTGCTGATGTAAGAAGTCTAATCCCAGAATCATGCAATAGCCATCACTCATGTGAGTCACAACTTCTACTCATTGTTCAAATTGAGCCATATCAAGGCAAAAGTCTACATCCACCGATCCTAATAGTGTGACATCTTTATCCCCAACTCTACACAATTTGTACCGTGGTGGGTCCCATTGCTTATATTTCACCAGATCACTACTGGTGACTGACACAAGCACCCCTGCGTCCTGTAATATCGTGCAACCCTTTGTTCCTACTATTCCTTTTTTGCACAAGCCGCCTCTGCATACAGTTTCATAGCATCCAGTCTTACTGGAAACAACCGTACATGGACCTGGAGTTCGCATTGGTATTTATCACCTTATTGCTGCCTGGTTCTGTATTTCTAGAACTAGTACTTTCTCTTACTTTATTCATATTACCCTGAGGCGGCTGACAGTGTCTCCTTATGTGCCCTGTTCGTCCACACCTGAAACTTTATATATATTCTGCAAATGCTGTCCATTTTTCCTGCATTCCAATCAACAAATAGATATCTTCTCACTCAATAGCTAACTGCACTGCTGTTGGCAAATCTTTTGGACACCTTTCTACACAAATTTTTACATTTTCGGATGCAACCATCTTTAAAAGCCATAGAGGACCATCTGCTCAGCTTCTAGCAAAATAATGTAATTCACTGCAGCATCCTGCCCTATTTTGTAGATACATCCATTAATTTTCCTTATCCTATCCGAAAATTGTTTCACACTTTCTGTATTTTATTAAGTTATTACCCCAAATTGTTCCCTTTAGCAAAATGATACATGCGAGGGTGACATTAGATTTGGTCAGTTGATTCCATTTTTCCAGCCCTCAGCTATAGTACATAAGGAACAGATTGGTGGAGGCATCTGGTTGCCCCTCATTCGAAACAATAGATGTGCAGCATTGCTGATAGTACAAGGAGGGGGCTGAGTGTGGTGTCACTTGAATATTGCTGTCAGTGACATCTCTGGCTGTGACTGTGATGGTAGCACGGCGATGCAGCTGATGGTGGCCATCAATTTTCTCCAATTTGACTCAGGGTGGGCTGTCCTGTCTTGTGGTCGAACAGGCAGTTGGCCATGTTTTGCTTTGCAACGAATAACACCCTCCCCTGCCTGTGGCTGGCTCTGTTGCAACTCACTTCCACTCTGGCAAATTTTGTGACTGAATACAATCATTATGTTACAGATGAAACCCAACATGAATTCACACTAAAGGCAGCTGTTAAATGACCTACAATCAAAGAAGTGTGTCTGTGTATAAAACAGTTGTGGTGTAGAGTGAGAGGCGACATTGTTAAATCTTTCAAGAAGTTTGGCATAAGTAATGCTCTCAATGGTGGTGGTGAATATCTTGGGTATTAAGAGGACGATCATGAAGAACAACGGGAAGTATGATTATCGGGGGTTTTAAAGGTCAGTTTGGTTTCATAAATTAAGGACTTTTTCAGTCTGGATTTGCAATCTATTATTAAAAGTAGTGAAAATGATAATTTAAAAAAAGTTCTTAAAAATTAACATGCATATTACAGTCCATACTGTCTTACAATCCATAAAATATGGTACTTGCAAGTTATCGGCCCTGAAATTGATTCAGCTTGGAAATTTTGCCCATAATTCTAATATTTTGCATTTACAACCAACTGAAAGTACAGCTTTTAAACATGCACATGGACAAATTCTCTCACTCTGCCCCAGTGGATCTGCATGATGTTAGAGCATCAATTACTATACTGTTGAGGGAGTAAAAGGTTTGTGAAATACTGTTTTGTCATTGCTTTTATGTTTTATTCATTGTGTAAAAGGGTGTCTCTAACCTGTAACGGGTGACAGAGATTTCTTTGTTTGAAACATTCTTATGTTGCAATTCACAAATGCAGTGTAATTGAATGAATGAATGTGATGTTAAAGTACTAGTATAGCACTATTTAGCTATTAACATTGCCATTGGGTGTTAATTTCCTTAGAATTTACTGCTGGCACTGTTACAGTGAAGTACATTCTGCAGGAGATGCGCTGTTCTTAACGTGATTGGCACGATTAAAATAAAGATAAAAATTAGGTAACTTCATTTCATAATAATTCTGAATTTGATTAGGTTATTCATTTAGGTTGTGTGTGTGTGTGTGTGTGTGTGTGTGTGTGTGTGTGTGTGTGTGTGTGTGTGTGTGTGTGTAGCTTCAGAGTATATATACAATAATGTTGTTAAAATAGTACACTATTCGTTCTGTAAACTAAACCATTCAGAAGCAATTGTGTGCAGCATGCCCCAAGATGATGACGGCAAAACTGTGAACCATAATAAGTGATTTAAATGGCAGAGAAGTGGAATACATGTAAGCCCAGTATCACCTTATTTTGTGTGACGAGACAGGTCAGTGTGATGCAATGGGTGAAACACTGTTGCAGAAACAATGAAAAAAGCATGCCAAAAGTAAACAAATGTAAAATGTACAAGACTGGCTATCTTTTACAGAAGTGTGAAATTGAGCACAGACTTCAGTGTGTGGTGCTTATAATAGTTTCCACAACAACACTTTGTTTTCAAATGTGACAGAAAATCCAGAGAGACATTGGTCATATGTAAAGTATACTAGCAACAAAACACAGTCAATGCCTTCTCTGCATGATAGTAATGGAAATACTATCAATGTTAGTGCTACTAAAGCAGAGTTGCTGAACACAGCCTTCAGAAATTCTTTCACCAAAGAGGTGAAGTAAATATTCCAAGAATTTTAATCAAGAACAGCTGTCAACATGAATAACTTAGAGGTAAAAAAGGACTGGCAGAAGTAAAGCTGTGAGTACTGGGCGTGAGTCGTGCTTCGGTAGCTCAGATGTAGAGCAATTGCCCGCAAAAGGCAAAGGTCCCGAGTTCGAGTCTCGGTCGGGCACACAGTTTTAATCTGCCAGGAAGTTTCATATCAGTGCACGCTCCGCTGCAGAGTGAAAATCTCATTCTGGAAACTTAGAGGTAGATATTCCCGAAGTAGTGAAGTAACTTAAATCACTTATTAAAAGCACATCTTCAGATCCTGGCTGTATACCAGTTAGGTTCCTTTCACAGCATGCTGATGCAATATCTCCATACTTAACAATCATATACAACTGCTCACTCGATGAAAGATCTGGACCCAACGACTGTAAAGTTGCACAGGTCACACCAATGCTCAAGAAAGGCAGTAAGAATGGTCCACTAAATTACAGGCCCATATGATTAAAATTAATATACAGCAGGTTTTTGGAACATATATTGTGTTATTGTTTTCAAACATAAGAGAATGGTCAATTGGCATATAGTCAACATGGATTTAGATAACATGGTTCTTGTGAAACACAACTAGCTCTTTACTCACACAGTGTTGAGCGCTATAGACAAAGTATTTAAAATTGATATTGTATTTTTAGATCCAGAAATCTTTTGACATAGTACCTAACAACCAGCTCCTAGTCAAATTGCATGCTTGTGGAATATCGTATGTTATGAAACTGGATTTGTGATTTCCTGTCAGGGTGTTCACAGTTCATAGTAATTGACAGAAAGTCATCGAGTAAAGCGGGTGCAATTGCTGGCATTTCCCAGGGTAGTGTTATATGTCCTTTGCTGTTCCTTATCTATGTCAACAATTTAGGAGACAATCTGAGCAGCAGTCTTAGGTTCTTTGCAAATTATGCGGTCACTTATCATCTATTAAAGTCATCAGAAGATGATAAAAAATTGCAAAATAGTATGGAAAAGTTACCTCCATGGTGCAAAAATGAGCAGTTGACTCTAAATAGTGAAAAGTGTGAGCTTATCCACATGAGTGCTTAAAGGAATCCATTAAATTTTGGTTACATGGTAAATCACTCAGATCTAAAGGCTGTAAATTCAACTAAATACCTGGTTCCAGAAGAGAACAGTAGAGACAAGAGAAGAGTATCAAGCAAGAAAGAAAGAAGCAAAAAGAGTGGTGGCAGAGGAGAGAAGAAAGTGGATGGAACAGTGGACCAGAATGATGGATGAGAATAGTGAAGGTTCGAAAAAGGTGTAATATGAGACCTTACATGGGGAGAAGTGGAAGAGGCATAGGGCAAGATGGAGGGATGGAAGTCACCAAGTCTGGATAAGCTAACTGTAGAGATGGTGAGAGCAGCAGGGGAGGTGGGGATACAATGGCTATCTCGAGTAATGAAAATTGTTTGGAGACAGATGATGATCCCAGAAGACTGGAAGAAGGGAATAATTGTCCCACTCTTTAAGAAGGAAAATAGAAAATAGTGCAAGCAGTATTGGGGGATAGCATCGATGAGTCATTGTGCAAAATTTTTGAGGAAATTTTTGAAGCACGAATTCGGACAAAATTAGAAGGATGAGAGAACAACAACATGGTTTCAGAACAGGAATGTCCACTGTGGGTCTAATTTATGCTGTAATAGAACTGCAGGAACAGCATTATGAATATGGAATAGATCTACTACTGACCATCCTGAACATTGAAAAAGCGTGTGGTATTATACATAGAAGCAGTGTGTGGAAAGTTCTGGAGAACAGAGGAGTAGCAAAAGAGATTATTTGGAGGATAAGAGAAATGTACCATGGAAGTATGAGCTGTGTGAAAGCAAGAGGAGAGAGATCAGCTTGGATTGAACAGAAGAATGGCTTGAGGCAGAGAGGTGCATCTTCACCATTACTCTTTATTGTAATGAGCACAGTAGCACAAGTAATTGGTGAAGGAAAGACGAAAGCTGTAGTATTTACAGATGATATGATGATTTGGGATAAGGAGGAGGAAGTACAAGACCAGTTGGACATATGGGAATGAACAGTACAAAAATATGGGATGAAATTTAGTATGAGTAAGAGTGAGATAATTATCACAACAAGAACAGAGGAGAGAGGAACAACTGGAATAACAATTGATGGGGAACGATTGAAGAGAGTGAACAGTTTCAAGTACCTAGGAAACAGGAATGTGGACAAAACGACAAAGAAATAGAGTGGGGAGAAAAGCAGAAGCATTTTGGAAGAGTGGCAGAACCCTGAAATGGAGCAAGGGTGTATCCCAAATCAGTAAAAAGTTATATACCATTCATACTATGCCCCAATCCTGACATACGCATCTGGTACCTGGCTTATGAAAGGCAGAGAGAAAAGCAAAGTACAAGGTAGTGAGATGAAATTTGTGAGGAACAGTATTGGAGTGACAAAGATGGACAGGTTGAGAAATGAGATGATCAGAGAGTTAATGAAGGTGGAACCATTACGGGAGGAGGTAGAGAAATCAAGACTTATATGGTATGGGCATGTTAAGCAAATGGAGGAGAAGAGGATACCCAGGAGGATACACGAGATGAAACTGTAAGGAAAGAGACCAAGAGGAAGACCGAGAGACAGATGGCAGAAATGAGTGGAGGAATGCATCCAAAAGATAGGAGAAGACTGGACAGCCTTCTCATTGTTGAAGAAACTTGTGAGCACAGTCAAGGCGTTGCTCCTGTATCCATGTCATTATCCAGGGGACCCTGCGAGCACACCCCTTGTGATAACCCAACGTTTCTATGAAAGTTCTTTAATTTGTGCTGTGGGAAGCTTCAGGAATATGTTCAACAAGTTCACGAACAGTGATGCTCCGATCTTTGAGCAGCTCACTGTTGATCTTATGGACAATCGCGTCCGAAACCTGAGGTCTTCTACTGCGTTCTTCATCGTGAACTTCCGTGTGACCCTCAGCAGAAGCCCTGCACCATTTGTGGACATGATGAATGAACATGCACTCTTCACCATAAACCTCAGTCAGTGGCTGATGAATTTTGATGGACAGTAACTATCTTGCATGGAGAAATTGGATTACTGCTTGAACCTTGCACTTGACAGGTGCAGCGATCACCACTTCCATCTCTGATGGCTGCCAAGCCAACACTGAGGGACATAGCGAATCGTGGACGGGGAGCTCAAGAGTGAGGGAACCACTGCACATGGCACTGTTGTTGGATTTTGCCCAGCACGTACCCTCAAGGATGTAGCTCATTGGGAACCTTACGTATAGTACTCACTCCATAGATGACTAATGCAAAATGAACACAACTAGTAAATGATATATTGAAATGGATTCAAGGGCACCATCATGACATTGGAATTAATACAAAAATAATTGAAATACATGGTCATAAGGTAGTGCTAAAGTGGTATTCAACAGACTTAAAGGGTGGAGTTTGTTGGTGTTACAGGTTTATGAAACTTCGTGAACTTTGGATGCAAACAAATACCCAAACACCTCAGAGAATGCCACAAGAGTATGAAGAGAGAATACTGTTGTTACATTGCTTTATTATTCAGCGTCAAAAGATAACCTGTGCAGAACTATGTGAAATAGCAAATACGGACAAAACTTCTCTGACATTTGATGTGCTGAGTAACAGAACTGTTGCCATGAAAGGTGCTAAAAATGTAACTATAAAAACAAGTGGACATGAAAAATTGCACTACACTGTTGTCTTTTCATGTTGTGCTAATGGTACTAAACTTAACCCATTGATCATTTTTTAGTACAAAACCTTCTGAAATACTGCCAGCAGTTGTTCGTGTACATGAAAGGGGTTGGATAGACAAGGCTGGTATGAAATTTAGGATTAACAGTGTGGGAGAGAAGGAAAGGTGCTTTATTGAAGAAGAGTACTCTTGTGCTAGATCAGTTTAGCAGGCATTTGAAAAATTCTACATGAAAAGAGAAATTGAGACAAGTACCGAGCTTTCAGTTATTCCAGGAGGACTTACTTGACAGTTGCAACTTCTTGGTGTCTCAATAAATAAACTATTTAAAGTGTATTTGCTAACAGACTGGAACAAATGGATGAAACACAACATGAATTTATGCTGAACAGAGCTTTAAAATGGCCTGCAATCAAGCAAGTGTCAGTGGATAAACAATCATGGCCTAGAGTGAGGGAAGAGATAATTGTCAAATCTTTCAAGAAATGCAGCATAAGTAATGCTCTCGATTTCAGTGAAGATCATCTTAAATAAGAAGAGAACAACAATAATGTAGAGGAAGAGAAAATAGAGAAAATTGAGATGACAATTTTCAGGAATTATAAAGAACTATTGAGTTTCATAAACTAAGAATTTTTTTTTAGTAATGCTTTGCAGTCTAACAATAGAAATGGTAAAAAAAAAATTTTAATGTTGCTTGAAAATTGTGTGTCTTAGTCCATAGCATTTTATAGTCCATAGGATACGGTAGTTCTCTTCTTTGAATGAGTTATGATTTGATTGGCAGAGCTCACATCACACACTGTAGTTAAGGATTCCTGCTGCTGTCCATATGGGCATCAGATAGCCTATAGCAATCTGCATAACAAAACAGTGGTTGTATGCTGATACTGTTGTTCATTATCTGCTTCGTTCATCTCGCTGTGGGTAGGTACAGTCCCACTACAGTAGCACTCAAAAGTATTTTGTAAAAGGCATTAGTTATGATAAGTGTGTAATATAGAAATAACTGCCAGTGGATTATTAAAAATTATGTAATTGTAATCCATTTACTACAAATCTACGTACAGTTTAAACGAAGTTACATTACATTAAAACAGAAACAACAATTCTGATGACCCAAGAGTAATTTGTGGGTCTTATACACACATAAAACTATTTTGGAACCTCAAGAGCAATTCAGCAAATCAGTGTTTTGTTACATAGCCATAGGCTTCGATCATAGTTAGCAGTGCCTCGAGAATTTCAGTGTATGATTTAGAGACACTCGGCTTCCCACCATCTCAAACACCCGATATTTTAAGTACGAGAATGAGAGTGTGGAGATGTGTCCACCTCGCCACCGGTTTCTGTGCGTACAGAATGGACATGTATCTGAAGAATACTGCAATAGTGACAGTCGATCAACTCGGACAAGTGTTTGCATTGTGTGCCGTGTAAGCTGTATGTCCAGTATAAGGAGCAAGCATGCTCTATTCCTTGATGGTGTAACGACTGTATTGTTGTGAACAAATGAATTGTGTGTTGAACTAAAGAGAAGCAAGAACTGGTTCTATAGTGGTTTTTAAACCAAACATATTGTACTTTTATCTGTTAATATCTTAAGGTCCAAGACAGGTTTGACTTGCGAGAGTTGAATGCTTGTGTGAAACTTGTGTTGTTTTACTGTGGAGATGAAAATATAACAGAGTTGAACAAAAAGTAACCTGAAAGTGCAGAATTATTTCAAGAGTAGAAAAGGAATCTATTTTGAAATTCCTTTAACCAGATATAGTCTTCAGAGAAGAAGGGTTTGTGAATATAGATGCAGCCGTCTGACCCGAGAAGACTGGCTGCACGTAATATGTGAGTCAACTGTGAGAAATGTGAGAGTCTTGCACCCCAGTACCACATTGTCTCCTGTCGTCCGAAAACTGTTAGAAGTTGTACAGCTAATAGGCATTGAACGCAAAAACTTTTGTGTGTGTGTGTGTGTGTGTGTGTGTGTGTGTGTGTGTGTGTGTGTGTGTGCGTGTGCGTGGGCGTGTGTGCGTGGGCGTGGGCGCGCGAGCGCGCGCGCGCGCTGCCAACAACTTTTCTACATTTTCTAAAGTCTTTTTCCTACCAGTTTTCCATTTTTCTTACATCCATAGTTAGGCAGAAATTTATAAATGAATACATTTTCTTCCTGGACTGTTAGTCAATATATTTATTCAAAATTGTTATTTTGGAGTTGTACCATTCTCAAGTGACAGCTCATTGTGTTGTCGGAGTGCATCATAATTCCTTTTCAGACACCACTTTCCTTGTGTTAACCATGTTTACAAATTCCATATTCATAAAAAGACGGGAGTGTTTGCCGTCTATATGCCTACAAAAGACATAGCATTTCATGTAATAATGTCTGTCAAAGTCATGTCCTACTGCCCTTTTTAATTTGTACTCCCCATGCACCAGGTGTGACATTTAGTAACTTGACTTACTTCTTAGTGGGGTGTCACTCGAGAATGGCATAATAGTCAAAATTCCATTAGTGAATAAATACATTTAATGGCAATGGGGACAGAAAATGTTTTAATCTCCATTGTCAACCAGTTCGAGGATTAAAATGTAATGAAATTTTTATACTCTTTCTGTGGTACTTCATCAGATTCTTCTCAACATTGTTCTCAAAAATGTTTTACTTTGTCTCCATTGTTCTTGTTATCCTGATTTATTGGTGTGTGTGTGTCCATTAATTATTGTCTGTCATTTACATATTGAATTGTTACAGGAAGAGTGTTTCTGAAGACACTGAAAAATTTGTAACTGATTGTAATACAGATTTTCCATTTATGAATTCAGAGCATAGTGTTGGCATAGCTCTATGAATTTCGTCTCTGTTTTCCCTGTGAAAAATCTACAGTTACCAGAAAGTGGGATTTCTTCTGTGTATCTGATATTTTTAATGCTAATATTTTAATTTGTAGTAAATTTACAATATCCAACAGTATTTTCAGTTTGCCAACATTTATTAGTATTTGTATATTTAATGTTCCAAGCCCGTACTTTATTTTGGGTTTCAGTTTTATAGCTGGGTTTAGAAGACACTCCTCACCTTTGCAAGTTGTTTGTCAGCTGCCAAGAACACGAAGGTCCAAGTGGATCACTTGTTATGATGGATTCACCTCTCTGTCAATAACAATTTTTGTAATGAAATGAGGAAATGAAAATTTTCTGTAAGGTGTAAGTGCATGACAGATGAAAAATGTCTTCAGCCACTTTTCTTTTGAATCATCTAGTGGGAGGTATGGTAAAACTGAACCACTGCCTTGCATAATTATTTACAGGATCAAAAACATAGGGTGGAAATGAAGTGGGAATTCTTACTGACACACTGTTTCAATAACTGCAACAGTTTATCATGTTATCTTTAATGCAATTTTTAAACATCACATACAGCAACTGATTGACCAATCAGATGTTGGTAGGTGTTAATAGAATTTTATTTATTTACTCTCATCAGTTGTGAATCACTGGACATTTTTTGAAATATTTCAGGTGGCAACCTCAACAAAGTATGCATCAAATAGTGAGAGGTAAGTTTTCATTATATACAGTGGAACTTTTTGAGTAACATAAATTTTTACTTACTGTATGTGGAAGTAATTCAGATATGAAATGAAATGCACTTCTGTAATTATTTAGTGTTGTAGACAAGCTACAATATAACAAGGCAGTATGGTCAGTAATGCTATTCTCTACTAGAGCAATTGTGTGTTCATTTCTAAATAAATAGAACCAACTTACAATAACCAGCTGCGGTGGCCGTGCAGTTCTAGGCGCTTCAGTCCGGAACCGCGTGACTGCTAAGGTCGCAGGTTCGAATCCTGCCTCAGGCATGGATGTGTGTGATGTCTTTAGGTTAGTTAGGTTTAAGTAGTTCTAAGTTCTAGGGGACTGATGACCTCAGATGTTGAGTCCCATAGTGCTCAGAGCCATTTGAACCAACTTACAATATGCATACAGGAAAATGAAAGTTCATGTGGAAGTCAGCAGCTGTGGTGTGCTTAATGCAGAACATCACATGAAAATTACTGAAATTCAATAGATTTACCTTGATGGACACAATCTAATGTTGTACTTCTGTAGAACAAGACTGGAGTTAATTCACTGCCATGGTATATTAAAGAATATAGTGTTGAACAGCTCTTTCAATGTGCTGCAGTCACGCTCAGGAAACACACAAGCTTGTAGTATTTACGGTTTACAGCCCATCATCAAGAAGTACCTTAAATATGTGGAGACAGTTTCAGTAAGGTTGTGAAGATGTAAGTGATGAATCCTCATTGATTCTAGAGACAGTAATATTGTGTATCTGTCGCATAGTCTTGAGGGCACCTGTATAATGTCACTTTCGAAAATCTGCCAGAGAGAAATTCCCTAAAAAGCCTAAAAGACCTATTTCAAGAGCCATTGCCTATTTGTTTTGAAGCCCAATGACCATTAGTGTTTCAGAAACAGAACGAAAGGCCAATGTTTCACTCGACCATGCTGATCAAATTTATACTGGTCGTTAGGTGTAGGTCATAGGAGGAAAGTATGTTTTCATAGAATTGAAATAAAAATCCCCCGCTCCCACTCCCTGGGGGCTCACCACACTTAGAGTGTGCTTAGGTGCCACAGGAATCAGTCTTTGCAGCACCTCTTCCTTTTCTGTGCTGAATATCTGTCCTGCTGTTCTTTTCCCCTGTCCTTGGGGTACATGTTTTGGTTAGTTTCAGGAATGTGTTTCAATAGCCTGACATCGGAACAGTCCATGATTTGTTTTTCCTTTCTCTCTTCGTTCTCCCTCTCACCTCTCCCCTCCTTCCTCCGCTTTGGTGTTTGGGTTTCTTTGTTTCTTCTTCCTCCCTGTGCATTCCTAAAGGCCAGCCCAGCCATTTGATACATAATAGGCAACAGGGTAGTGCATAATTGCCAGCCCCAGGTCAAGAGGTAGGTTCGTTGATCTGGGAGAAGGGGACAAAACAGCGAGGTCATCGGTCCCATCGGGTTAAGACAAGATGGGGATGGAACTCAGCTGTCCCCTTTCAAAGGAACCATTCCGGCATTTGCCTGAAGCAATGCAGAGAAGATCACAGAAAACCTAAATCAGGATTGCCAAACATGGGTTTAAACCATCAATGCGAGTCTAGTGTGCCAACCACTGCACCACAGCTCTGTGAAACCTCATTCTCGATTATGTATTGCGACTTTTCTTCTGGATACCAGTTGTGAGTTTAAGCCCAAACTCTGCTAACAGCTTCGCTCCTCCGTGGATATCCTGTTGGTGTTGAGCACCATTGTATGCAGAATTCATCATGTGCTGTTACTTGCACTCAGCTCTTTGAGGGTCTGATCGAGGGAAAAATCCGCACTTATCTGATCAGTTTATTACTGCAGTCCATTGGGTAATGAAATAGGTTGATGCAAACCTAGTGCACACATGCACTTTTTTCTGTCATTTGATTGAGTAATGCTTCCCTCAAAGATTAAGGCAGGGTATGAAGATGGGATCAGTTGCTAGGACATGTTCTGAGGCATCAAGGGATCATCAGTTTTGTTATGGAGGGAAGCATGTAGGGTAAAAATCGTAGAGGGAGATCAAGGCATGGATATACTAAACGGATTCAGAAGGATGTAGGTTGCAGTAGTTACTCGGAGATGAAGAAGCTTGCACAAGATAGTGTAGCATGGAGAGCTGCATCAAACCAGTCTCTGGACTGAACAAACAACATCATGCAGTCATCACAGTCTGATCATGCGTCAAAAATAGATGTGTTGCTGCCAGTGTCAACATTATAACCACACTCGCATGCCCTGTCAAAACATGGCCAAATGTGCTACTTGTGGTAGAGGTGTTCACGAGGGTGGTTTCTCACCTCGTCCTCTCCACTGTATCAATTCTAATGGCGACCATGCCACCTCATCCCATGAATGGCTCGTGTACCATGATGAGTGGGCCATCTGGAAGATAAAGGTCAAGGAAAAACTACCATATCGTGTCTCTTGCACATTGTTAGCTAGTCAAGAGCCCTTTATTTTAGTATCATTCTTGCTGTGCATTGTTGTTTCACAAAGAATGTAGCCATGCAGACTTCTGACCTCCAGTTCAGAACTGCAGTTATGAAATTACCGAGTATTGCATTAGTATCATGATCTTCTTCTCCTGCAGGTGTGCAGCAAGCTGCCAGATTTTCACCCCGACTACAAAATCACCTGCTACACCACTGGCAGGCCAGAGAGGAGAAGAGGAATACTCCTGCGAAGACATTCTACATTCCTCCAGCCAACACACATCAGTCATCGACTGCCAACAAGGCTCTAAGAAATCAAAGAAAGGCAAATTGTTTTGTCCTTCCCAGACTTAGAGATCCTTTTCAACGGCCCACCGCATGATACCCTCATACAGTTGGCCTCCCTTTGGGTGGTGCACACCACCCACAATTTTTCTCCCTTGGAATCGGCAGGCTGACCCACGGAGAATGCTGATGCTTCCAGCCTGTGCACAGTGTAGCAGTGTGTCTTTGAAGGCTGGCACTCGGCAGCCACGGAGGTGACTACCATTCGTTTGTTGCCTCCTCCCCAATCCCTGTTATGACTCTTCCCCAATGGAACATAGCAAGCATTAGATCGAATAATGAGGAACGCAAAGTCCACTTCTTTTCTGCTTCCAAGAAACAAAATTGTGTCCTGGCGGCCTCCCACATTTCCTTTCAGTCCACTTTGATATTCCCCATCCCAAGGACAGCAGTCAATCTCATGGCGGAGACATACTGATCTTGCAGGATGATGTTTGTAACCAAAGCATCTCATGGAACACCTAGCTGAAAGCTGTTGCAGTCTGCATTTTCCTTCATCGTTTCACATTTCTCTTTTTAATGTCTACTGCCCTCCATCATTCACTGTCACCAGGGGAGACTTAATTCAGCACATTGATCAGCTGCTCCCTCACCCCATTTTGCTGCTTAGGGACTGTAATGCCTACTGTCACCCTTCAGGCCTTTTGAGAACGTCTCCAAGAGGTTCCCTCTTGGCAGACCTTCTCAGTTAAAATGGAGCCCACACATTTCAGACTGACTGCTACAACTGATTATAGACACAGTTGGTAGCTTTCTAAGGATGAGTGGAGGCATTACCTCTTTCTGGCAACCTTCGACCAACATTTCCCCAGCTGTGATGAGCAGGTAAAGTATCTTACAAATGTTATCATTATTATTGCCACAGAATGTTCCATACCTTCCACTTCATGTTACCTCAATGTGTCCCACTCCTTAGGTGGACTCATATGTACGATGATGTGATTCGCATGCGGAGACATGCTCTCCACAGTTTTAACAATCATCCTGTGATGGTGAACTCTATTCATTACAAACAGTTGCATGCACAGTGTCATCGCATTCATCATAGTACCAAAAGAGCTAGCTGGATTTCATTTACTCTTTCTTTTAACAGTTTCACTCCCTCTTTCATGGTATGGGGCAACATCTGTTCACTCTCTGCAACCAAGCTCCATTCCTTGATTTCTGGTATGACCATGACTTTTGATGTCATTGGTCCCTATTGCTATCTCCATCACCTAGGGCCACTACTTTGCGGAGATTTATAGCTCTACGCACTATCACCCCACCTTCCTCCCTCAGCAATGAGTGGAGGGGGGTTAACTGATACTTTGTCCTCTCAGAATAGTGAATGCTACAATCCCACCTTTACTATGAGGCAGCAAGACCGTGCTCTTAATTCATCCCAGTCTTCTGCCCCAGTACTAGACGATGAACATTCAGATGCTGCAACACCTTTCTCTCATGGGAAAGCATTTTCTCCTTTGTATATACAGTCACATTTGGGCAAAGGGCACATTTCCCGGTTGCTGGCATGAAGCCACTCTTATACCCATACCTAAGCCCAGTAAGGACAAACACCTCCCTTCTAGCTACCATCTGTTTCTCTCACCAGCTGTGTTTGCAAGGTGGTGGAACATATGATTCATGGACGGCTGGTTTGGCAGGCCAAGTCTCGCTATCTCCTGACCGCTGCACAGTGAGGATTTGGAATGCACTGTTTGGCAGTCATCCATCTCGTCAGTTTTTCAACGAATACCATGAATGGTTCCCTGCAGAAAAACGAGCCTGTGGCTATGTTCTTTGATTTGGAGAAAGCCTACATCAGCTGACATCAGCTGGAGGACTGGTGGGCTTCTGAGGCCACCTGCTCCAATTCTTTAATGAATTTTTAAAGGACTGAAATTTCACAGTACATGTGGGTTCAGCCCTGTCAGACACCCGTATCCAGAGGAAAGCGGTGTCCAGGAATCTGCCTGAGCTTCACCCTCTTTGCTATAGCCATAAACCCTGTTATTCACAGATAGTGGATCAGAGTACCTTCCTCCATTTGTACTGATACCTCATCTGTTCAGAACCAAACTATGGGTGTTTTGCGTGTTTCTCTGCATGTCTCCCCACCTTATGGTGTCTTAACATAGTCCACCATTGTGGAATATGCTTGGCCACTGACGCCTTTTACACTAGCCCGGTTGAGAGTCTACTCTGAAGCTACTGGGGCACCACTGTCATACCAGCTTGATATCTTTCTCAGTGGATATATGTCCTGTTCTTCTGTCATGCCTAGCCACCCATCATATGCCCACTTTTCCAAAAAAAGTTCAAATGTGCGAGAAATCGTAAGGGACCAAATTGCTGAGGTCATCAGTTCCTGGACTTATACACTACCTAAACAAACGTACGCTAAGAATGACACACACACACACACACACACACACACACACACACACACACACACACACACACACACACACACACCGATGCCCGAGGGAGGACACGAACCTCCAGCACAATCCATGACATGGCGCCTCAAATGGCGTGGCCACTGCACACGGCCCCACTTTTTCAATGACTGCCTTGCCCACCATATGTGGCATGCCCTTCTTATGTTACCTCCCGAAGTTCACTTTCGGCTATGACTCAAGAGATAAACTTTGTGGTACCTGCCAATGTCCCAATGGGTTCGAACCCTTCATCACCTTGGCTTTGTGTGGCAGTCTGTGTTCATCTTGGACTTCATTGGCTTCAGTTTTATAAGCAGGACCTACTGTAGGAAAAAATGCATATATAATATGTACTAATATGTCGTCAAGGTACAAAAGTCGTTGCGATATTACTCTCTACATAAATTGTACTGACTGGCAGTATGTCGACTGGTTGATTTGACTCATAAATTTTATCAGTATTGTGCACCTACTAGCTGTGCTATTGAACATTTATTACTAAAGTCCACAATATTTCTGCTTTTAACTGATGAGAACATATTAACATTTGCATGTAGCTCAAATCCTTAAACAAATTGTTTTTTGTATACATATAAATCATCAATCTCACAGTACCCAGGAGGTATTGTTGCAACTCCCCTGCTCCGTATTTATTATTAATTCAGTGACATAAGCTATGCTTTTTATATTCCTAGACCAATCAGTGATATAATGCACTACCCTCTGCTGAGATCTTTTGGAGGAAAGTACTTTTCTTTTTAATTTAGACCGATGTTCTTTCAGTGTTAATGACATTAATCACAACTTTAAATGATGCAGAGATTTGTGTACTGCTTGTTTTTATGCAGTTTTTAGGATAAATATGAGGCAGAAGTAGTTCTGGAGGTATGAATTAAGTTTTGGTAGTGCCTTAAATTGTACACTTGGTTTCTGTCAGTGAGGTAATGACACAGTTCTTCAGACAGCCTTAAGTCACTGAGACCCTTTTCTTGAATGGTTTTAAATATAGGCCTTTGCCGATAGCTTCCATGGTCATATCATGCATTTCAGCTTCTTGTAATTGCTTTTCAGCATTTTCGGAATTCTTTACTGCTTGAGATATGGCAGTGGCTCCCCCCTCCCCCTGCAAGTCGTCAACCAGTGGCTGTAAGCCCAGCAAATGGAGGGATTAGAAGCAGAACTCTTCAGCCAGATGTCTTTGGTATTGGTAGGACCCTGGGCATTTTAACAAGTCGTTTCCTTCTTCCTTTCTGGTTCAAAGCACATTTTGCCAGTCACCACTAATTAGATACAATTTCTTAAACGTCTCATAGGTCTTTTCTTCTACTTTAGTTTGAAAGTTATTCCAGTACCCAACTTCAGTTTGACACACATTGCCTTATCAACCACTAATGCAGTGATACGTTGTCCTATACCAATATCCTTCCCTTGACTTATCTGTCTAGCTTCATCAGTGAATATTTACTATGTCAAGGGGCATGCCCTTCTTATTTTACCTCCCGAAATTCACCTTCAGCTATGGCTCAATAGCTAAACTTCGCAGTAAACAAATCTCTGCCTCATTTAAAGTTGTGATGTAATGTCATTCACACTGAAAGAACATTGGTCTAAATTAAAAGAAAAGTACTTCACTCCAGCAGATCTCTGTGGGGGATAGTGAAGTATATCACTTATATACACTTTTGACACAATAAATAAATAAAAGTGAATATTTGGTCTGCAATATGATAATCTTTATTTATAGTGTAAACGTTCTTTGCATGTATTGTCCAATACTTCAAATCCTTTCTCACCATAAGCTAGGAACTCTTGCAGTTTTGTTCAAGGGCCACAGAAATTGTATCCAGAGATACAAAGTTTGAATGGAAGATTCTCAAGAATAACACCTTCACCTATCTAGATATGTTTCCTTGCATTCATGTCACACTACTGCATGGTTTGAGGTTTACTTTCCTGATTGCATAGAAAAGTGTGTGTATGTTCGCCCAATAATTGGGCTTTGTTGAGAAACTGAGCCAATTCAACAATGCCCTGTTCCCTCAATGTCTTAGGACTTGCTCTGTGAGGAACACCTTCAGTTCAGAACTTTTCTGTAATTCCTCTATATTCCTCTGTGACATCAATAGATTTCTTCTTAATTGTGTGCTGAGTAATGCGGTTATACTTCTCAATAATTTGTGGTAATATGTTCAGCCATTTGTACATACATTGAAAACTAAATTGCACCCACATTCAGTTTTTATCATCGTGTTCAACAGTCTTGGCCTTCAAACGGGAGATGGCTGAATAGTCATTAATCCCATATTGTTCCATTTGTGCTTTGAAATGCCTATTGTAAAATTCACCTCTATAATAGGTTTGAATAGTGTGGGGGAACTAACTTGTTCCAATCTGCAACAGACTACTTGATGATGTGTCTTTCTAAAAGCTTGGATGTGATCAATAATATTATGTTCTTTTGACCTGCATCCCTTGAAGCAGCTGAAACTGTAAACAGTCATAATTTAGCTATCATTGCATTCGGAACATCATAATGTATGTACTCTGGGGGTAGATTGTTCAGTCTTTAATGCTGAATCTCAACCAATTTACCTGCACTATGTGCAGCTGCTAGTGTTGATTTAATTGCATTCTGGTATTTGTCATTTTTTGAGATTTTCATTAATCCTTTTGGGGTCTTATGTGCATTGGTTGAGTGTAATATTTGAATATATGTTTGTATACTTTCAGGGTATCCTTTTTGATGTTTTCAACAAGGTTGACTGTAATAGAAAATGCATTCTTTCAAATTCCTTATCCCCAACTCTGCATTCTCAGTAAACATAATGAGTGCATACCAAACATTTGTGGTTTTGTCCTAGTGACCCCACATGTTTGCTGTAACTCAGGATTACTGTACCCAGTAACAGTCTTTACTGTGACTTCTTCTTTTCCTCCTCCTCCTCCTCCTCCTCCTCCTCCTCCTTTTCTGCTTCTGTCAATAGTGTGTCACAGCACTTTCGACCTTTCCTATTCCATTAATTTAGTGTTGATTATCTCAATTTTTCTGTCAAATAAATGAATGTGCTTTGCGCTCTCTGAATGAATGTGCAACATGTGTGCAGCTTTACTTCTAGCCTACAGTATGTTGATAGTTACTTTTTGATGGACTGGGTTTCATGAAGAATGTCACTGAAGTTTCGTCTCTGTTGACTCTTTTTCAATTGCCTAATTTTATCTATAACCAGAAAGCCATACTGTGAGTTATTCCAGCAATCCCCATATGTAATGAATTCATTGAGTGACATGTCAGTTCCTACATGTGCTTGGTAAATGTGCTTTAAATTCAGATTGCCCTGTTTGAAAGCAATAATAAGGTTTGTGTTATCCTGGGCCATCTGCTTTGAGATCCGTAAGGAAGTATGTCTCTCTGAAATAAAATAGGTAAAATTGCATGTGGCGACCAAAGCAGAAATATCTGCAGAAATACCTGATTTTACACAAAGACGTCACCAAATATAAATTTGCTTTTTGGCTTTTTTCTGGTGTTGGAATATCACTGCTTCTGCTGAATGTCTGGTGTGTTACTCCCTTAAATCCATGCAAAATCTCCTGCAATAGCTGATATTTTTACTGAAACAGTTTCTCATAAGAATATATACATATCTCAGGATATGTCAACAGCATAAGAACCAGATTATTTTCTCCCAGCATGCAGGCCCAGTTACAAAAACGTGTAATATCAGGAAGTATGATCCATTCGTATTGTTATTCTGGTTTCAACAATCATTGCAGGATCAGTCACTTACAACAAGACCCTTGTAACGAGGCTTTTTTGTCCACTTGGTTATGGTGTTACCTGTTTGTTTGCATTGGAATGTAGGGGTTTTTATAAACTGTTACTTATAGCTGGGTATGTTAACAAACTTAAACAAGATTCTAGTTCAGTGCCCACACGTTTCTTAGTTTCAACTCCTATATCATGTGTTTCTGTGTATTTGCCATGCTAGCTTTATGGATAGAAACAGTAATCCTGTGTTCAGACATGAGCTGAGTTGGTGACTCTTAGCTCATAGCTCCAGGCAGTGTTGTATTCAGCCACAGGACGTCGACCACGACCCATATGGTGCCTGACCGGTCTACTGCTGTGGCCACCTCAGGCACTGCCCACAGTAAGGTTGACCTCTCACTTGTGGTTGTGTGGGAAGTCATTCCAGTGTGTGGCTGGCAGCAAAAGACTTTCCGATGGGCCAATCAGAGAACTTCCCCAGTTCATCTGATGGACAGATTTCAAGTGATGTCTGTGGCTGATTAAGTCCATGAGCCAGATGAAGTCGCTTGCCCTGTTTCGGAGGAAGCCTCTTGACCTGCAAGACCTGGGTATTCAGAGGGTGGTATTACTCATATCTGGGAGCTCCAATGTTAGGTTCTTAATGGCACCTCTTAGGGATATGACTTCAAAGGAGAGGAAGGAATCCAGTGTTCATTGCTGTTAGTAGTAGTTTACCTTGGTGTGAAATTGTTGTAGATAGTTACTGTGAGTTAGTATGTGTAAAGTTTATACTTGACACCAAAATAAATTAACAATTGGTTCCTTTTACCGATATTCTGACTCGTATGATACAGTTGCTGAACAATTCAAAGAAAACCTGAGTGTCCTTTCAAATAGGTACACCATCCATACAATTATTGTTGGTGGTGACTTCAATCTACCTTTGATATGTTAGTGAAAATGCGTGAATATTGGTGGTAGGCATAAAATGACATCCCAAAACATACTGACTGCCATCTCCAACTTATTCTGAACAGTTAGTTCAGGAGCCCACTCAGTGTGATAATGGTGGCAAAAACATTGCAAGCTTTAGGTCTTCTGTGATTTCCCTAAATTGTTCCTGACAATTGCTGGGATGGTTCCTTTGAAAGGGCACAGCCAACTTTCTTCCCTAATCCAATGAGACCAATAGACCTCGCTGTTTGGTCTCCTCCTCAAACAACCCAACCCAACAGAGCCTGTCCTCTTAATATTCCTGACCAAACAGGGAACATGGTGGCAGATACAGGGATTAGTGACTATAAGGTTGTTGTAGCAAGAGCAAATACTGAAACATCCAATTCATCAAAAATAAATGCAAGATGTATGTATTTAAAAAAAGCAGATAAAAATTCACCTGACACCTTTGTAACAGACAGTCTCCACTCCTTCAGATCTGACTTTGTAAGCTTAGACCAGATGTGGTTTAAATTCAAAGAAATAATATCGATTGTAAGTAAGAGACATGAACGAAATAAATTAATAAGAGGTAGTACTGATCCCCCAAGGTACACAGACAAGGTCCCAAGACTATTGCAGAAAATGCATGCCAAATTTAAAAGAATGCAAAATCCTCAAGATTGGCAATGTTTTACAAAAGCAAACTCGAGTGAAAGAGAGGGTTTTATTAGCTTCCAAAACGAAACTGTCTCGAAATCTGGCACACAACCCAAAGAGATTGATTGTATGTAAAGTATACTAGTGACAAGATGCAGTCAATACCTTCACTGGATGATAACAATGGTGGCTGTTATTAATGACAGTGCTACTGAAGCAGGGTTATTAAAGATGGCTTTCCTAAATCCCTTCACAAAAGACAAAGTAAATATTCCAGAACTCGAATTGAGAACTGCTTATATGCGAAGCTTAGATATGGAAACCCCCAGTGTAGCGAAGCAGCTTAAGACACTTCAGAAAGGCAAGGCCTCTGGTCCAGATTGTATACCAGTCAGTTTCCTTTCAGAGTATGCTGATACAATAGTGCCATACTTATCAGTCATATACAATTGCTCAACTGTAGAAAGATCCGTTCCCAAAGACAGGAATCTTGCACAGATCACACCAGCACCCAAGAAAGGAAAAACAAGTAATCCGCTGAAATGTAGCCCCTATCACTAACGTCGATTTGTAGCAGGATTTTGGAACACACACTGTGGGTGAAGACCTCTAGGAACACGATTTATTGATAAATAGCCAACATGGATTCAGAAAACACGATGCTTGTGAAACACGACTAGCTCTTTATTCTCATGGTATAAGTAGTGATACGGACAGATGATACCATATTGGTTCCACATCTTTAGATTTTCAAAACACTTTTGACACTGTTCTTCACAAGTGACTTCTAATTAAATTGCGTGCCCATGGAGTATCCTCCTGGTTGTGTGAATTGATTCATGATTTCATGTCAGAAATGTCACAGTTGGTAATAACTGACAGAAAGTCATCGAGCAAAACTGAATTCATACCTGGCATTCCCAAGGATGTTTTGTAGGCCCTATGTTGTTCCTGATTTACGTAAACGATTTAGAAGACTGTGAGCAGTGTTTGTAGATGAAACTGTTATTTACCTTCTTGTAAATGATGATCAAAAAAATTGCAAAGTGATAGATAAGACACCTTTATGGTGCATTAAATGGCAATTGACTCTCAACAGTGAAAATTGTGATTTCATCCAGGAGTACTAAAACAAGTCCATTAATCTAAAAACCATAAACACAAATATGTAGGGATGACAGTTATGGATAACTGACATTGTAACAGTAACATACAAAATGCTCTGGGGATATCAAAGCAAAGACAATGATTTATTGGTTGAATGCTTAGATTATATATCTCTTGAAGATACTGCTTGCACTACAATTGTCAACACTCTTCTGGAGTATTACAATGCAGTGTGGGACATGGAAAAGTTCAAGGAACGGGAGCTCCTTTTGTATCATCATGAAATAAGAGAGATTGTATCACCATTAAAATACACACACAGCAGTGGTTGTCTTAAAAAGGTTTTTGCAGTGGCAAGCTTTTCTCGTGATATTTCATTCACAACACGTCAGAATGTGAAAATATTTTGTTGGCACCCGTGTGCCTAGCGAGAAATGATCATAATAATAAAATAAAACATAACTTGCATGGGAAGGTGTTAAGTGTTGGTTTTACCCGCACGCAGTTGGAAAGTGGAATAGTAGAGAAGCAGACTGGAAGTTTTTCGATGAGCCTGTGCCAGGCTCATAATTAAGAAATGCAGAGGAATTGTGAAGATGTTGGTGACTATTATTCATCATTGTTATCATTGTATATTTTCAAAACTCATGCAATTAGGACTTTCATGTGGTGTGGCTGATTATTGCCTCAGAGCCAGAGGTGGCATGCAATTGCTGTTTACATAATTTCTGACAACATTCTCAATAAATTTTCTAGAATGCAACAGCAGGTTTCCCCAATACCTTATACTCAGCACACCCATTACATCATACTGTTGACAATACCTAAATTCTGCACAGATCTATAAAAAAAAACTTACAACCTCTTACTGATGTAATAACAACAAACCATAATGATAGGTATAGGTAGACCAATGTTTGAACATTCCTTGCATGGGCAGCCATTTTAACAATTCTGTATATATGCAACACTTCATAGATGTTAGTTGTAGCATTGTGAAGTCGTGGGTGCAGAGGCGTAAGTTGCATGGGGCAAGTGTTGTTTCATACAAATTGCTGGAGCACAGAAGCCGGGATGGGGTGGTCATGACTGATTACAGATGCTCATGAGTGAAATATAACGTGCATCAAAATGTGGCTCAATGCAGAGGGGAAGGCTGCACAGAATGGGAGGTGCTACATGCATAATTAGTAGTATTGCAACGAGGGGGCAGGTGGATCTACCTACTCTTCAATGCATATTACCCATTTACCCAAAATCCCCCTCTTAAAGATGTCCCCCCCCTTAGCCTATTACCCCCTTAGCCTATTACCCCCTTAGCCTATTACCCCCTTAGCCTATTACCCCCTTAGCCTATTACCCCCTTAGCCTATTACCCCCTTAGCCTATTACCCCCTTAGCCTATTACCCCCTTAGCCTATTACCCCCTTAGCCTATTACCCCCTTAGCCTATCACCTCCTTAGCCTATTACCCCCTTAGCCTATCACCCCCTTAGCCTATCACCCCCTTAGCCTATTACCCCCTTAGCCTATTACCCCCTTAGCCTATTACCCCCTTAGCCTATTACCCCCTTAGCCTATTACCCCCTTAGCCTATTACCCCCTTAGCCTATTACCCCCTTAGCCTATTACCCCCTTAGCCTATTACCCCCTTAGCCTATTACCCCCTTAGCCTATTACCCCCCTTAGCCTATTACCCCCTTAGCCTATTACCCCTTAGCCTATTACCCCCTTAGCCTATTACCCCCTTAGCCTATTACCCCCTTAGCCTATTACCCCCTTAGCCTATTACCCCCTTAGCCTATTACCCCCTTAGCCTATTACCCCCTTAGCCTATTACCCCCTTAGCCTATTACCCCCTTAGCCTATTACCCCCTTAGCCTATTACCCCCTTAGCCTATTACCCCCTTAGCCTATTACCCCCTTAGCCTATTACCCCCTTAGCCTATTACCCCCTTAGCCTGTTACCCCCTTAGCCTGTTACCCCCTTAGCCTGTTACCCCCTTAGCCTGTTACCCCCTTAGCCTGTTACCCCCTTAGCCTGTTACCCCCTTAGCCTGTTACCCCCTAAGCCTGTTACCCCCTAAGCCTGTTACCCCCTAAGCCTGTTACCCCTCCCTCAAAGCCTGTTACCCCTCCCTCAAAGCCTGTTACCCCTCCCTCAAAGCCTGTTACCCCTCCCTCAAAGCCTGTTACCCCTCCCTCAAAGCCTGTTACCCCTCCCTCAAAGCCTGTTACCCCTCCCTCAAAGCCTGTTACCCCTCCCTCAAAGCCTGTTACCCCTCCCTCAAAGCCTGTTACCCCTCCCTCAAAGCCTGTTACCCCTCCCTCAAAGCCTGTTACCCCTCCCTCAAAGCCTGTTACCCCTCCCTCAAAGCCTGTTACCCCTCCCTCAAAGCCTGTTACCCCTCCCTCAAAGCCTGTTACCCCTCCCTCAAAGCCTGTTACCCCTCCCTCAAAGCCTGTTACCCCTCCCTCACAGCCTGGTACCCCTCCCTCACAGCCTGTTACCCCCACCCAGAGCCTGTGCGAGCCCTTAACCCACCCCAGCCCGTAACTAACCCTTCCCCGAGCCCGTAACCACCACCCCACCACCCGTAACAACCAACACCCCCCCCCGAGCCCGATACCACCACCCCCCCGAGCCCACAACCACCCCCCCCCCCACCCGTTACCACCCCCCACCACCCGTTACCACCAACACCCCCCCGAGCCCGGAACGGCCCCCTCCCCCGAGTTCGTAATGCCCCCCCCCCCGAGCCTGTAAACCCCCCTGGGCCCGTAAACCCCCCCGGGCCCGTCACCGCCTCTCCCCGTGCCCGTGACCTCCCCCAACTGATACCCACCCTATTACCCCCCTGAGACTGTCACCCCCCTGAGACTGTCACCCCCCTGAGACTGTCACCCCCCTGAGACTGTCACCCCCCTGAGACTGTCACCCCCCCCTGAGACTGTCACCCCCCCCTGAGACTGTCACCCCCCCCTGAGACTGTCACCCCCCCCTGAGACTGTCACCCCCCCCTGAGACTGTCACCCCCCCCTGAGACTGTCACCCCCCCCTGAGACTGTCACCCCCCCCCTGAGACTGTCACCCCCCCCTGAGACTGTCACCCCCCCCTGAGACTGTCACCCCCCCCTGAGACTGTCACCCCCCCCCTGAGACTGTCACCCCCCCCCTGAGACTGTCACCCCCCCCCCTGAGACTGTCACCCCCCCCCCTGAGACTGTCACCCCCCCCTGAGACTGTCACCCCCCCCTGAGACTGTCACCCCCCCCTGAGACTGTCACCCCCCCCTGAGACTGTCACCCCCCCCTGAGACTGTCACCCCCCCCTGAGACTGTCACCCCCCCCTGAGACTGTCACCCCCCCCCTGAGACTGTCACCCCCCCCCTGAGACTGTCACCCCCCCCCCTGAGACTGTCACCCCCCCCCCTGAGACTGTCACCCCCCCCCCTGAGACTGTCACCCCCCCCTGAGACTGTCACCCCCCCCTGAGACTGTCACCCCCCCCTGAGACTGTCACCCCCCCCTGAGACTGTCACCCCCCCTGAGACTGTCACCCCCCCCTGAGACTGTCACCCCCCCCTGAGACTGTCACCCCCCCCCTGAGACTGTCACCCCCCCCTGAGACTGTCACCCCCCCCTGAGACTGTCACCCCCCCCCCTGAGACTGTCACCCCCCCCCCCTGAGACTGTCACCCCCCCCCCCTGAGACTGTCACCCCCCCCCCTGAGACTGTCACCCCCCCCCCTGAGACTGTCACCCCCCCCCCCCCCCTGAGACTGTCACCCCCCCCCCCTGAGACTGTCACCCCCCCCCCCCCCCTGAGACTGTCACCCCCCCCCCTGAGACTGTCACCCCCCCCCCTGAGACTGTCACCCCCCCCCCCCCTGAGACTGTCACCCCCCCCCCCCCCTGAGACTGTCACCCCCCCCCCTGAGACTGTCACCCCCCCCTGAGACTGTCACCCCCCCCTGAGACTGTCACCCCCCCCCTGAGACTGTCACCCCCCCCTGAGACTGTCACCCCCCCTGAGACTGTCACCCCCCCCTGAGACTGTCACCCCCCCCTGAGACTGTCACCCCCCCCTGAGACTGTCACCCCCCCCTGAGACTGTCACCCCCCCCTGAGACTGTCACCCCCCCCTGAGACTGTCACCCCCCCCTGAGACTGTCACCCCCCCCTGAGACTGTCACCCCCCCCTGAGACTGTCACCCCCCCCTGAGACTGTCACCCCCCCCTGAGACTGTCACCCCCCCCTGAGACTGTCACCCCCCCCTGAGACTGTCACCCCCCCCTGAGACTGTCACCCCCCCCTGAGACTGTCACCCCCCCCTGAGACTGTCACCCCCCCCTGAGACTGTCACCCCCCCCTGAGACTGTCACCCCCCCCTGAGACTGTCACCCCCCCCTGAGACTGTCACCCCCCCCTGAGACTGTCACCCCCCCCTGAGACTGTCACCCCCCCCTGAGACTGTCACCCCCCCCTGAGACTGTCACCCCCCCCTGAGACTGTCACCCCCCCCTGAGACTGTCACCCCCCCCTGAGACTGTCACCCCCCCCTGAGACTGTCACCCCCCCCTGAGACTGTCACCCCCCCCTGAGACTGTCACCCCCCCTGAGACTGTCACCCCCCCCTGAGACTGTCACCCCCCCCTGAGACTGTCACCCCCCCCTGAGACTGTCACCCCCCCCTGAGACTGTCACCCCCCCCTGAGACTGTCACCCCCCCCTGAGACTGTCACCCCCCCCTGAGACTGTCACCCCCCCCTGAGACTGTCACCCCCCCCTGAGACTGTCACCCCCCCCTGAGACTGTCACCCCCCCCTGAGACTGTCACCCCCCCCTGAGACTGTCACCCCCCCCCTGAGACTGTCACCCCCCCCCTGAGACTGTCACCCCCCCCCCTGAGACTGTCACCCCCCCCCCTGAGACTGTCACCCCCCCCCTGAGACTGTCACCCCCCCCTGAGACTGTCACCCCCCCCTGAGACTGTCACCCCCCCCTGAGACTGTCACCCCCCCCTGAGACTGTCACCCCCCCCTGAGACTGTCACCCCCCCCTGAGACTGTCACCCCCCCCTGAGACTGTCACCCCCCCCTGAGACTGTCACCCCCCCCTGAGACTGTCACCCCCCCCTGAGACTGTCACCCCCCCCTGAGACTGTCACCCCCCCCTGAGACTGTCACCCCCCCCTGAGACTGTCACCCCCCCCTGAGACTGTCACCCCCCCCTGAGACTGTCACCCCCCCCTGAGACTGTCACCCCCCCTGAGACTGTCACCCCCCCCTGAGACTGTCACCCCCCCCTGAGACTGTCACCCCCCCCGAGACTGTCACCCCCCCCCCCTGAGACTGTCACCCCCCCCCCCTGAGACTGTCACCCCCCCCCCCCCTGAGACTGTCACCCCCCCCCCCCCCTGAGACTGTCACCCCCCCCCCCCCTGAGACTGTCACCCCCCCCCCCTGAGACTGTCACCCCCCCCCCCTGAGACTGTCACCCCCCCCCCCTGAGACTGTCACCCCCCCCCCCTGAGACTGTCACCCCCCACCCTGAGACTGTCACCACCCCCCCCTGAGACTGTCACCACCCCCCCTGAGACTGTCACCCCCCCCCCCCTTTCTTAGAACTCCCTGCTCTTGACCCGTCACCCCCTCTTGCCCCGTCACCTCCTCCCCTCTCACATCGTCATGAAGAATTATCGGAATTCGTTTTCCTTGACCAAATACACACCCTGGTTAAGAAAGTTTAAGTCTTGCACATGGAATGTAGTGGCTGTTGAGAAGAAGGGCTATGCATCGCCTGAAACTTTGTTTTATCAGGACAATAGCTCTGCATTGCAGGAATTTTGCTGAAAGAAACCTGCGAAGAGGCCCGATGTCAATATATATGCTAAAGAATTTTGGAGGAACAGATGAAGTAGGTGATGCATCAGGAAGGGGAAGGTGTCCCATTTCCATTGCAGTTGTTGAAGTTGCTTTTAGCTATGGCCAACCATGCAGCAGATGCCTCAAATTGCGCAGAAATTGCTAGATTTGTCACAGAAATCCCTCTCTCCCCTGGTTCAGAGTTCAGAAGTTTTTTGGCAAATTTTAGACTGGTTTCTCTATAAGAATTGGAATGTGCTCCAAAAGAAGCCCCAAGATAGCTACAGTGCACTGACTTTGCTCTTCGTTTTTTGCCATGAATAGAAATGGTTGACATGTGGCTCAGGAATATTAGTTGGAGGGACAAGGCACATTTTACTGCGTACATGGGTTTCTCTTCTACCATAAGTTGTGTAGGAATACCACACTCACATTATGCATCCGTGTAGTATGGTTTCACAAGTGCCTTCATTCTCAGTACGTGTTTGTTCGAGATGCACCTCACAGGCCTGTTAAATGCACAGTGACATCTGCACTTCATAGGTACCTTGTTATGCAACACATTATTCCAGCATTTCAAGAACACAGCAGTGTCTGCACCATCATTTTCATTCAAGAGTGGGGTGACACCACATGCCAGTTACCAAGTGATAGACACATTTTGCAAAACCTTCAGGATTGGTCACATTTTTTAAGATGTGCGGCTTTCGCACAGTTTGACGTTCAGTAAATTTAGAATAAAGGCACTGACATCTCGCAGACATACTATACAAGTTCTGTGATTATCATTCAGCAGGTGTCTTTTATCAGCAGTTCATGTTTGTTCTGATTATTGCTATGTAATAATTGTGACTTCTGTTAGTGTCTTGTAATCAAATTGCACAATATTGGAGTGTGTGTGTGATGTCCATCTCACCATTCAAAACTACCAGAAAAGACTTATTATTCTCCATGAGTTGTGAGAGTAAGTGAACCATACTTAAACATACATTTTGCACAAATGATAGATAAAATTCTAGATGACAGTCATATTCATCAAGATTACCTGATAGAAACTGGTGGTACAAATTCAGAACGCAAACTGGATGATGATGACGACGACGACGACGACGACGACGACAGAGATCATAGTCATATCACCATGATTACAGCTTTTATGGTCAGGGAAACTCTTCAAAATGGAGAAATGTACAACCACCAAACAATGTTGGTATAAGACAGTATAACGTTGCTCTTGTGGATTCCTGGCCTGTGAATTAGTGGTAAAGCATTGGATAGGACTCCAGACGTTCATCAAGTAAACGGGTGTACTTTCCACTAAAGATATTTTAGATGAGATTTAACAATGATAAATCAAAATTTTGATAATATAAAAACATTTAAAAGAGTAGATCTTTTGTGCATGATATTGATGTTTCTGATATAAAAGCTTTTATAGGTGTTGTATTCACAGCAGTCTGCAAATGTAGCATTAAATACATTGACAATCCTTTCGTAGTAGGTGGAATTAGATGTAATATTTTTCACAGTACTGTAAGAAACGGTTTCTGTTCAAAACTGCAGCGCCTTAATGTGGGACTTGAGAGAAGGAAAGAAAGGAAAAAAGATAGGTTCGAATGAAATAAAGGCAACTGCCAAAGTGTCGAACTTTTTCACAGATCTACTGCAAACCGTCAACAATGTTACTGTCCAGGCTGTACTACATGTGTTGATAAAATGGTTGTGCATTTCTGTGACCACTGTATGATAAGTTTATGGGTGTACTTGCCAAGAAAACTGCTGAAGTGGAGGGTAAATATTAGGTGTATGACAGACACCAGGACCCAGTACTTACATGTCTATTTGCTGACTTGTAAAAAAATTGGTAATTAACATCCAAATTTATTTATCCTTCAAGTTTTCTGGACTTTCTGTTTCTTATTCTTGGTTGTTTATGAAAGACTGGCACAGCACAAGAATGATAATTAAGTTTTATCTCTGGAACCTTAAGAAGCATAGGGGAGTACTTATTTGGAACGTTATTTGCATTTTTCCCCTTGTTCCTTATCAATATTCAGCTGCTTCGTTTCCATCTGTATGAAAATACATGTTGTAACTAGTTGAATGAAAAAAATTTAAGACGATATTTAGTGATTCATTTGTTAACATATGAAATCTGACAAACACAATGTCAATTCAGTTACAAAATCGAATTATACCAGTTAAGATTTTAAAAACACTCGAAATTTGCTATATACCATGCCAAGGAAAGCTATATCTATATCCAAGACAATGCAACGTAGTCAGAAACTACTTCCAGAATAGAAGGAAAAACACTGGAGCATGCATGCCCTCACAAGTTAGCAATCTTCAGTTCCCAACATGATGCACATAATGTGATGCTGAATGGTGTCACATTTCCATTCTGTGGGAAAAATTGCGTGCAGATTGATGGGACCTGAATACTACAGGGCCATCATTGACAGTCAGTAGAGTATGTTAGCCTGCACTGTGTCTGATGGGTGATGATGTGGCCATTGATATGCATGTCTGATTCAGTAAGGGTTGTTCTCGAATACCACATGACCAGATGTTGGGAAGATGTACATATACGACTATTAATGAAGCAATAGAAATGAATTAAAATTCCTGCTGCAGCTGGGACTCAAACCCGGGTTTTCTTGCTTGCTAGGTAGAAATGCTAACTGTTACACCACCACAGCAGTATGGTTAACATTTCTGCCTGAACTACCAAAGTTGAGTGCCCTCCCCAACACAAACTTCAAATCATATCTTTTCCTCACTTTCCCTTACATTATCACTATTGCCAGGTAGATAAAGGAGGGACTTGAATGTCTCGGGGAAAATGTAATTATAAGATGCACATATGTTTCAAAATGACTATCTGTAAGTATACTGGCTAATTTATAACAGTTTCCATCCTTCCAGACAGTATTTCCATTTGCTCAAGGCTTCACATAAGCTGCAGTGCCAAAACCACAGTCATAGACTGAAAGTATCTGTAAATGTGTGTCATTCAAATTCATTCATCTCTATGCAATTTCTGTTTTAAATTTTTTAATGATGACATTGTTTATTGTTATGAACAATCATTACCCACCTGATTGACAACTATACTAGATATCCAGTAAAGATATTGGTGCTTGCACTACTTCTTGACTCATTAGGAATCAAATGGCAAAAATTCTGTCTTATTTGGAGAAATAAATTACCTGTTGGTGGTTGTACCAATTTCTTTCCAAAGGTGTTTCCAAAACAAAGGTACTTGCAGAGCTGTTATGATGGAAGAGGAACACTAAAAGAATTGTAACAATTGAAACTTAATTATTTTAAGTATGCAAAAATTCCAAATAAAATTATCAGTGATTATTATTGAATTTTCTCTGGTTATTTTCTTTTTACCCACCTTTACTTCATCAGTTCTTTCTTTCTGGTAGAACATTATAATTTTAAATCGCTAACATTTACTCAGTTTGTAATTTTGTATGCTCGTATGTCTATGACTTGTGGCCTATAGTCCTGGAGGTCTGGACACTGAAATATAGTTTCTATGCCTTGTATATATCAATATTTAAGATTCTCCTCTTCATTCCTCAGATTGATTCAAATTACTGGTGGGAGCTGTGGCATTTCGTTTGAAGAAACTGTTCACCATGGACTGGTCAAGAATGAACTGGAGAGAGACAGAGAGAAGTCAACACACGAGTGTGGTACTCATACACAGGAATTAACCATGGATGAGGATTGCTCGCTTAGCACCAGATTTGAATGTAGTATGAGGGAACAGGAATTCAATGTGTTTATTTGTGATGTCTGCCTACTGTGCTTTACTTCAAAATATAGACTCAGAAAGCATGTGGTCATGCACATTGATGGCATGCAACCTCCTACGTATGTTTGTAAATCCTGTGGTGAGGTATTTCACAGTAATGTTAGCTTGAAAAAACATTTGAGAATGGGTGAGAATTGTCGAGTCCTAACAGCTGGCAATCATGAGAAATATGGCTGTAGTGAAGAACACGAGAACAGTAGCCTCTCAGACAGTGAGCCAGTAGGTTCTCTCACAGAACACACTGAGCAATCTTCAGATAAGGAATCTTCAAAAGCTTCAAAAAAGTCCTTTAAAGACACACGTAAACCACGTAGGACACAGAAGCTGAGTGGTCATGGAACTTTATCTACAGCTGGTGCCCATGGTGTTAGACTTACCACAAAGAGACCCCACAAATGTAATATTTGTGGCAAGTTGTTTGCTGTGCGAAGTAATCTCAAGAGACATTCATTAATTCACACTGGACTGAAACCTTACAATTGTGATATTTGTGGCAAATCGTTTACTGAGTTGGGTACTCTCAAGAGACATGAATTAATTCACACTGGACTGAAACCTTACAAATGTGATATTTGTGGCAAATCTTTTGCTAGATCATGTTCTCTTAAGCAACATTCATTCAAACACACTGGTGATAGACCTCACGAATGTGACATTTGTGGCAAATGTTTTGCGCTGACTGGTGATCTCAAGAGACACGCGTTCTTACACACTGGGCTGAGACCTCACGAATGTGGTATTTGTGGCAAATCTTTTGCTATGTCATGTGACCTCAAGAAACATGCATTCTTACACACTGGGGAGAGACCGTATGAATGTGATGTTTGTGGCAAATCATTTGCTAGGTCAGTTGATCTAAAAGCACATTCATTATTACACACTGGAAAGAAATCGCATACATGTGATATTTGTGGCAAATCTTTTTCAAGGCCAGGTTATCTCCAGAGACATGTATTAACTCACACTGGAAAGAAATCTCATGGGTGAGATATTTGAGGCAAATCTTTTGCTGTGTTGTGTACTCTCTGGAGTCATGCATTACTTCACATCAGAAAGAAGTCACAAAAAGTGTTGCTTCAGGCTAATAGGTTTCTCTTGTTGGTGCCCTTAAGTCTTATAGAATAAAGGAGATGACAGATAGACATTAATTATGTAATGCCTGTGAAATAACAAAATGTTCTAGGACTGTGAAAAAATATGCAATAATGTGTACTATAGAGGGGTCACAGATAGTGTGACAATACAAATATCCGTAACATGAAATGTCATGAATAGTACTAAACTGTACACTAAAGTGAATCAAACGTGATTTTGTCATTTACGCTGCTATTTTTCTATTGGATAAATCTTTAAACTATGTCAGTAATTGTAAGTACCTCTAAGCAGGCAAGCCCCTGACCTCCATGTTTTGTGATGTTTTGAACCCCAGCAACTTTCTGCAGATGTTCACAGTGGTAGCATACAACCACCCAACCAGCTTCACTTTCGAGATGCTAGTTCCCAGCTGTCAGACCAGAACAATCTGTTCTTCCTCACAGTCACTTATGTCAATAAATTTACATGTTTGCAACTCACATCATTGCTAGAATAATTCCTTGTTGATCTTTGTTCTGCTTATAGACTCGTACTCTCCTTACTGCATCATGTGCCTGCAACATGTGGCATTCAGTGTCCTGGTCGCGACAGTGTTAATAAACCTAGTACTTGTCAATGCATAGTCACACAAATGAGTCAGTTGGTAAAGTATGTAGTCTACAAGTTCATCATGGTTGGTTGCCCATTACACCAATGCACAATAGCTATATTTTTGTGAAATTCCTAAGCTCTGATCACGAATCAGATATAAGGTAGATAAGTGTTAATGCACCAAAGCTCTTAATTATTTATTTAGCATTTAGCACCACAGAAAATGTAATAGGTAAACAATTAATGATATAGTTTGATTCCAGGTGTTGGTATACACAAGAACACCACTTGGGAGAGCTCAGAATGTGATGATTGGTTATTGAATTTAATCCAGTTGAATAATATTTATTGTACTTAATAAATACATCAAATGAGCATTCTTATTTATTGTTTCTTATGTTATTTTAAGATTTTTCATTTTTGATATTTTTCTTACTTTCTGTAAATAAACATGATGTTTTTTGGAGTTCTGTAAATAAGCTTTGTCTTTAAGTTCAGAATGATTTTTATTTTTGATATTCTAAGTATTTGTTATTAGTGAAAGTGGTTTAGTATGTCTCATCATACCTGTAACAACTTAAGATAATTATCATTAAGTGATTGACATTGTGCCGGCCGTGCGGTTCTAGGCATTTCAGTCCGGAACCGCGTGACTGCTATGGTCGCAGGTTCGAATCCTGCCTCGGGCATGGATGTGTGTGATGTCCTTAGGTTAGTTAGGTTTAAGTAGTTCTAAGTTCTAGGGGACTGATGACCTCAGATGTTGAGTCCCATAGTGCTCAGAGCCATTTGAACCTTTTTTTTAATTGACACTGTTCAGCTTTGCTAGACTTTAACAATAACACTTTTTAGTTATGTGATTACATTTCATTCCATCTTTCTCATGATAGGAAAACTTCAACTGCTGTATAAATTATTCATAACTGGGTACATCAACATACACTTGTATTCAATTTTATTTTTCAGTAAAAGGAAAGCACAACCAGGTTTAAGGGGAGTTGGATCGTCCCATACCGACAATGTTAAATTTAGTGACTTGGCTTCCCTGTATTTCATGAACCATTGATATGAAACCCTTGAAAGACATTAAACCGTATGTTCTGAGTCTACTGAACTGCAATAATTGCACCTCAGCCACTGCTTTCGGAAAGGCAATTGTTTAATTACGTGGTTGACATTTTGTGCATTATTGGAAATAATTTTAATTGTACATAACATTATGTTCTTCTTTTAGTTGACTCTCATTATGTATGTTAGTACTTCCTAAAAATTCGAGTACTCTACTCAAAGTGGTTTCAGAGATTTAGGGAAAAATGCAACAGAAAATATAAATTTTCAGGAATAGCTTCTTAAATTTCAAAAGACTGTAACTCACTTAATATACGCTTCATTTTTAATTTTTAGTCAAAGGCATCCTGCACCATATTGTATATCATCCTCTTGACCTTTTTCCAAGTTTTTTTTCTTTCTGGACCTCTTTTTCCATTATAACTCCCATTAAGGACAACAGTCCTCTCTGCATTTGTTACTGAAAATACACTATTAATGTGGCGACTATACATTATGAATCCGCAAGAAAAAACAATGAAAATTGTAGTAACATATTAAGAAAAGCACCATAATATGCACTGAATATCCATGTGTGTCAGCTAAGGAAGGGTAATATAGTGTTCATCTGTATGTCAGGTGTAAACAGGAAATGAACATCATAATCTGTGGTTGTGTGGATAACCAGTAAAAGAAATTGATCTGCCGACTGCGGTGGCCGTGTGGTTCTAGGCACTTCAGTCCGGAACCCTGAGACATCTACGGTCGCATGTTCGAATCCTGACTTGGGCATGGATGTGTGTGATGTCCTTAGATTAGTTAGGTTTAAGTAGTTCTAAGTTGTGGTGGACTGATGACCTCAGATGTTAAGTCCCTTAGTGCTCAGAGCCATTTTGAAGAAATTGATGCATGGAAACAATACATACCCATAAATACATGAATGTAACTGCTCCTAATAAATACATAAATTAAATAAATCACAACTGATGAACAACCCATTGTATAAGAAATGTCAATGGCAAGAGTGTTGGGGGACATGGGATCCAGAAGTGCACAAGAATCGAGCGTATTGTTGAATAGAGAATGAAGTATTGTGCTTCAAGACAACTGACTTGTCTTTACTTCCATAATCTAACGATCTGCGGCCACTAACACGCTTAGAGACATACTTCCCAAGAGAGGGATGGAAGGCATGCTGAATCAGATCAAAACCTGATAGCCAAGAGCAAGTCAGATTGGTCCCAGGTATGCTCTATGGCCCCTTGTGACTCTTCGCAGATATCTGATTAGTTGGAGCAGCATTTTCTAGCTTCTAACCAGCAATTTTTCTGTGAAACGTTGCATCTTAACATTCTCTTTGCGTGCATGGTATGTGTGTGAACAAGGTATGCACTGCTGACAATATACAGAAGTAAATAATACAGAACCGGCCTCTGCCTAGCCATAGCTCTACAGCGAAACACAGTTCAGTTATATAAAGAGATACCTTTGAAAAATTAGAATTCTGGTTAAAATAAAGCTTTTCACCTTGTCAGTTGGTCCACCATGCACACTTATTTCCCCCTCCATAGCCGCAGGTTACTGATCTGAAAATTACAGACATACTTGGTGAATGATTGAAAATATTACTTTGGATGAGTAGCACTTGCTAAGGGATGCTTTGATCTAATCGGAGTAACAGAAAAATTGCTGAATGTAGTAAAACAGCGGACAGTGATGTAAAGCTTGTAAGAATGTTATAAAAAATACTACAATAATTTAGAGTTGGAATTGATCAATTTTGGTTATTGTAGAAAAAATGTGACCAACTGAAATGATGCAGTGGTGTGGTGGTGCAGTGACGAAATATGTACCAACAGTGCACTGAGCCAGCAGGGACAGCAAGATGCATCATTTGGGCAGTGGCGATGCTGATGCAATGGTGATGGCTGAGCACAGTGATGGAGTATTGCGGTCAGAAACGACAGCATTGGGGCACCAAAGATGGTTACAAATTTTGAAGATCTAACACTCCATCAGTGGGGTGCGTCAGCAAATCATGGTGGAGTATTTCGATACAAAGGAGATTTAGCGTAATAATATTGCCAACATCTTTTTTCCTATAAACTATGTAGTTTATTGTTGTTGTTGTTGTTGTTGTGGTGGTGGTCTTCAGTCCTGAGACTGGTTTGATGCAGCTCTTCCATGCTACTCTATCCTATGCAAGCTTCTTCATCTCCCAGTACCTACTGCAACCTACATCCTTCTGAATCTGCTTAGTGTATTCATCTCTTGGTCTCCCTCTACGATTTTTAACCTCCACGCTGCCCTCCAATACTAAATTGGTGATCCCTTGATGCCTCAGAACATGTCCTACCAACCGATCCCTTCTTCTAGTCAAGTTGTGCCACAAACTCCTCTTCTCCCCAATTCTATTCAATACCTCCTCATTAGTTATGTGATCTACCCATCTAATCTTCAGCATTCTTCTGTAGCACCACATTTCGAAAGCTTCTATTCTCTTCTTGTCCAAACTATTTATCAGCCATGTTTCACTTCCATACATGGCTACACTCCATACAAATACTTTCAGAAACGACTTCCTGACACTTAAATCTATCCTCAATGTTAACAAATTTCTCTTCTTCAGAAACACTTTCCTTGCCATTGCCAGTCTACATTTTATATCCTCTCTACTTCGACCATCATCAGTTATTTTGGTCCCCAAATAGCAAACTCCTTTACTACTTTGTCTCATTTCCTAATTTAATTCCCTCAGCATCACCCGACTTAATTCGACTACATTCCATTATCCTCCTTTTTCTTTTGTTGATGTTCATGTTATATCCTCCTTTCAAGACACTGTCCATGCCATTCAACTGCTCTTCCAAGTCCTTTGCTGTCTCCAACAGAATTACAATGTCATCGGCGAAACTTAGTTTTTATTTCTTCTCCATGAATTTTAATACCTACTCCGAATTTTTCTTTTGTTTCCTTCACTGCTTGCTCAATATACAGATTGAATAACATCGTGGAGAGACTACAACCCTGTCTCACTCCCTTCCGAACCACTGCTTCCCTTTCATGCCCCTCGACTCTTATAACTGCCATCTGGTTTCTGTACAAATTGTAAATAGCCTTTCGCTCCCTGTATTTTACCCTTGCCAGCTTCATAATTTCAAAGAGTGTATTCCAGTCAACATTGTCAAAAGCTTTTTCTAAGTCTACAAATGCTAGATATGTAGGTTTGCCCTTCCTTAATCTAGCTTCTAAGATAAGTCGTAGGGTCAGTATTGCCTCACGTGTTCCAACATTTCTACAGAATCCAAACTGATCTTCCCTGAGGTCGGCTTCTACCAGTTTTTCCATTCGTCTGTAAAGAATTCGCTGTAGTATTTTGCAGCTGTGACTTATTAAACTGATAGTTCGGTAATTTTCACATCTGTCAACACCTGCTTTCTGTGGGATTTGAATTATTATATTCTTCTTGAAGTCTGTGGGTATTTCGCCTGTTTCATACCTCTTGCTCATCAGATGGTAGAGTTTTGTCAGGACTGGCTCTCCCAAGGCTGTCATTAGTTCCAATGCAATGTTGTCTACTCCGGGGGCTTTGTTTCGACTCAGGTCTTTCAGTGCTCGTGTCAAACTCCTCACGCAGTATCATATCTCCCATTTCATCTTCATCTACATTCTCTTCCATTTCTATAATATTGTCCTCAAGAACATCGCCCTGTATAGACCCTCTATATACTCCTTCCACCTTTCTGCTTTCCCTTCTTTGCTTAGAACTGGGTTTCCATTTGAGCTCTTGATGTTCACGCAAGGGGTTCTCTTATCTCTGAAGTCCTTTTTAATTTTCCTGTAGGCAGTGTCTATCTTACCCCTAGTGAGATAAGCCTCTACATCCTTACATTTGTCCTGTAGCCATCCCTGCTTAGCCATTTTGCACTTCTTGTCGAACTCATTTTTGAGATGTTTGTATTCCTTCTTGCCTGCTTCATTTAATGCATTTTTATATTTTCTCCTTTCATCAATTAAATTCAATATTTCTTCTGTTACCCAAGGATTTCTACTAGCCCTCATCTTTTTACCTACGTGATACTCTGCTGCCTTCACTACTTCATCCCTCAAAGCTACCCATTCTTCTTCTACTGTATTTCTTTCCCCCATTCCTGTCAATTGTTCCCTTATGCTCTCCCTGAAACTCTGTACAACCTCTGGTTCTTTCAATTTATCCAGGTCCCATCTCCTTAAATTCCCACCTTTTTGCAGTTTCTTCTGTTTTAATCTACAGGTCATAACCAATAGATTGTGGTCAGAGTCCACATCTGCCTCTGGAAATGTCTTACAATTTAAAACCTGGTTCCTAAATCTCTTTCTTACCATTATATAATCTATCTGAAACCTGTCAGTATCTCTAGGCTTCTTCCATGTATACAGCCTTCTTTTATGATTCTTGAACCAAGTGTTAGCTATGATTAAGTTGTGCTCTGTGCAAAATTCTGCCAGGCAGCTTCCTCTTTCATTTCTTAGCCCCAATCCATATACACCTAGTATATTTCCTTCTCTCCCTTTTCCTACTACCGAATTCCAGTCACCCATGACTATTAAATTTTCGTCACCCTTCACTATCTGAATAATTTCTTTTACTTCATCATACATTTCTTCAATTTCTTCGTCATCTGCAGAGCTAGTTGGCATATAAACTTGTACTACTGTAGTAGGCATGGGCTTCGTATCTATCTTGGCCACAATAATGCGTTCACTATGCTGTTTGTAGTAGCTTACCCGCATTCCTATTTTCTTATACATTATTAAACCTACTCCTGCATTACCCCTCTTTGATTTTGTGTTCATAACCCTGTAGTCACCTGACCAGAAGTCTTGTTCCTCCTGCCACTGAACTTCACTAATTCTCACTATATCTAACTTTAACCTATCCATTTCCCTTTTTAAATTTTCGATCCTACCTGCCTGATTAAGGGATCTGACATTCCACGCTCCAATCCGTAGAACACCAGTTTTCTTTCTCCTGATAACGACATCCTGTTGAGTAGTCCCCACCCGGAGATCCGAATGGGGCACTATTTTACCTCTGGAATATTTTACCCAAGAGGACGCCATCATCATTTAACCATACAGTAAAGCTGCATGCCCTCGGGGAAAATTATGGCCGTAGTTTCCCCTTGCTTTCAGCCATTTGCAGTACCAGCACAGCAAGGCCGTTTTGGTTAATGTTGCAAGGCCAGATCAATCAATCATCCAGACTGTTGCCCCAATTCAGGAACCATACGTTTGTCTGTAGTTTATTGAATGAAAGTTAATATGTCGAAATTATTGAAAGATAGATTACAAACTGATTATATATCCCTGATAAACTGATCTCATTAAAACGACAGTAACACTATAACTGTTTTATTAAATCGTGATTCATAATACTTCTCAGTGAGACTAATATTGATAAATCGTAAGTCATTGGTTTGGTCCTTAACCAAGTAGAATATAATGCTCTTTAATATTACAGAATACATAGAAAGGGAAAATTACACAGCAAAAACAAACATATATTAGCTTCTCATCCCATAATGCTTAGTCACAAGGTAGGGCCATGACTGAATTGCACCAGGTTCCAAATTGCCTGTAAGTATGATAATCTCAACAACTGCTGCTCAAGCATAATTTGTTTGGTGATCTGAATAGTTCAGTTTCCTCAATCAAATGATTCATATAGCAATTCTGAGGACAACTAGAGTTACTGGAAGAGATATGATGCAGGGGGTGTGCAGGTATTCCAGCTTATTCCATTCACTGATGTGTGTAGGGGACTGCTCAAGGGTCACTTGCCATGTTCCCACGCTAATAATTCATCAATGGTTTGCAGAAGGTGAGCCTTTGATTTATGTGGTAGTGTAGAGAAGCTGTCAGTTGGTGCCAGCACGAAAGGTGTCTCAGGCAAATATAGCAGAAAAAGTTAGAAGCTATTGCATGTGTAAGTTGAGGAGCAGATAAAATAATAGAGGGTATGATACATTATAATAAGAAATGCTGAATAAAAGTCCTCAGTTAGAGAAACCCAATAAGTTTGAGGCATAAATGCATGGTCATAATAGAGGACAGCTACTACAGTTCGCTGTATGAGAGCAAGGGAATGCTGTAGTTTCCTGTAAAAAAAGAAATGCAGTTTCACAATTCATGACACTAGTGCAGGTAGGACAATGTAATAATTAGTGGAATGCACAATTGAAACTCGAGCTATATGACAGATTCTATTTCAGTATTGTTGCTAACAAGCGGGATGTTCTTCGTTTGCCAAACACATTATAAGCAGCCGCTGAGGCGACTGTCAAAGGGAAGGTGACAATACTCAACCCTGCAACTGGTGCAAGTTATGGGTGGTGGTATCTGTGCATTTAATACACCTACAGATCATGACAGCTGCACCTTAGCAGTAGTGTAATAAAACAGCGAGGTTGACTCACACCTGCTGCACTTGCGTGCTGATACATGAAATTGGTTATTAGTTAAGGTTTTAATGAAGATTTCGCTTGTGCAGTAAGTTAGGGCTCAGCTTCTATTGTAATCCTATCTGAATGATAGCGTGCAAGGTGTTAACATGCATCTGTGTTGCGTGTGTGCTATACAAAAACAGCTGTAAAGTTTTGGTTACTTTCGAAGTAGTAGTCAGTTTTCACAATTCCCTGTGTAGTTGTTAAGTCGTACTGGATCGAGTTTTGAATTTCCTAATGTTGCAGTTCTAGCTCAGTGGCTATACTATGTATTTGTCAATTGGTAGCCAAAAGATTGTCATCAATGTGAGTCAACTACATGTGCTGGTATACTAAGATTTCGTGATTCTGTGAAACAAAGAATAGAGTCTTGGGGAGATCTTTATCGAAGCGATCTGCATCAGCCTGATCAGGATTACCAAATTTGTCTTCAACACAGCCGCTCCCATATTAAACCACAGTACAGCAGAGCATTGTTGGAACAGGATGAACCATTTCTCCAATGCAGTGAAGGAGAACTAAGTCAACATTAAAAGGTAGAGGAACTAGGAAACACGGTCTAGTTGTTGCTTTCAGGATGCAAGTGTCAGCAGTCAGGTGGAGGCAATTGCAACAGGTTAGCTAGGTTCGATTGCTTCGCAATCAAGATGATTAATCAGAAGTATATATAGTGTGTTGACAGAATCAGAAGTATATATAGTGTGTTGACAGATGCTAGTTGTTTTGAACCTTTGCATAAGTTTACAAGTTCGTTATTCTTAAGAAAGTGAGTAATTCTAACAAGGGAACCTCCCCATCGCACCCCCCTCAGGTTTAGTTATAAGTTGGCACAATGGATAGGCCTTGAAAAACTGTACACAGATCAATCGAGAAAACAGGAAGTAGTTGTGTGGAACTATGAAAAAAATAAGAAAAGATACAAACTGAGCAGTCCATGCGCAAGATAGGCAACTTCAAGGATAGTGTGAGCTCAGGAGCGTCGTGGTCCCATGGTTAGCGTGAACAGCTGCAGAACGAGAGGTCCTCGGTTCAAGTCTTCCCTCGAGTGAAAAGTTTACTTTCTTTATTTTCGCAAAGTTATGATCTGTCCGTTCGTTCATTGACGTCTCTGTTCACTGTAACAAGTTTAGTGTTTGTGTTTTGCAACCGCGTCGCAAAACTGTGCGATTAGTAGACGAAAGGACGTGCCTCTCCAATGGGAATCGAAAACATTTGATCGCAAGGTCACAGGGCAACCGATTCCTCCACAGGAAAACACGTGTGATATATTCTATACGACAATGGCGACGGCATGTACGTCACATGACAGGAATATGTTGTCGACCCACCTACTTTTACACTTGGCGAATGGGTAAAAAGATTCTTCGACCATTGCCTGATTTAGGTTTTCTTGTGGATGTAATGATCACTCCCAAAAAAGTGATGAAAACATAAGAGTTTGTCACATAAACTGCAACAAATGAATGCAACAGTTTCACAGTCGCACAGTTTTCCCTGTGCTCTGTCAAAAAGTGTTTTTAACGTTTTCAAATTTTTCCCTGTGTAGACCGTCAAATCCTGCATATATCCAAGCAAATCTAAACATGTCCTGGCATTTTGGGGAGCGAAATTGATTATACACTCCTGGAAATTGAAATAAGAACACCGTGAATTCATTGTCCCAGGAAGGGGAAACTTTATTGACACATTCCTGGGGTCAGATACATCACATGATCACACTGACAGAACCACAGGCGCACAGACACAGGCAACAGAGCATGCACAATGTCGGCACTAGTACAGTGTATATCCACCTTTCGCAGCAATGCAGGCTGCTATTCTCCCATGGCGACGATCATAGAGATGCTGGAAGTAGTCCTGTGGAACGGCTTGCCATGCCATTTCCACCTGGCGCCTCAGTTGGACCAGCGTTCGTGCTGGACGTGCAGACCGCGTGAGACGACGCTTCATCCAGTCCCAAACATGCTCAATGGGGGACAGATCCGGAGATCTTGCTGGCCAGGGTAGTTGACTTACACCTTCTAGAGCACGTTGGGTGGCACGGGATACATTCGGACGTGCATTGTCCTGTTGGAACAGCAAGTTCCCTTGCCGGTCTAGGAATGGTAGAACGATGGGTTCGATGACGGTTTGGATGTACCGTGCACTATTCAGTGTCCCCTCGACGATCACCAGTGGTGTACGGCCAGTGTAGGAGATCGCTCCCCACACCATGATGCCGGGTGTTGGCCCTGTGTGCCTCGGTCGTATGCAGTCCTGATTGTGGCGCTCACCTCCACGGCGCCAAACACGCATACGACCATCATTGGCACCAAGGCAGAAGCGACTCTCATCGCTGAAGACGACACGTCTCCATTCGTCCCTCCATTCACGCCTATCGCGACACCACTGGAGGCGGGCTGCACGATGTTGGGGCGTGAGCGGAAGACGGCCTAACGGTGTGCGGGACCGTAGCCCAGCTTCATGGAGACGGTTGCGAATGGTCCTCGCCGATGCCCCAGGAGCAACAGTGTCCCTAATTTGCTGGGAAGTGGCGGTGCGGTCCCCTACGGCACTGCGTAGGATCCTACGGTCTTGGCGTGCATCCGTGCGTCGCTGCGGTCCGGTCCCAGGTCGACGGGCACGTGCACCTTCCGCCGACCACTGGCGACAACATCGATGTACTGTGGAGACCTCACGCCCCACGTGTTGAGCAATTCGGCGGTACGTCCACCCGGCCTCCCGCATGCCCACTATACGCCCTCGCTCAAAGTCCGTCAACTCCACATACGGTTCACGTCCACGCTGTCGCGGCATGCTACCAGTGTTAAAGACTGCGATGGAGCTCCGTATACCACGGCAAACTAGCTGACACTGACGGCGGCGGTGCACAAATGCTGCGCAGCTAGCGCCATTCGACGGCCAACACCGCGGTTCCTGGTGTGTCCGCTGTGCCGTGCGTGTGATCATTGCTTGTACAGCCCTCTCGCAGTGTCCGGAGCAAGTATGGTGGGTCTGACACACCGGTGTCAATGTGTTCTTTTTTCCATTTCCAGGAGTGTAGATACCCACTGGTAGCCCGGTTTTCACAGTTGAAACAATGTGGAACATTACTGCCCGTGTAGACAGTGTCCAAGGCAGTGTCAGTGGTAGGTGAAACATAATGAATCAAAATAACACAGTGGTGCTGGAGAGAGAATAACCCACTCAGGCCACACACTGTTTAAGTGTCCAATAGCGAACATTGTGTTCCATGGTGTTTGTCTTGTGTGTGAGAAGAGGCACTACAACCGTAATTGAGACACGGTAGTTCTCACTGCGCAAGTGAGTCATGTATGTTTTTGTATGACAGCAAGATCAAAGATGGCAGAAAGACCGTAGTACAAAGACGATTCAGAAGTAAGTGCTTTGACCAGATTGGTCATGTGAACTTGAGGAACAACATTTGTTTGCACTGTTGTTGGCTCAGAAATTATGCCTGTGATTTTAGTGGAAGTCAAAATATTGTTGTCAAAGTATGTGCTTGTATCCGAGCCATCCAGAACATTCCCACCACAGTCAATGCCAACAGATCCTCAGAATATAAATCTGTATGCTAGAAAAATAGCCAACATGTCGAAAGCAGATCTGAAGCGGTTCTATTGTGATGTACTTCGGCTAGGTATGTCTACTGATGGGAAGAAAATTCATCTTTTAGTGGATTCATAGTGTTCTAACAAAGATCTTGCACTGTCTTCTTGCAAAGTACCTGATGGGGAAGTTGTACAGAAAGAACTGGTGCCTGAAAGATCTCCAGAAAATATCCAGCCTCAGCATATTCATTTTTCAGACACTAAAAATCTTATGTTTGTTATGTAACAACACGATCATTATCGAGACACAAGAACACATTTGGCATCATGATAGTTTTCTGGCGCTGTAGGCATTTTCCGTATGTCAGTTCGGCACTCCTCGTTTAAAGAACTTGATTAAGTATGCTTTTTATAAGGGTGAATACCTGGATGACAAACCTGGAATGTGGGTGGCATCAATGGATTGTTACTTTCATTCATTGGCAAATGATGAGTGTGCAATGTATGAGGCTATCGCTTTTGTAAAATGTGCCCGTTGTGAGCAGCCTTTCTGCCCATCTCACTGTTTATTTGATGAATTGGACATTGATTGTCTTTTGTAATAGATTTTATTTGAAGTCAATACCAAGTCACACACGTTTTACATCCCAATGTATATTGTTTCTTTTCACTGAATTGTTCCTTCCTTTATATTGAGATATCCAAGTTCTTACCATGCACTGACTCATGTAAATACTTGAAAAGGGCATTCTAGCGATTTTGGTGTCATGTTTCCAACACTTTACTGATACTTTGTGGGTCCTATAGCTCCTAACTGCTTGTTGTTCTGTTCCTAATGTTACACAGTTTTTGTACTTGTGACATAAGCTTTCAGAAAATACATGGGTTTCTGGCAAATTGGAGAGAAGATTTACGTGTCAGATGCCACCTTTTTCAGGTAGAGAGAGACTGCAGTCAATTACACTGCAATCTACAAACAACTGTAAGTGACCAAAACTTGTGGACGAAAGTCAATGTGATAGCACATTAGATATCTAATAGGCAAGTGCTTAACTTTCGGTCTGTAATATCAAGTAGACGCTCTGAGTATCAAAATACTCGTAATATCAACAGGTCACAAGAATCATTTCCTCAGTAATAGATATTGATAGGCAAATATACATTTAATTAAGAGAAACCTCAAATATATATAAGAAAAAAAAATCAGAAGAAAGATTGCTATGATCAGCTACACAACATGTGTTGACTTGAGAATTGCCAAGGCATATATATATCAGTGCAGGTGATGTAGAATAATTAGCAACAATAGGTTAGAAGTAGGTGTAGTTGGCGGTAGATGGCAAACGTTGAGTTATTCCAAAGCTGCCAGTAACATATCTAGTAATGTAAGATGAAAGTTACACACTTGGAACTTGAAGTAATTTCACATATTTTACGTTATTTTATAAATTCCTTCTTAGTTTTCAAATGTTCTTTTTATTTCTGCATTAGTTTTACGAATGGTTGCTGTTAACATGATTTACTACTACATGCATAATATGAAACATTGTATGTCGGTATGGTTAACGAATATGTACAACCTGTTTAAATTTTCTGGATTAACAGGTCAAAAATTCGTTGCAATAAATTTAATTTAATTGCATTGCTTCAAATATTACTGCATCTTGTAATGCATCGACATATTCGACATACTTACGTCTGTTACCTGACAACTTTAACCTCCCTACTTAGCAGAATTCCATGTGGCCAACTGCAAGCATGCCGCATATTGCTAACATACTGTAAGAAAGTGGTAACATTTCCATTTGGCGTTCCCGAAAAAGTAGGTATAAAAGAGGCTGCAGGGGAGCTGTTCGCAGTGTTTGCTACAGATGCTGCAGAACTAGCTGTAGGGTTTCCTAAAAAACTTGCAACAGTCCTACAGGCTTTGTGCTCAGTTTCTTGCCTTCGCACCTATTATTCACACTATTCCTGCAGCTCTAATTTCAGGGTAAGTGTATTAACTTGTTCCTCTGTCATTCCCAGCAGCATCTACTTCCGTCAGTCTTGCACTCGAATCGCTCCAGAAAGTGTATAAGGGTTGGTTATAAAATACGGGAGAATAGTTACTTAAAAACCACGTAACTTTGATAAAAAAGGTGACAAAATATTCTCGCAGAGAAGCGGCCACAGTGTGTAAGTATGCATGGCTAGTGGGACTTAATTTATGTTTTCGACAGGCAAATGTGCACCGGTGGCGACGATGACTACAGCAGCATCGACGTCAATAACAGCACGTCGACGGCAGGGACGATGACCAAAAAACTCTTGGAAATGGGCAATAGATCCATGGTATACACAGAACTCTTGTTGGAAGAAGGGGTAACGTTGGCAGCGGTGGGTCAGGCGGGACTGGCACCCACAGCGATGTGGTGGCACTGCGTCTTAGAGAATGTGCCCATGTGGGAAAGGTGCTGTCTGTGGCCACAACATTGGGGAGTAGCAGCCCACACAAGTTCTCACGCGGAGCAGCATATGTGGATGCATCTGAACGACAAGAAAGGTTGGGAAAACGACTTACAATGTAGTCTGGCTGAGCTCACCACGTGTCTATGACAGTGTAGCATAGTTGTGTGCTAACAAAGTGCAGCATGCAGGAGGCTCCATAACATAGACATAATGAAGTGGCATCCATCTGCAAAAGATAACATTCATATGCCGAAAAGGATAGTGAGTCCGAATCCCACAGCTCACACCCATATACGGGAATTGGTGATGGCAAGGCAGTTTTAGGATGCGGGTGTCTGGGAGTGCACGAAAATTGAGGGAACTGTTCAAGAGAGACCAATGCAGTTTGGTTCAAAACAACTGTTTGGTGTTTATTTCTGAGATTTACCTCTAATGGATACAGGTGGCACTTGGGAGGCCATTAACAAACTGACAGGCATATGGCCAAAGACAAGGATGAGTGATGTAGTCAAAGGTTAGCTGCCAAGAGTGAGTCAGCTCAGCCCCCACGTGATCATTCACAGTTATCTGTTTGGTCGCTGGAGGGTTTTCTAGTATAGTTCCCATGTCAGTAATGTTTCAACTAAGCACCACCTCGTCAGCACCCTCACTGTCAGAATGATATGCATGTGAACCAAGCATGGGCTGGGGACGACATCCAGTGGTAACTGGTACCAAAGCAGCAGCCCCTGCCTAAGCATGTCTCTGCAGTGAAACACATTTCGGCTGCATGAAGGAGGAAACTTCGAAAAATAAAAATTTTTATTAAAATAAATTCTTACCCATTCAGTTCATCTGTCCACTGAGCATACCATAAAATCAATACAAACTTCCAGTGGTCACAGCTTAAGGTTGACATGAACATGTGCCCACATAATGTGAAGTAACCAAACTTTGACACGCTGACATTAGAAAAAGAGATGGTACAAAGTCTCCTGCACCTACAGGCATCAGACCATCCATGATGTGTCCCCTTTATGTAAGGATTCTGACTTATGAATGGCAGATAGACACCCATCCACAAACCAGCCACACATAAATGTTAAAATGCAATATGAATGCCATGCAAGTGAGTCAACTGTTGGCACCATGACGTTGGTAAATTCAACACTATGGGAAAAGCATTCTGACTGTGTCATATACACAGTATAAAACACCAGTGCTTTCCCATCACATGTATTATCCGACACCAATACAGAACAGAACCCCAGGGGCGCAACAGATGGCAGAACCAAGTGTAAAAAATACTATAATATAAATCTGAATGCAGAATAATACCACTTCTTATCCTTTATTGAAAGTGTGGGCTCATCCACTAGGATGCAATACTCTGAAAACAGAATATGCAAATATTAAACATGCCTTAATTTAGTTTGTTTGTTAAGGGCTATCTTCAGTTTATTTTCAGACGGTAAGCGTTAGACCTGTAGGCTGTATATGCAGGTTTTCTTTCGTAATCTCCTGTAAGCTGTGGTTATTAAATGCCAAATACAGAGAAAGGTCTGAAAAGATTATTCACTGCAGTGTGCTCTATAAAGGGTGGTCCATTGATAGTGACTGAGCCAAATATCTCACGAAATAAGCATCAAACCAATAAGCTACAAAGAACAAAACTCGTCTAGCTGGAAGGGGGAAACCAAATGGCGCTATGGTTGGCCCACTATATGGCGCTGCCATAGGTCAAACGGATATCAACTGCGTTTTTTAAAATAGGAACCCCCATTTTTATTACATATTCGTGTAGTACGTAAAGAAATATGAATGTTTTAGTTGGACCACTTTTTTCGCTTTGTGATAGATGGCGCTGTAATAGTCAAAAACGTATAAGTACGTGGTATCACGTAACATTCCGACAGTGTGGACGGTATGTGCTTCCTGATACATTACACGTGTTAAAATGGACCGTTTACCAATTGCGGAAAAGGTCGATATCGTATTGATGTATGACTATTGTGATCAAAATTCCCAATGGGCGTGTGCTATGTATGCTGCTTGGTATCCTGGACGACATGGTCCAAGTGTCCGAACCGTTCCCCGGATAGTTACGTTATTTAAGGAAACAGGAAGTGTTCACCCACATGTGGAACGTCAACCACGACCTGCAACAAATGATGATACCCAAGTAGGTGTTTCAGCTGCTGTCGCGGCTAATCCGCACATCAGTAGCAGACAAATTGTGCGAGAATCGGGAATCTCAAAAACGTCGGTGTTGAGAATGCTACATCAACATCAATTGCACCCGTACCATATTTCTATGCACCATGTATTGCATGGCGACGACTCTGAACGTCGTGTACAGTTCTGCCACTGCGCACAAGAAAAATTACAGGACGTTGACAGATTTTTTGCACACGTTCTATTTAGCGACGAAGCGTCATTCACCAACAGCGGTAACGTAAACCGGCATAATATGCACTATTGGGCAATGGTAAATCCTCGATGGCTGCGACAAGTGGAACATCAGCGACCTTGGCGGGTTAATGTATGATGTGGCATTATGGGAGGAAGGATAACTGGTCCACATTTTATCGATGGCAATCTAAATGGTGCAATGTATGCTGACTTCCCTCGTAATGTTCTACCGATGCCACTACAAGATGTTTCACTGCATGACAGAATGGCGATGTACTTCCAGCATGCGTCAATGCATGTGCGAACATTACGGAAGGTGAACTACTCGCTCTTGAGAGGAATGTCGTTACACGTATTGCCAAATGCATTGAGGTTGACAGACATCATTTTGAGCATTTATTGCATTAATGTGGTATTTACAGGTAATCACGCTGTAACAGCATACATTCTCAGAAATGATAAGTTCACAAAGGCACATGTATCACATTGGAACAACCAAAATAAAACGTTGAAACGTACCTACATTCTGTATTTTAATTTAAGAAACCTACTTATTACCAACTGTTCGTCTAAAATTGTGAGCCATATGTTTGTGACTATTACAGCGCTATCTATCACAAAGCGGAAAAAGTGGTTGAACTAAAACATTCGTATTCCTTTATGAACTACACCAATATGTAATAAACAATGGGGGTTCCTATTTTTTAAAAAAGCAGTTGATATCCGTTTGACCTATGGCAGCGCCATCTAGCAGGCCAACCATAGCGCCAACTGGTTCCCCCCTTCAAGCTAGACAAGTTTCGTTCTTTGTAGTTTTTTCGTTTGACCCTTATTTCGGAAGATATTTCGCCCAGTCACGATCAATGGACCACCCTGTATGTATTATATGGAAGCTTCTTCTCATTTGGCCTAATAGATTTGCAATCACACTGTAGGCACTCAATCTGACAAACACTTATATTACCATAGGTTGAACTGGTCTCTCTTCATGTAAAAACTGTTGTCCATTGTTCTTGGGGATAAAACATGTAGGTGTGACATTTAAGGCTTTCAGTCACCTATATACCTTACACAAGATTGGTCCATAATACGTTAGTCTACAATATTTTTTCTTATCATCACTCTTAACGATAACCAACAGGTAGTTAAAATTATAAATAAGAAATTAGATGGGAATGGGGCCCCCTGCATTTGGGCAGATAGGGATATAACCACTACACTATTGTGCTGTCTGAAGCTGAGTATAAACAGAAAGTCAAGGCAATTATTGTGGGTAATGGTGTATGCCTGGTTAAATGTGGTCTTATTGGCAAATGCACAGAGCAAATCAAAAAAGTACTTATACGTATCAAATTGGCATTTGATCAGTGCCACCACTGTAAGGGGTGTATTCAAGTTGCGTAAACAGTAATCCTTTTAAGACCTATTATTAACACCACTGATAGATGTTCGTTGGCTAGGGATCTGAAAGATATCCTTAAATGAGGATTTTTATTCGGAATCGAATATAGTTTCAGATCAGAAGCAAATTATTGAGCATCTACAGGTACTGAACGTACCAAATAAGCAGTACTGACGTACTTTGATACGGGAAGTACGTATTTCAACATCCCAACTCATGAAGTTCTTGACATCATGGATAATAGTCTCCAGACTTAGAGTAATCTCGAGTATAACTAAAAGGGTGTGCTGATATATATAGCCTCAGAATTATTTATGTGAAAACTCTCAAAGCTTTTTTAAGTATAACAACCTTTGTTAACATTCTACATCTTTATCATTCGTGTCTGCATATTTATTTTCGGACCTAGTCACCCTGGTGATGAACACATATCTCTCAAAAGAGACCAATATGTTGATGTCATCAGGGCAGAATGTTATACTTCGTTGACAGGTACACGAATTTTTAGAGATTCTACTAATTTGTTACCTTCTTTTGGAAGTGTCTCTTTTATTTCTAGTTCAGCATCATTGTAATGAGCCCATCTGACAAGAGAAACTTCAGCAATGGAACTCCAAGTAAAAATTACAGTGAGATCACATCCCCAAAAAATTCTGTATGGTCCCTTAAGAAACCACCAAGCATGTTCAGTGGATAAAGCACTTCATTATTCTTACTCTTTACTTTACCATTATTAAGTATATGTCCTTCCATACTTATTTTATCATTAAGAAATGAAGCCAATTCAATAAAACTGATGATGGAATAAAAGGATACTCTGTTTGAGACATAACATTATTTCCTTACTTCATGGCTATAAAATCGAATAGCTTTGCCACATAATTATCAATTATTTTTTATTACATTTTCCATCATAACTTGGGTAATCTGTACCAGCAGCTTCAATAATACTGAATCTAAGTACAACTATGTATGATTAGGCTAAAACCATCCATCTCTTATGTTTATATTAATTTCTATAGCCTTGTTAGGAATATTTAGATTAAAGAGTTTACTATCCCATTTCTGAAATAGCTATCACAGAAGCACCATTGAACTCAATCAGTTTAGCATTTCTATTAGTTAGAATTATTTCTAATTCCTGTGTTCACTCAAAAATTGGAATATATGTAGGATAATGTGTTCATGAATTGTAGCTCCACTAAATTCGGCATTAAGCTCGTATGAAACAATAACGTAAGTTTCTTGGTTAAAATGAGCAGTATGTTTCACAAACAATCCATCAGCTAGATTAAAATCTATGTTGAGTAACTAAAATGGAATAAATTTAGGAACATCATTAGCAACAGCTTTTTCATTAGCTTCAATAATCAGTTGCTAAATCCTGGCACATTTCCAATACTATCTTTTATATTCATATATAATTTAACATCACACTCAATAATAATTACCGAGCGAGGTGGCGCAGTGGTTAGCACACTGAGCTCGCATTCAGGAGGACAACGGTTCAATCCCATCTCCAGCCATCCTGATTTAGGTTTTCCGTGATTTCCCTAAATCGTTTCAGGCAAATGCCAGGATGGTTCCTTTGAAAGGGCACGGCCGATTTCCTTCGCAATCCTTCCCTAACCCGAGCTTGACTCCGTCTCTAATGACCCCGTTGTCGACGGGACGTTAAAAACTAACCACCACCACCACCACCAATAATAATTGTATTTAAAATTTCATCTCCTTTAATGTGAATACTTGGCTTTTGGGGTGGAATGAATAAATTTTCCAAGCTTTTCAAACTACACTCCTGGAAATTGAAATAAGAACACCGTGAATTCATTGTCCCAGGAAGGGGAAACTTTATTGACACATTCCTGGGGTCAGATACATCACATGATCACACTGACAGAACCACAGGCACATAGACACAGGCAACAGAGCATGCACAATGTCGGCACTAGTACAGTGTATATCCACCTTTCGCAGCAATGCAGGCTGCTATTCTCCCATGGAGACGATCGTGGAGATGCTGGATGTAGTCCTGTGGAACGGCTTGCCATGCCATTTCCACCTGGCGCCTCGGTTGGACCAGCGTTCGTGCTGAACGTGCAGACCGCGTGAGACGACGCTTCATCCAGTCCCAAACATGCTCAATGGGGGACAGATCCGGAGATCTTGCTGGCCAGGGTAGTTGACTTACACCTTCTAGAGCACGTTGGGTGGCACGGGATACATGCGGACGTGCATTGTCCTGTTGGAACAGCAAGTTCCCTTGCCGGTCTAGGAATGGTAGAACGATGGGTTCGATGATGGTTTGGATGTACCGTGCACTATTCAGTGTCCCCTCGACGATCACCAGTGGTGTACGGCCAGTGTAGGAGATCGCTCCCCACACCATGATGCCGGGTGTTGGCCCTGTGTGCCTCGATCGTATGCAGTCCTGATTGTGGCGCTCACCTGCACGGCGCCAAACACGCATACGACCATCATTGGCACCAAGGCAGAAGCGACTCTCATCGCTGAAGACGACACGTCTCCATTCGTCCCTCCATTCACGCCTGTCGCGACACCACTGGAGGCGGGCTGCACGATGTTGGGGCATGAGCGGAAGACGGCCTAACGGTGCGCGGGACCGTAGCCCAGCTTCATGGAGACGGTTGCGAATGGTCCTCAACGATACCCCAGGAGCAACAGTGTCCCTAATTTGCTGGGAAGTGGCGGTGCGGTCCCCTACGGCACTGCGTAGGATCCTACGGTCTTGGCGTGCATCCGTGCGTCGCTGCAGTCCGGTCCCAGGTCGACGGGCACGTGCACCTTCCGCCGACCACTGGCGACAACATCGATGTACTGTGGAGACCTCACGCCCCACGTGTTGAGCAATTCGGCGGTACGTCCACCCGGCCTCCCGCATGCCCACTATACGCCCTCGCTCAAAGTCCGTCAACTGCACATACGGTTCACGTCCACGCTGTCGCGGCATGCTACCAGTGTTAAAGACTGCGATGGAGCTCCGTATGCCACGGCAAACTGGCTGACACTGACGGCGGCGGTGCACAAATGCTGCGCAGCTAGCGCCATTCGACGGCCAACACCGCGGTTCCTGGTGTGTCTGCTGTGCCGTGCGTGTGATCATTGCTTGTACAGCCCTCTCGCAGTGTCCGGAGCAAGTATGGTGGGTCTGACACACCGGTGTCAATGTGTTCTTTTTTCCATTTCCAGGAGTGTATGTTGGCCAACCAGAATTTCTATTGTTTCCCCCTCACAATATAAATTATTACTTTTTGTGTAATATTTAGAGTTAAAATGTTGTATAAAAATCTACTAGTGCAACATTGCTCTAATTTTCTTTTATAGGTAGAGTGAATTTCTTTAAAAGCAGATGATTCACCACTAAACTGAAATAGGCGACTTATTTAATAGTAATACATATTTATTTAGTTAAATGAAAACAGATTGGAAACCAAAAATAAGAATTCCAGGGAAGAAATCAAAAAATAAAATAGTAAGCTTTAACCTAATTCTATTTGATGTGCTATTATAGGTTCAAGGGGTCATGGAAAAATAACATTAATGATTAAAGTTAGATTATAGTTCCAGCATGGTTAAATTGGAATAAGATAAATCACTTGTATGTTATTCAAGAAGTTGAGATGAACCAGGGTATAAAGAATCTGTAAAAATATGTAAAAAAAGTTTAAGGTAAAAGTTATGGTTCAAATGGTTGAAAGCACTATGGGACTTAACATCTGAGGTCATCAGTCCCCCAGACTTAGAACTACCTAAACCTAACTAACCTAAGGACAGCACACACATCGATGCCCAAGGCAGGATTCGAACCTGCAACCATAGCAGCAGTGCGGTTCCAGACTTAAGCGCCTGGAACCGCTCGACCACAGCGGCCAGCTAAAACTAATGAGAAGATTACTATGTTTATTGAAAACAATGATGAAATTGTACCTCTACATAAATGCAAAGATTATTCACATGTGGTATTGGGTTATTTCATTCTTTAAGAAAAGATGTAGTTAGAGAATATTTTGTTAGAGAAAGACATAAAGGAATAAATTGTTTCTATTTAGCTCCTACATATTCAAAAATATCACAACATTTAGTGTGGGATAATCTAAATTTTTAAAATATTTTGGATAAGGTGATACACATTTAAATCATTTAAATAAATAAGTTTGTTGGTGGTGATTTAAAATTTGATAATTTAACAAAATCGTAGCAAATGTTGGAATGATCAGTTTCATCATTTTGGATTTTTTTCTAAGAGATGTGTGCTAGGGAACGTAATGAAGGGAAATGCAGATACTCTATATAAGTTTTCCTAACCTAGTTTTTCATCGATATTTAATGAGTACCTTAATATAATATTGCATATCTGTTTGACATTGGTGATGGTATTTTACTTTAACATATACATAAATTTAATGAAGCTCTTGGTTATATAAGAAAAATTAGGAAAAATTGGTGAACATTATACTAATTGTTCATAAACTAGTAAAGAAGATAAATGTGGACCAGGTACATGTGGTTGCTGTAAAAGCAGACTCAATTGCCTCATCAATTTTTGTGAATCTACACATGAAAATAATTTCATTAAACTTTTTGTCATTAGTAAATATATTCTAAATATGACCCATAGCTTGTTAAAAATATAAATGAAGTAGAAAAAAACGAAGAACTGAAAGAAGGATTCAAGTTTTCGCAAAAACAACAAACAACAACAATATGAAAAAAACAGAGAAGAAGATCAACCTGATATTGATGCTATCTAAAAAGTTAAAGAATGTCTTAAAGGATTAGGTGATAATGTGATGAAAACTATTGAAGAAAATAGAGATGTTAAGAAGCAAAAGGCTCCAAATAGTCATACACTTTTAGAAGAATATGAAACTGCAAAGTAAGGTCAAACTATGAATGGTGAGATGATCAGTCTTATAAGTATTACTATATGCTAAATGAATCAGAAGTATAAGATTTATTGACAACATATGCTGAAGAGATTTAAGATAGATAAAAGATAGCTCAAACTGAAGGTGAAATTATAAAAATAAATTATAAGTGAGAGAATATTAAAGTATACTAATCATAGTGAAGATGAAGTTATTGAACTAAAACCTATTGGTATGCTTAAATATATTGGTAATAAACCAGCAGAATTTGAGGGAGATAAGTTAATCATCAATGTAAAGAAATATCAAAATACAGCTGGATTAATGAATTTGTTAACTAAGAAACACATTATAATAGAATTTGGTGAAAAATTTGCTGGTGATGATTTATAGAATTATACAGATATATTACACACGGTGAGTCACCTAACGTTACTGCTGGATATATTTCGTAAACCACATCAAATACTGACGACCCGATTCCACAGACCGAACGTGAGGAGAGGCGCTGGTGTAATTGTTTAATAAAAACCATACAAAAATGCACGGAAGTATGTTTTTTTAATACAAACCTACTTTTTTTAAAATGGAACCCCATTAGTTTTGTTAGCACATCTGAACATATAAACAAATACGTAATCAGTGCCGTTTGCTGCATTGTAAAATGTTTGTTACATCCGGAGATATTGTAACCTGAAGTTGACACTTGAGTACCACTCCTCCGCTGTTCGATCGTGTGTACGAAGTGCATTCAAGTTCTAAGGCCTCCGACTTTTTCTAATTAACTACTCACCCGAAATCGATGAAACTGGAGTTACTTCTCGACGCAATCGCCCTGCAGACGTACACATTTTTCACAACGCTGACGCCATGATTCCATAGCAGCGGCGAAGGCTTCTTTAGGAGTCTGTTTTGACCACTGGAAAATCACTGAGGCAATAGCAGCACGGCTGCTGAATGTGCGGCCACGGAGAGTGTCTTTCATTGTTGGAAAAAGCCAAAACTCACTGGGAGCCAGGTAAGGTTAGTAGGAGTATGAGGAATCGCTTTGAAGTTGTTATCACGAAGAAACTGTTGCGTAACGTTAGCTCGATGTGCGGGTGCGTTGTCTTGGTGAAACAGCACACGGGCAGCCCTTCCCGGACATTTTTGATGCAGTGCAGGAAGGAATTTGTTCTTCAAAACATTTTCGTAGGATGCACCTGTTACCGTAGTGCCCTTTGGAACGCAATGGGTAAGGATTACGCCCTCGCTGTCCCAGAACATGGACACCATCATTTTTTCAGCACTGGCAGTTACCCGAAATTTTTTTGGTGGCGGTGAATCTGTGTGCTTCCATTGAGCTGACTGGCGCTTTGTTTCTGGATTGAAAAATGGCATCCACTTCTCATCCATTGTTACAACCGACGAAAAGAAAGTCCCATTCATGCCGTCGTTGCGCGTCAACATTGCTTGGCAACATGCCACACGGGCAGCCGTGTGGTCGTCCGTCAGCATTCGTGGCACCCACCTGGTCGTCATGCAGGATTGTGTGCACAGAACCCACAGAAATGCCAACTCTGGAGGCGATCTGTTCAACAGTCATTCGGCGATCCCCCAAAACAATTCACTCCACTTTCTCGATCATGTCGTCAGACAGGCTTGTGCGAGCCTGAGGTTGTTTCGGTTTGTTGTCACATGATGTTCTGCCTTCATTAAACTGCCGCACCCACAAACGCACTTTCGACACATCCATAACTCCATCACCACATGTCTCCTTCAACTGTCGATGAATTTCAATTGGTTTCACACCACGCAAATTCAGAAAACGAATGATTGCACGCTGTTCAAGTAAGGAAAACGCCGCCATTTTAAGTATTTAAAACAGTTCTCATTCTCGCCGCTGGCGGTAAAATTCCATCTGCCATACGGTGCTGCCATCTCTGGGATGTATTGACAATGAACACGGCCTCATTTTAAAACAATGCGCATGTTTCTATCTTTTTTCAGTCCGGAGAAAAAAAATCAGAGGCCTTAGAACTTGAATGCACCTCGAATTGGAGAGCACTGCAACATACATCGCGTTTCTACAAAATGATCTGCCAACGTTGCTCGAAAATGTCCCACTGGAAATGCGTCGACGTATGTGGTATCAGCTTGATGGTGCACCTGCACATTCCGCAATTAACACTAGGCTGACCCTTGACAGGATGTTGGACGGGCGTTTCATAGGACGTGGAGGACGCATAAATTGGCCAGCCTGTTCTCCTGATCTTACACCTCTGGACTTCTTTCTGTGGGGTACGTTAAAGGAGAATGTGTACTGTGATGTGCCTACAACCCCAGAGGATATGAAACAACGTATTGTGGCAGCCTGCGGCGACATTACACCAGATGTATTGCGGCGTGTACGACATTCATTACGCCAGAGGTTGCAATTGTGTGCAGCAAATCATGGCCACCACATTGAACATCTATTGGCCTGACATGTCGCGACACACTCTATTCCACTCCGTAATTGAAAACGGAAACCACGTGTGTACGTGTACCTCACCCCTCATGGTAATGTACATGTGCATCAGTGAAAACGACCAATAAAAAGGTGTTAGCATGTGGACGTAATGTGCTGTTCCAGTCTCTTCAGTACCTAAGATCCATCACCGTTCCCTTTGGATCCCTACGTAATTCGGTGCTCTCCGATATACACGATTGAACAGCGGAGGAGTGGTACTCAAGTGTCAACTTTAGGTTACAATATCTCCGGATGTAATTAACATTTTACAATGCAGCAAACGGCACTGATTACTTATTTGTTTATATGTTCAGATGTGCTAACAAAACTAACGGGGTTCCATTTAAAAAAACGTAGGTTTGTGTTAAAAAACATGCTTCCGTGAATTTTTGTATGGTTTGTATTAAACAATTACACTAGCCCCTCTCCTCACATTCGGTCAGTGGAATCGGTTCGTCAGTATTTGATGTGGTTTACGAAATATATCCAGTGGTAACGTTAGGTGACTCACCCTGTATAACTCAAATGCATTGTATTCTGAACAGAATCCAAATGAAGTAAAATCAAGTAGGGGTATTAAATACAACAGATCGATAAAACAAATTGTACATGTCTCCTTCCAAACATTATGACAATTACAATCAAATACAGATCATTCAGAAGCAGATGATTTTCCCAGAACAGAAGTAGATTTAAACTCGAATGAGGATGAGAAACAAGGTGAAGGTTTAGTAAAAAAATGCAGAGGAACCAATTGAATATATTTGGATGAATGATATTAGAGATTTATTTGACAGACTAGCAGTTATTCAGGGAGAAGAATTAACTGGAAATCGAAATTATCATAATGAAAAAATGGGAATAACACAAATGTTAACAAATAAATTTAGTGATTTTATTGTCAACAGTTCAAAAGGAAATCCATATTTGATTAGATTTTTGAATAACTTGCCACATGGTTTAAAAAATGAAAAATATGGGGAAGGATTAGTTAAAACTAATTAATTCATTACCTTTTGAAATGCAGTTACCAGGCTACTGTTTTTGTGACACAGGGACCAAATTAGTTGAAAGATTAGCTATAGGAGATCAAGGAATAAATCTACGAGATGAAGTAAATCCACTAGATGAAGTAAATCCACTAGATGAAGTTTGCAAAACAGATGATACTGTATATAGAGATTATAAGGATTTAGAAGAAAAACACAAAGCAGATAAAGAACTTCAACCAGCTGCGAATTAGAGAAGCAGGCTTCTGATGCAAGAACTGGAGAAACATTAGCTGCCGTGCCAGTTAGAAGAATAATAAATGAGAAGAGAAAAATGGGTATGGTTTTAGATATGATTCCAGCTGAAGCAGCGTTTAGACTGTGTCTCAATGATAATGGTTGGGGACTATAAAAATTATTAATCTTCACAATAAATTGTATAAATGAAGAACTTCAGCATTCATTGTACTTTTCCACCTAATGGCAAAACCAAATCAAACTCAATTAAAATTAAACTCAATAATGAAAAATTAATTCGTATTTATTATTTTTTAACTGATACACGAAAAGGAAAGAGAGATAAAAACTAGTGGTAATTTACTCATAACATTAGGTACTGTGAAAAAATTATTAAATACCTAAGGAAAAGGAGGAAAAGGGAAGAAGGCTCAGGGGGAACAAATCATGAGGAGGATTTCTTCCTTTATTTTCGCAGTGTTACCATAATTAGCAATTATTGGTTCACTAGCAGGTGAGGCAGCTGGTATTCCAAAAGCAGTAATGGATGTGGAGGAAGGTGATGCAGAATTAGGAGAAGAAAAAAGACAGAATTTAGCAATGGGGAAGAAAGCTGGTCCTGGAATAAAAGAGTGCAAAAAATAATCCGTATGCATCCTTATCTATTAAGTAAATCTGATACACAAAAACCTAATGAACAATTAAAAATCAAATACTTCTGTGGTATTTTATGATTGATGAGTTACCTGATCATCTTAGAAAATGTGAATCTAGAATAGTTAATTTACATATATCATATCATGCTGGCCCACAAAGGGCCTGTTAAAAAAATTTGTGTTTGATTCATTTGGATGAAATATTGCTAAAGACATGATTAAACATGGTCTTGGCTATGGTGAGCTGTACCATAATAGACAACGAATTCACACTTTTAATGAAGAAATTTGTGGCCATATGTGCATATTTGTTATAAGATTGATGTCATGTAATTATAAGTTTAATGAAATTTTGAAACTAGTAATTTGACATGTTTGGAAATAATTTAAACATGAAGAATACTAAAAATAAACTAAAAAATTAATATAAAATCTGAGTAACTCGAATGTTTTGAATCAAATATAGAAAAATTACTTTATGAATTAGGTAATTTCGATCCAAAAATAGAGAACTTAATTAAACAATTCCCAAAGAGTTAATGAACGCTTTTAAAGGTACTAAAAAGTTTTATTGATTTTGAGGGTAGAAGATTAGTAGATATAAAAGATCCTGCACATGGTTATAATGCAGTTACTAAACAATAGTTAAAGAAACTAGCCATTCTTGTTACCAAGGCTCAACACTCAAGTATTTTAACACAATTCAGTAATTATGTCACTACAGACTGTCTTAATGAAAAGTTATGCAGATTCATACCACTGTAACACATCTCAACAAAATGGTGAAAAGCATGCATATAGCTCTTACATTTGCTTTTGATAGGTTCAATAAAAATATATTAGTAAATATATTACAAAATATTTCAGATAATAAACAACTAATTGAATTTATTTTGATTGCTGGAGATGAACAAAAAATCTCCAATTTCGAATACGATTTCAGGCCTTAAAGTATTATTGTTGCTGGTAAGAATATAAAGAAAGATCTGAAATTTGATGATTTTCATGTTACAGTTAATGTATCTGATAATCTTTATGAAGTAAATAATAGTAATCAATCAGTAATGTTACACAAATCAAATTTTGTAACTGCAATGATAAAAGATACAGTTACAAGTCTATCGGTAGATGTAGAGTTAATTAATTATATTTCGTGAAATAATTTAAAATCTAATAAACTTTTAATCTACGTCACTGGGTAACCAAATCTGGTGCTCAAAGTGCAGAAAATTTACTGAAACACATAATCCTCACACAATAATGACAAAAAATGCAAGACAAAGAACTGTAGGTCTTTGCACAGTATAAAAAACTAAAAAGATTAAATCTGTTAAAAATTTTTGTAGGTGAAGGTATGGGTGGATCACCCAGATCTGAAACTATTAATGAATTACATAAACTGATGAGATAATTTTTTAAAAGAAGACATGTGGTTTCTTTTGGTCTAAATGACTTATTACAAGCTAATATAGTAGAAGTTGAGTCTGCTAAATTGAAAGGAATTTAAAAAATAAGTAAAGGATATAAATATTCTTCGAAGTTTCCAAAATAGTCTTGGGCTATTCCACTTACAGGCAAAACTAGTAAATATGTTGCTTTTCATAAAACATTTCGAGACAAAACTCCGAGAAACTTACAAACAGACTGTAGTAAGAAATGGTATAATAAAGAATTTCTAGACCTTATGAAAAAATATTATATTAATCATTAGTCAACATTTAGTGAATTAAAAATATGTGTAGTAGAAAGATTTAATAGAATGCTTAAAGGAAAGATGTGGAAAAAACTCACTTACAAGGAAATTAATAATAAATGAACTGAAGTACTTGAAAGTTTGGTTGTCAACAATAATAATTCAAAATATTCAACATTAAAAATGGAGCCAATACAAGTTAATAACCAAAATTATAAATCAGCTGTCTGTGTGTAATGCAGAAACCCACATATAAAGTTAGCGATAAAGTTTCAATAAGTACACTTCAATAGTAAAAAAATGGAACTGAGCATATGGCATCGTTGGCCAGGAGGCCCCATCTGGGGTAGTTTGGCTGCCAAGTGCAAGTCTAATTTGAGTCGCCACATTGAGTGCCAGTGAATATCATTAAATTATGATGAGGAAAACGCAACACTCAGTCCGCGAGTGAGGAAAATCTCCAGCCTAGTTGGGAATTGAACCTGTGCCCACTTGCATGGGAGATGAGCACGTTACCACCCAGCTAAGCAGGTGTACCCACTTAAAGGAATTTTTGAAAAAATGTTATACACCTGGTTAGTGAACAGAAATTTTTTAAATTGAATATTTTATTAATTCTAATCCAGCCACATAAAAATTAAATGCTTGGCTGTAGAAAAAATCAATGGATATTTTTATGAGTATGAACTACAGAAGACAAGATAACCAGATGTTTATCTAGTTGAGAAAGTTTTAAGAAAGAAAGGAGATAAAGTAATTGTTAAATAGTTAGGATTTAATAATTCACATATTAAGTGGATAAATAAATATTTTTACATCTTGTAACTGTTGTTGTTCAGTGTATTGATTAATTAATGAAATGTAATTTCTGTAAACATTACTATTCTGATTCAATTCTTCTTTCATTTTACTGTAAAAGTTCATTGAGTCTGGAATATATTCTATTCTTGCTATTGCTTCACGATTTGGATGGGTATCTGCAATCACATAGTAATCATATGCAAATTCATTTTGAAATTATCATAGAATAAGAAACTTTTTTCTGAAATCAGTATTTTCAGTTTGTACAACGACATGTGATTGCAATATATTTATTTCTTCAGCAAAAACTAATTCTCATCTTCTTAAGTTTTGAATTTCTTTTCGTCTTTTCTTCTCACAGACATAGTATTTCCTTATCAATTTCTAAATCTTCAAGTTATTCCTGAAAATTTTCGCCTGTTGATTGTAGTTTGTATACTCCAAGTTTTCGAATTGATAGCAAAATTAGTTTAGTTACCATTTAGTAAAAGTGAAACCTACAGAACTGTCCATGTTGATTATATTGAAAGGAAAAGCCATTTATTGACTTTGATTCAGTAGATGTATCAAAGAAAGAAAAATAACCTGAAAATTTTATGAAAGAATGTAAAGATAAACAGGACTGGAATAATATATGAGTCTATCTGATGTTGTCAAGAGATTTTATTCCAGGATTTGAAAATGAAGTTTATTAGAAAGAAATTACATTGCAACAATACTTACCTGAAAATTTTGTCAGAGAATTTCAGGATAATGTATATTGGTTTGGTATATCATATCACAAAACATACCTGAAAACTTCGTAAGAGAATTTAAGGATAAATTAGACTGGTTATGTATATATATATATATATATATATATATATATATATATATATATATATATATATATATATATATATAGCATAAAAAATTATCTGTGGATTTTATGAGATAATTTCAAACTAAATTAGATTGCATTAATGTATAATGTAATCATAAATTATCTGTAGATTTTGTCACAGAACCTCAAGATAAAGTCGATTGGATTAGTGTATCAGGCAGACAACACTGTCTGAAAATTTTATGGGAGAATTTCAAAATAAATTGGGGGACTTATCACTGTTTCAGAATTTATCTGAAGATTTTATGACAGAATTTCAAGATAATGTATGTTGGGATAGTATATCAAGTGATCATTGTCTGAAGATTTTATAATGGAATTTAAAGGCAAAGTTAATTGCGAAGCAATTTTAAGATGTCGAAATTTATCTGAATCTTACATTAAAAAAAAATTACAACCTTAAGAGATAATGGATCAGTCTGAAGGTACTGATTGTTCTATATGTTTAATTGATCAAAATCATCAATTTGTAAATACAGAATGTAAACATATCTTTCATAAAGAATGTTTTGATCAATGGTTAATAGATCATGCTCCTTGTCCATCAATGGTTAGTTGATCATTCTTCTTGTTCAGTGTGTAGAAGTGTTGTTAAATCGTTGGAGGACTGATGAATTTTGATGAATAATTATATCATGAATCAATTGCTTTTGTGTTTAGTCATTTAAAATATTGAAGTAACTGCGCTGACAAACAGTACTTAAAGTTTCATTCATTCTTTAGAATAAATTTACTGAATTAACACTATAGTTAAATCTTAACATTTCTTCACAATTTGGAAGTCTGTCTTCGATTCCATACGATTGCCTTTGGAAATATTTTTTTGTGTTCTAATGACATAAGAATCATGTTCAATATTATCATCAAATAATTTTAAAACAACTAAAGTTGATTTTAATTTCTGTTCGAATGTTTCAGGAACACTGTAAGGTGATAAAGCATCTATTTCTCTGTTTCATTCTTGTATTATTCCCATAGCATTATCACATATTCCATTTAAATATTTTTTTGTTCATCCTTAATCCTTTTATACTTTCCATTTGAGTTATTTGACCATACTACATCTCTTTAGTTGAATATTCTCCATGTTTACGAATTGATTGACAAACGTCTTCATGAAATCAGTTTTGACCATCTTCTTAATATCATTTTTTCATAATTAATGAATGTGGACCAAGGTAATTAGTAAATATGTGTGTGGATGCAAGAGGAAGGAATAATTGCCCCTCAGATCCTTATACTTTTTTCTATATTTTTCTCTAAAATGACCTGATATTGCCTTTCTTGTATTTCTTAATTCCAAAAATTTAGCCACGTCTTCTGCTTTAAGATATGTTTCATGAAATTGGTCATGCACTAGATTTAGAACACATGGATATTGATGAATCAATAATGTATGTACATTATAATGGTTCAGATGTAGAATTATATCAAGATGATGTCAATCGTATTCAAGGCTTGTATGGTAACATCAACTACACTGAACACAATTCCAGTTGTTTCATCTGAACCAATTGATTCTTTATGTCAAATTAAGAAGTTCGATCACTTATTAATTATTTATCAATGGAATTTTACATATTTTTAATCAGAAGTGAGTGTACATAGATAGTGATACATAATGACAGATACTAATCAATTGGTTAACATTTTTATTACTAGATTTCCAAAAAAAGGATGAAATACATGAGAGACCAGGTACTGATATTCTTTTATTTGTTTACAATAATATAATTATATATGGTAAATCTGTATACAATAAATTAATACCAGGATATCCTAAGCCAATATCTAGCAGCAGATTTTATCGAGATTTTAAATTAAATGGTATCATACTCTGGAAAATAAGATATAGTGTAAAAATTGTAATAGATATTGTTATAATAAAGATTGGTTAGACAATCACCAATGAGTTTGTGGTATAGTTTATGAACATGAAGTTCGTTAAATGGTTTGTTTGAAATCAAATGTACACAATTATGGCTTTGAAAAATGTAGAAAAAAGAAATTAAAAATCCTAAATGTTACATGCAATACAAAATACAAAATAGTGGCGTGTGTAAAAAAATTTGTGAAGAATACATAGTCAAAGGTTTTGAAAAATGTGGTAAAATGGTTGTGATATTAACAGAGAATTAAAAAATTATTGTATTTTGGAAGGTTTGGAATGCAGTAATATAGTTACAGGAAAATGGTTTAAGTATTGTAATAAAGGCTCCCGAAAGAGAATTTCTTGTACCTAAACTGAAACAGTAATTCATATTCCAAATTTTGTAATAGTTTTAATGTTACCACTGTGTACAAATTTGAAACAAATGACGAAATGAGTAGGTAGATGATATCAGTAAACATAATGATTACATATTTATAGCTCATTAACCTAAAGGGTAGATTCACAATTTTTTTTGAAGTATTGGTCTGAAAATACTATGAAGGTTATCTACACAGGAACTAAATTAATGTTGTTGGAGATAAAATAGGTTTAAAAATTATAGAGAGCAGCAGTTTTGTACAAGGATCACTTAGTAGTTTTCCAAAAACATTTGATTTGAAAGAGCTAAACAAAGGATATTTCCCACATTTGTTCAATACAAACGAGAATGAAACATGCGTAGTTATAACTCTTCATATGGAATATTATTGTGCTGGTACTATGAAACAAAACGATAGGGAAATATTTCTCAAATGGCATGGTCAAAAAGTTAGAGAAAATCATGTGTTCAATATGAAATAATAAATTAATGAATACTGTATTTCTGATATAGTTACATTAAGAAGAGGTTCCTTAGAACTAAGAAAATAAGTCTTAAAAATATCTAGTATAGATCCTGTCTGTTATTTAATAATTGCTCGACACATTATCACTACATACAGATCTAAATATTTACCTAATAGAAGACTTTCCTTAATGTGTAAAGAGCAAAATAATGTTATAGTAAAGCATCTATAGCTTGGGTAAATAGTTTAAACAATAATAATATTCAATCTTCTCTTAACTGTGGTGAAATAAGTATAGCTGGAGCTATAAAGTTGATGGTTTTTATAAAGAAACCAATACTGTTTATCAATACCATGGCTGTTTTTGTCATGGTTATAAAATAGGTTATTAAACTGAAACGATTAACAACAAAAATCGAGAATCAAAGGATGATTTATATCAAAAGACATTAACAAAAAGTTCAGAAATACGAAATTGAGGATGAAATTTAGTAGAGATATGGGGAACCCCCATGAACAATGGGCCTTGCCATTGGTGGGGAGGCTTGCATGCCCCAGCGATACAGAGAGCTGTACTGTAGGTGCAACCACAATGAAGGGGTATCTGTTGAGGGGCCAGATAAATGCGTGGTTCCTGAAGAGGGGCTGCAGTATTTTCAGTAGTTGCAGGGGCAACAGTCTGAATGATTGACTGATCTGGCCTTGTAATGTTAACCAAAATGGCCTTACTGTGCTGGTACTGCAAATGGCTGAAAGCAAGGGGAAACTACAGCTATAAATTTTCCCAAGGGCGTGCAGCTTTACTGTATGGTTAAATGATGATGGGGTCGTCTTGGGTAAAATATCCCAGAGGTAAAATAGTGCTCCCTTTGGATTTCTGGCTGGGGACTATTCAGGAGGATGTCGTCATCAGGAAAAAGAAAACTGGCGTTCTACAGATCGGAGTGTGTAATGTCAGATCCCTTAATCGGGCAGGTAAGTTAGATAATTTAAAAAGGGAAATGGATAGGTTAAAGATAGGTATATTGGGAAATAGTGAATTTTGGTGGCAGGAGGAACAAGACGTCTGGCCAGGTGAATACAGGGTTTGATAATGAATAAAAATAGGAGTGCAGGTAAGCTACTGCAAACAGCATAGTGAATGCATTATTGTGGTCAAGGCAGACACAAAGCCCACACCTACCACTGTAGCACAAGTTTATATGCCAACTAGCTCCACAGATGACAAAGAGATTGTTGAAATGTATGATGAGATAACAGAAATTATTCAGGTAGAGAGGGGAGACGATAATTTAAGTCATGGGTGACTAGAATTCGATATTAGGAAAAGGAAGAGAAGGATACATATTGGGTGAATATGGAATGGGAGTAAGGAATGAAAGAAGAAGCTGCCTGGTAGAATTTTTCAGAGAGCATAACTTAATTCATGGTTCAAAAACCATGAAATAAAGTTGTATGCATGGAAGAGGTCTGGAGATACCGGAAGGTTTCAGATAAATTATGTAATGGTAAGAAAGAGATTTAGGAACCATGTTTTAAATTGTAAGACATTTCCAGGGGCAGATGTGGACTCTGACCACAATCTATTGCTTATGAAGTATAGATTAAAACTGAAGAAACAGCAAAAAGGTGGGAATTTAAGGAGATGGGACCTGGATAAACTTACAGAACCAGAGGTTGTAGAGAGTTTCAGGGAGAGCATTAGGGAACGATTGACAAGAATTGGGGAAAGAAATACAGTAGAAGAAGAATTGGTAGCTTTGAGAGATGAAATAGTGAAGGGAGCAGAGGATCAAGTAGGTAAAAAGACAAGGAGTATTAGAAATACTTGGGTAACAGGAGAAATATTGAATTTAATTGATGAAAGGAGAAAATATAAAGATGTAATAAATTAAGCAGGCAAAAAGAAATACAAAGGTCTCAAAAATGAAATCAACAGGAAGTGCAAAATGGCTAAGCAGGGATGGCTAGAGGACAAATGTAAAGATGTAGAGGCATATATCACTAGAGGTAAGATAGATACTGGCTACAGGAAACTTAAAGAGACCTTTGGAGAAAAGAGAACCACTTGCATGAATATCAAGAGCTCAGATGGAAATCCAGTTCTAAGCAAAGAAGGGAAAGCAGAAAGGAGGAAGTAGTACATAGAGGATCTATACAAAGGCGATGTACTTGAGAACAATATTATGAAAATGGAAGAGAATGTAGACGAAGATGAAATGGGAGATATGATACTACGTCCAGAGTTTGACACAGCACTGAAAGCCCTAAGTCGTAACAAGGCCCTGGGATTAGACAACATTCCATTAGAACTACTGATAGCCATGGGAGAGCCAGACCTGACAAAACTCTACCATCTGATGAGCAAGATGTATTAGACAGGCGAAATACCCTCAGACTTCAAGAAGAATATAATAATTCCAATTCCAAAGAAAGCAGGTGTTGACAGATGTGAAAATTTCAGAACTATCAGTTTAATAAGTCACAGCTGCAGAATACTGATACTAATTCTTTACGGATGAATGGAGAAAATTGGTGGAAGCCAACTCGGGGAAAATCAGTTTGGATTCCATACAAATGTTGGAACATGTGAGGCAATACTGACCCTATGACTTATCTTAGAAGATAGATTAAGGAAACTCAAACCTACGTTTCCAGCATTTGTAGACTTAGAGAAAGCTTTTGGCAATGTTAACTGGAATACTCTCTTTCAAATTATGAAGTTGGCAGGGGTCAAATACAGGGAGCGAAACGCTATTTACAGTTAGTACAGTAACTGGATAGCACTTATAAGAGTCGAGGGACAAGAAAGAAAAACAGTGGTTGGGAAGGGGGTGAGACAGGGCTGTAGCCTATTATAGTGAAGGATCCGCCTCAGTTGCGAGAATTTTCTGGTCTTTACCCATGTATCGGCTAGAATAATATAGCGTTCTTCAGAAGCATAAAATTACTATAACATGCCAGAGTAAGGCACAGTCAGCATTAAAAATTAAAACCTATACTACCGTGGTACTTTAAAACTACTTAACTGAAGTCCAGCCTCGGCATCACTTCACCACGTGGTCGGATGGCAGTGGCAACTACGTTGGCACTGACTGTTGCACACAGAAGTCCACTGAGCACATAGAAACTCGTGTGCATGCACATATGGAGAGTCAAGGCTGTATATCATTGCCTGTCTGTACATAACATGTTGGGAGCTGATAACCTAATTGTAAGCAAACTAAGCATTATGTAGATGAAGTCCCTATGTGTATTAACTATACGCAAATGGTATTAAATGGTAGGAAATTTACTTGGTTGCGTGTATAAAGTTTAAAGATTGTCTTTACAACTTTATGCACATATGGTCCTCGTGTAAAGTATCCCCACCAAACATGACTAATAGCGAGCACCTTACTTGTCTCACTTATTTGAAACCTTAATCATGATCTATAATTTAATTAGGGTGTAACTAGGCATACAATGTCTCTGTCATCACACTTAACTGCTATTGACTGACATAGGTCAAGCATATTAATTAAAATGTGATGGAGGGTACAATGTCTCCGTCATCAGGCTTACATGCTATTGACCGACATAGGTCAAGTGTACTAACATATAATCTACAATGTACCTTTGATGGCAATAATCTTCCACAGGTAACATTGTAAGTAACACGATATGCGTGTAGCGTTATCGTTATCGTTGAAAGGGGAAGTATTTAAAACAGCTAAGTTTTTCTTTACTGTGCTGCATAATTGTTAAATTCAACTATAATGGAGTCCAACCTCTCGTGAACGAGAAGTGGGCCAAACTTAAATTTAAAGGGAAGTCCAAGGCTTGATGTCTGAATATGGTATGCGGCGATCAAGAGAGAAATATGGTGGTCGATGTAATAGGGATAAATTAAACCAAACGTAACAAAGATTGGAAACCTTCGAAAAAGTTTTTAAATCTCAGCAGCATCTGTCGTTCAGGTTTTTTTTATCGAATAGCAAGTGTTTAAAAATTTGCATCTCCTCTAGAATAGCTAGCCTTGTTCCTTTTACCTCACAGTGCAACAGTTCAGTATTAGTTGAAGGATTGGGTGCATGGGCCATTTGGACGAGGTGCTTGTCGAAAGTCGAACCCCATGTGCCATCGCCACTTCTTGTTGGAATATGCTCTTTATATCTTGCTGACAACGCTCTCCCTGTTTGGCCGATGTAAAAGCTAGGGCACTCACCGCATGTGATTTTATACACACCAGAGATAGACAGTTTGTCCTTAGCTATTTTTAAGGAGTGGATTAAATTTTTCTTAAGGCTCTTATTGGTAGAAAATGTTCTCTATAACCATGGTTCTTTATAATTCGCCCTATTCTGTATGAAGCTTTACCTATAAAAAGGAATGGAGACTACATTTGCATGGTTATCATCTGACGTGGTACCCAATATACATAAAGTCGTGCTTTCTTGTTATTGTTGCCTATCCCCAATGTTGTTCAATCTGTATATTGAGCAAGCAGTAACGGAAACAAAAGAAAAATTTGTAGTAGGAATTAAAATCCATTGAGGAGAAATAAAAACTTTGAGGTTCGTTGATGACACTGTAATTCTGCCAAGGACAGCAAAGGACTTAGAAGAGCAGTTGAATGGAATGAACAGTGTCTTGAAAGGAGGATATAAGATGAACATCAACAAAAGCAAAATGAGGATAATGGAATGTAGTCGAATTAAATCGGGTCATGCTGTGGGAATAGATTAGGAAGTGGGACACTTAAAGTAATAGATGAGTTTTTCTATTTGGGGAGCAAAATAACAGATGATGCTCAAAGCAGAGAGGATATAAAATGTAGACTGACAATGGCAAGGAAATCAGTTCTGAAGAAGAGAAATTTGTTAACACCGAGTATAGATTTAAGTGTCAGGAAGTCTTTTCTGAAAGTATTTGTATGGAGTGTAGCCATGTAACGAAGTGAAACATGGATGATAAATAGTTTAGACAAGAAGATAATAGAAGCTTTTGAAATGTGATGCTACAGAAGAAAGCTGCAGATTAGATGGGTATATTATGTAACTAATGAGGAAGTATTGAATAGAATTGGAGAGAAGAGAAATTTGTGGCACGACTTGACTAGAAGTGGGGATCGGTTGGTAGGACATGTTCTGAGGCATCAAGGGATCACCAATTTAGTATTGGAGGGCAGTGTGGAGGGTAAAAATCGTCGAGGAAAACCAAGAGATGAATACAGTAAGCAGATTCAGAAGGATGTAAGCTGCAGTACTATTTACAAATAAAACATGGGGTTGGCCTTGGCCTCCTCTACAGCCACTGACTTACACTGCGTATTTTGAACAAAAATACTTTAATACACAGCCACAGTTTAAGACCAAGATCTTAGCCTATAAGAGTTATACTGACGATACATGTGTGATTCTCATGGTAATACATATCACATAGATGAAATGGTAAGGCACTTAATAGCTAACGTCCTTATATTAAATTTACCATTGAGTTATCACAGGGAGACAATCCACCCTACTTGGGTTTAAACATCTTCCTGAATGAAGAAAACTTCGATTCAATATTTGTCATATGCACACCACAAAAGAAAATTTCATACGATGTTCTTCTGCATATCTAGGATCTCTTAAACATCCGCCTTTTCATTAAGGCAACATATCATGTATGAACTGGTGTCTCTTTTTCTATAATTTCAGTTTGTGGAAGTCTGATTTCCTCACTTTATGCTAGCACATGTTAGTGACAAGCTTACCCCATGACAATGTGGGTTTTTATTGGTTTTATGGGTTGTTTGGCTGTGATTGGTTAATTTTATGATTTCAATGACACTCTATCATATATAGATCTAGTCCTTTGAATGGTTTTCTGTGCCGCCACGAAATATATGAGATGTATTCTCGGCTTACTTGACGTGTACTAGAGAATTAATAATTGCCCTCTTTTAGATGAGTTAGCATGTATATTCCATAATGTATGAAGGCGTCCTTTTCAGTATGTTACTTCAAATTTTATTGGTTTTCTTAGAGTTTGATAGTACATCGATGGAAAGAAATCGCAACACCAAGAAGGGATTCTGAGAAATAAATGGAAGTCGGTAGACGAGGTTCTACATCTGAAAGATGGTTTCTATTCATCTTTCCGGCCAGTCATAAGGAGTGGCGATAGTAGAGCCACAATGAGGGTGCAAATCAGATTTCTTTTAAATACACGCAGTAACGGTCGTGAGTGTTAGTTACCTTTGAAATTGGCCGTGGTGAGTTGATGATAGTCAAGAATGCCTTTGAAGCGACAAAGACGCAATTATCAATACCTCACTGAGTTTGAACAAGGCCATGTGATAGGGTTACGAGAAGCTGAATGTTCCTTATGCGATATTGCTGAAAGACTTGACAGGAATGTACCAATTGCGCGTCATTGCTGGCATATTTGGACATGGGAATGTACAGTCACAAGTAGACAGGCTTCAGACTGCCTTGTGGCACTAATGAGAGAAAAGACGATTGTGTATGGCGTATGGCTCTGGAGCATCATACTGCATCAGCAGCTACAACTCGAGCACCAGTTAGCACCAGAGTGGCACAACGAACTGTTACAAATCGGTTACTTCAAGAACAGCTCTGAGTCATATTCACTGCAGTGCACATTCCACTGACCCCAAATCACCGCCAATTGCGACTTCAGTGGTGTCAAGTGAGAGCTTATTGGAGCGCAGGATGAAGGACTGTTGTGTTTTCTGATGAAGGCTGGGTCTATTTTGGCGCCAATGATGTCTGTGTGTTGGTTAGAAGGTGGCCAATTGAGGACCTACAACCAACCTGTCTGCTTGTTAGACACACTGGACTTGCACCTGGAGTTATGTTCAAATGGCTCTGAGCACTATGCGACTTAACTTCTGAGGTCATCAGTCGCCTAGAACTTAGAACTACTTAAACCTAACTAACCTAAGGACATCACACACATCCATGTCAGAGGCAGGATTCGAACCTGTGGCCGTAGCGGTCACGCTGTTCCAGACTGAAGCGCCTAGAACCGCACGGCCACACCAGCCGGCTGGAGTTATGTTCTAGGGTGTACATTCATATGACAGAAGGGACATTCTCTTGATTATCCCATGCAGTGTGATTGCAAATTTGTACCTCAGTCTGCTGAGTCGGCCTGTTGTACTGCCAATCATGAACAGCATTCCAAGGGGTGTTTTTCAACAGGCTAACATTGCGTTATTGCGTTTTCTTACTTCCTTTTGTTCCATTAGCAATTTCATTGCGCAGGAATCCTGCCGCTCTCTTATTACCATGTTCGGACGGACTGTGATATCTCCTTGGTGTCATTTTTGTAACTTCGCCTTCTCCATTTCTACCTGCATTCCTTGTCTTTTGCCATTAGGAACAGTTGCTGTGTTTTTACTCTTACAAATTTGTTCGGTATCCCCCACTTTATGGGATATTCATGAACTATGTAGCACTGCTAATGTGCTTTTCTCCCTGCTACTGGTATAGAAAAGAAAACAATAAACTTTCACTCCATCAGTCTGACCAATACTGTGGCTACATTGAAGCAAGAAGGTAAAGATTTGTGCTCTGGTTCTAATGCCAACCTCAACTTCAGCGGTAGCTCCTTCTGTACTTTCCTTATACCCTCTAAATACTGCTCTGGCGACAAAAAGTTTACCTCAGATCTCTTACAGTCTGCTGCATAGTCTTCTATAGTTCCTTTACTTTCTCCCGTGCTTCCCAGACACTATGTTCTGCGGACTGCAAACACTGTGTGATTACTACTTGCCTATCTAAGACTTTTGCTTCCGATTAACTGCCTCTTCTGTAGCTCTGGCATATAGCATTATTTGTGCAATCAGTTATCATAGTTCTCATGAGGTATTCAATACATACTTCTCTAAACCCCGCCTAGAGGGAGGAATACCTATTACTTTTCTCCCCCTTAAATTCGTTCCTGCTCCTCAGTGCTTACACTAATTACACTAACTTTATTCCTAAAGATAAAAAATGTTAAACGACTATATCCTAGGCCTCAATCAACACAGTTCCTCGTTATCATTTCATTCACAACCTATATTTACCTTCCGAAACCTTTCTCCTCACTCTCCCTTTCTGGTCTGCATCTCCTATCCTTGGAATAACTTCCCGCCCCCCCCCCCCCCCTAGAAAAGGTTACAGCCGCACTACACGCACGATTATCGTTCTCGCGGGCAACTAAATCTTACATTTACTATCGACGTGGTCTCTACCACATGGTATGGCCCCTGATATGCCTTTCCCTTAGGAGTATAAAACGTTGATAGCATCACCCACTGACCAACCTTATATTGTGGCACTCTTGCCGTATGGACCATTGTATCTTCCTCTTTCTCTGATGACCGTGTGTTTGCACTCTGTATTCTGTTCCAAATTTACCTAATCACTCTGGCAAATTTCTTAATAGAATCTCCTGTCTTCCCTTCCTTTGTTTGCATTAAGTCGAACAATGATAGTGCTTAATGACCATATACAACTTCATATGGCGATGGTCCTGTGTTCCTATGCTGCTTTGAGTTGCAGGCAGAGACAACGTATTTGAAACAGATGTCCCAGTTGGTGTGATATGAATCATAGTATCCAAGCATCTTCTCGATCGTCCTATGCACTCTTTCACTTCTTCCAATGGCTTGTGGATGGAGAGGACTCGTCCTTAACTTCTTCACATTCAATAACTTACACAATTCCTTGAATAGATCCCTCATGAAGTTCGTTCATGGTTTGTTACTATTGTTTCAGACACTCCAAACTTCAGTATCGAAATATTCCCAAGTGCTTGTGCCACTTTTGCCACATTGCGACCATCAGTCCTCAGAAATTCGAATGGTGCAAATTCTTCAGGTAACCTCTACAATGGTACTCTTGTTCGAAAACAATCTGTTCTCTGTGCACACTGTGTGTGATTCTACACATAGTGGTTAATGTCTGTCTGCCTGTTCCTCCACGAATACTTTTCTGTTCCTCTTCTGTTGGTAGATCTGCCACCTCCATGACTCACTAATATGTGATCATGTTCTTCTTGTAGCAATCTGTTCCGTAGCTTTGCTGGTACCAATACCCATGGTCCCAGCTTGATTCCTTTGCATAGCAACCTGTTCTGCATACAGAACTGTGACTGCTTAAAATACTGCTTACATTCGTCATCTGCTCTTTGTGTAGCTTACCATTCCTTATGTCCATTACCCGAAATATCTAGCATTGCTACTTTTGCACTTCAGGCATCTGCATTTCTGTGCTTCTTCCCATGTTTATGCATAACTTCAAAACCAAATTCATTTAGTCTTACTGCCCACCGTGACAACCTACTGGAAGGGTCCTTTTAGCACAATAACAATTTTAATGTTGCATGACCTCTTATAACCCTAAAATTTTTACTGTACTTATAACACTTGAAATATGTGATAAATAAGGCATAACATCTCATTCTCCATTGTGGAATAATTTCTTTCAGAGAATTTTGTTGCCTTGATGCAGAAGCTACTGGATGTTCTATGCCTTCTATATCTTGTGACAACACACATCCAAGTGCATGGTCCGTTGTATCACACTATAAAATAAGTTCTCTATTAAAATCCGCAAATATCAATACTGGACTCGATGTTAAAGCTTCTTTTAGCTCCTCAAAAGCATGCTGACACTCTCCTGGCCACACTAAAGTAGTATCCTTTTTTAATATTGTGTCAACGGCCTAGCAATATCCACAGATTATTTTATGAAGTGTCAGTAACATATTATGAGTCCCAAAAACGATTGCAATTCCTTTACAGTTTCTGGGCCAGGAGATTCACATACCAATCTCTTTAATCTTGGGTCTGTCTTAATCCTATCTTTACTTATGTTATGACCTAAGTATACTACCTCTTTCATCACAAAATTACACTTTTCTGTACTCATTGTAACCTTTGTTGCATTTAACCTTAGGAATACTACCCTTAATCGATGCATATGTTGTTGCATATCACTCCCATAGACGGTTATGTCATCTTGATACACTAAGCATTGGCGTTGTTTAAAACCTCTGAGTTTCCATCCAGCAACCTCTGAAACACTGCAGTTGCGCTTTTTAATCCGAGTGTTATCTTTCTGAATTGGTGGTACCCTCAGGGTACAAAAAATACTGTTTTGTTTCGATCCTGTGTCTGGTGAAAACCACCCTTCAACTCTATTTTGTTGAAAAATATTTGCATTGACGTATATGATCAAGGTTTCTGTGATGTTTGGCAAAGTGTAGGCATCCATTTTGGTTTTCACATTTAGGTGTCTGTAATCAGAACAAAACCTGTTTTCATGTTCCATTCATTGAACGTTTTGTCACGACGACTATCCCTGCCCCCCCCCCCCCTCCCCTGGACTATTACTTTCTTCACTTATTCCATCATGGGGAGCTGATGGATAAATTCCTTGAAAATTGGCTACAAGTACCTAGGTATTCTGAATGGTTTGCGGTTTACTGATGATTCATTTTCTGTTGGTATGTGGTGCTGTGTAATATACGTAGCTGGTAATGGCCCTTTTGGAAAAAGTAAACCATAAATTCCAAAACTAATTTTTCTATCCATTGTCCATTGCTCCCCTCTAGGTACTTGATTTTTTTCCCATAATGCAGTTTCAACAACGTCCAGTGCTTGTCCATGGCTGACAGCCCTCATGTCCCATTCTTCTTCCTCCAAGATATCTGTATTAGCTATTAACATTGGCTTTCTAAATCCTACGTCCTCTGCAACAAGATTATCTAAAGAAACAGATATCTTCTTTTCACGCTTCATTTTTTGTACCCATGCATTACCTCTTTTATTTAAGGAACCCATCTGATCTAGTCCTTCATTCTCTTCTAACAGTTCCACCACATACAAAGTTCATACTGGCAAGTTAGACTCAACAATGACCCAAAGTCCTTTCCCAATACCCTCAGGTACACAATCGTGCGAATCAAGTCTTAGTGTGGTCGTTTGCAGTTTAATTGGTTCATCTTATGTGACAGATTCCCCTCACAACATCGCTATGTTAATAATGGCTTGACTTAACTGACACATTTTTCCGTTAATTTCCACCCTATGTTGCCAAAGATCGATTATAGCACAATGCTGATGTAAGAAATCTAACTGCAGAAATGTGTCGAAGCTATCACTCGTATGTGGCACAATCTCTATACATTGTTTAATGTACGCAATCTGTACTATGGTGGATTCCATTGCTTATGTTTCATCAGATCACTACTCGCGACTGCCGCATGCACCCCAGTGTCCAATAATATCATGCAATCCTTTCTTCCTACTATTCCTCTTATCGCACAATCCATCTCTGTATACGATTTCATAGCATCCAGGATTACTGGAAAGGACCATAGGTGGACCCGAGGTATCTGTTGGTGTTTAACATCTTATTCCTTCTGAGTCGTCTACTTCTAAAACTATTACTTCCTCTTACCTTATTCACATCACCCTGAGGATGGTGACAGTGACTCCTTATATGCTCCATTCGTCCACACCTGAAACATTTTATATTAGCTGTGACCACTGTCCGTTTATCCTGGATTCCAGTGGACAGATCATCACTTCAAATTCCATAGTCAACTGCACTGCTGTGTACAAATCCGTTGGACCACCTGTCCGCATAAGTTTTGATATTTCCTCATGCTATCCTCATACAACTGACTGCTCAGATTCTTGCAGAATAATTTCAGTAACTGCAGCATCCTGTCCTGATTCATAGGTACATCCGCTAATTTTCCTTATACTATCTGCAAATTATTCCACAGTTTCTGTATATTTCTCAGTTATCACCCCTAATTGTTCCCTATATTGTTTGGCGCTATTTCATTTCGTATATCTCTGAATTAACTTTTCTTTAAATTCTTTGAATGTTGTGGCTCTGTTGAGAGCTTCTGTATACCCTAAATAAGTTTTCGCTTTCCCTGTTAGTCTCAGTAGTGCAACTCTCTATAATTCCTTATCAGACTAACCTTCCAGCTGAGTCAGATTTCCAAGGCGTCCCACAATGGCCTGCACAACCTCAGTTGCCTTATCAGTAAAAGGACCAATTAACCTTGCGACTGACAAATCTACATCCCATTGTGATTACTGCAAGTCTATCAGCCCACGAAGTTCTCTATCATCTGCTGTTAATTTTGCTACCTTTTCTAACAATATGTATACTGTTTCCAGCTCTGTCACATCTTGCGTCTCTGCTTCGGCCAAGAAATCAAAATACATTAACTTAGTACTTACATCTAATCACGAGCCATTTTGACTCCCAGCATTGCCTAGCCATTTGTGTATAACGATTACACATATAACATTCTACTGGAAGTGATTTAGTACATGGGGCTGAGTGACCCTCAATGTTACACTGTGCACATCTAACAGGCACTAACCAGTCGTGACTTCCAATGGCTCTAAAAGTAGACAAAGCCACTGCTTCTCTAGTTGCAATAAAATCTACTTTACAAAATGCACAACCATCAACTTCTCCTGCATGACCAAAATACAAGAGCTCTTTTTTCATCACCATTGCAGACGTTAGACAAATCGAATCTGAAAATAGGTTCACTTCTTAAAAATATCTTGAAACAGAATAAACTAACGGATTCTTTTACATGAGAAATGGAATATCAAGGCTACTAAATAAACAAAATAGTATTTGCACTATAAAGTTCAAAGTCTACATGCATAAAATAGTCCTGTAAAAGTAAGCTAAAAAATAAATGGTTTGTAGGCATAGGCACAAATATTTTAGCTGTTAATTAAATAACTGGAAACTTTTATATGAAACAAAGAATGGTGAAGGAAAGGGAAGGGGTTGGTGGGAATTTATCACTTTCATCCACATAGGGCATTATGGTAGTGCAGTAGTAAATGTTGAAAATTTGTGTTGGATTGGGACTCGAAACCAGATTTACCACTTCTTATGATTGGCTGCTTAACCTCTTCAGCCATTTGGACACGGTCCCTGACTGACTCAAGTTTTCGATTTTTTCTTGCTACAATGCTTTCATTAACCAGCTACTCGTAAATTATTGATTCCCATAGAAATTCGGACGGTATTAGTGCATTCGCACTGATGCAGATGTCAAGGAGCCACCGTGCTCTTACAGTAAAGTATACATTTGAGTGCTGTCCATTCTTCTGGGCATGTCCAATAGAACAAACAGCACTCAGGTATATACGCAACGCGAAACTGTAGCAACTGGGAAGCGTGACTGCTATGGTGGTTGTGTAGCTATTGTGACAGATCACAATCTCTGCAATTCACCACCCTGGGCTTGGTTGCAGTGAGATGGTGGTGGGTATCACTTGGCAGTTCCTCATGGACATAGTACTGTTTGAATAATCTGCACATTTCATAACAAGCTATTACAGTAGATACAGTGCCAAAGAAGTGGAAACTGCCCTTCACAACATAGGCTTTCTGTGGCCTGCATAGGTTTTCCGGTATCACCAGTTGCCCATCACACAGAGAGTGCAGGCGATGGCAACGTCTGGAGGAATGGTGTGGTCAGCACAGTAGGAAAAGTGCTGATGCCAGTTGTTGTGTGCCAGTCAGTGATGGACAGAAATGGCAGTCGCAGCAGCTGGTCTGTTTATGCTGCTCAGTTTGAAGCAAACTCGGGCAGGTGGAGTCAAACTACAGCCCCTGCATTGACAGCAGCAGTGATGTGTCCCTGCTCAGATTTGGCTGCCCAGTACTGGAGCATTGTGTAACAGTACAGCATTGTCTGGTAACCTCAACCACCACTGGCCGACAGCTGCCGTTTCCCCACATCCTGCTCACTGTTCCACCAGATCCAGAGCGCCCAAAACTGCATACAGGCTCAGTGTGACCACCAATGGAACTAGATATGATGTATTCTGTTCACAGTTAAACAGCGCATTCTGCACAGACAGAACTAAAGATGCTTTTTTCCCATACATGTCAAAGCCTACCTGTTATGTAAAGGTGTCTTCTAGTGTGAACCTGAGATTTTTGTTTCCCCCATACCTGTCTCACGTTCCAACATGAAAAAATGTAAACCACACTTAGAATGGCTACTATTTGTAGTTAACGCAAATGGCTGAAATGGCTCTGAGCACTATCGGACTTAACTGCTGAGGTCATCAGTCCCTACAACTTAGAACTACTTTAACCTAACTAACCTAAGGACATCACACACACCCATGCCCGAGGCAGGATTCGAACCTGCAACCATAGTGGTCGCGCGGTTCCAGACTGTAGTTAACGCAAATAATGTGTGTTCCCAGTACCTGCTGTTTATTTACACATGACACACACACACACACACACACACACACACACACACACACACACACACACACACACACACACATATATATACACTCCTGGAAATTGAAATAAGAACACCGTGAATTCATTGTCCCAGGAAGGGGAAACTTTATTGACACATTCCTGGGGTCAGATACATCACATGATCACACTGACAGAACCACAGGCACATAGACACAGGCAACAGAGCATGCACAATGTCGGCACTAGTACAGTGTATATCCACCTTTCGCAGCAATGCAGGCTGCTATTCTCCCATGGAGACGATCGTAGAGATGCTGGATGTAGTCCTGTGGAACGGCTTGCCATGCCATTTCCACCTGGCGCCTCAGTTGGACCAGCGTTCGTGCTGGACGTGCAGACCGCATGAGACGACGCTTCATCCAGTCCCAAACATGCTCAATGGGGGACAGATCCGGAGATCTTGCTGGCCAGGGTAGTTGACTTACACCTTCTAGAGCACGTTGGGTGGCACGGGATACATGCGGACGTGCATTGTCCTGTTGGAACAGCAAGTTCCCTTGCCGGTCTAGGAATAGTAGAACGATGGGTTCGATGACGGTTTGGATGTACCGTGCACTATTCAGTGTCCCCTCGACGATCACCAGTGGTGTACGGCCAGTGTAGGAGATCGCTCCCCACACCATGATGCCGGGTGTTAGCCCTGTGTGCCTCAGTCGTATGCAGTCCTGATTGTGGCGCTCACCTGCACGGCGCCAAACACGCATACGACCATCATTGGCACCAAGGCAGAAGCGACTCTCATCGCTGACGACGACACGTCTCCATTCGTCCCTCCATTCACGCCTGTCGCGACACCACTGGAGGCGGGCTGCACGATGTTGGGGCGTGAGCGGAAGACGGCCTAACGGTGTGCGGGACCGTAGCCCAGCTTCATGGAGACGGTTGCGAATGGTCCTCGCCGATACCCCAGGAGCAACAGTGTCCCTAATTTGCTGGGAAGTGGCGGTGCGGTCCCCTACGGCACTGCGTAGGATCCTACGGTCTTGGCGTGCATCCGTGCGTCGCTGCGGTCCGGTCCCAGGTCGACGGGCACGTGCACCTTCCGCCGACCACTGGCGACAACATCGATGTACTGTGGAGACCTCACGCCCCACGTGTTGAGCAATTCGGCGGTACGTCCACCCGGCCTCCCGCATGCCCACTATACGCCCTCGCTCAAAGTCCGTCAACTGCACATACGGTTCACGTCCACGCTGTCGCGGCATGCTACCAGTGTTAAAGACTGCGATGGAGCTCCGTATGCCACGGCAAACTGGCTGACACTGACGGCGGCGGTGCACAAATGCTGCGCAGCTAGCGCCATTCGACGGCCAACACTCGGTTCCTGGTGTGTCCGCTGTGCCGTGCGTGTGATCATTGCTTGTACAGCCCTCTCGCAGTGTCCGGAGCAAGTATGGTGGGTCTGACACACCGGTGTCAATGTGTTCTTTTTTCCATTTCCAGGAGTGTATATATATATATATATATATATATATATATATATATATATATATATATATATATATATATATATATATTGGACTGGGAAGGTTAAAATATGTGTAAATAAACTCTATATATATATATATATATATATATATATATATATATATTGGACTGAGAAGGTGAAAATATGTGTAAATAAACAGCAGGTACTGGGAACACATATTATTTGCGTTAACTACAGATAGTAGGGATTCTAAGTGTGGTTTATGTTCACATGTTGGAACATGAGACAGGTGTGGGGGATATATATATATATATATATATATATATATATATATATATATATATATATATAAACAGTATCTACAGGTGACAGTAAAGTAAGAAACAATGTAAAGAATACAGAACATAAACGACTTCAACATGCATAATGGTAGACAAAAATGTTGTTCGTTTTTCTCCAACTTAACAGATTTAAATATACATTCTGATAATGGGCTGTGACCACCTCTGACAGCAGTACAGGCCTGACAAAGATGGGGTAGGCTGTAAATTCTGTCATCAGTATCATGTTGAGGCAATAACGCCCATTCTTTCTGCATACCTGCTTGCAAGTCTGGGAGAGTGGTTGTTGGATGCTGACATGATGCAACTTGTGTCCTTAGTGCTTCCCAGACTTACTCTATGGGATTCAAGCGAGCATGCCACGCCATGCATGCAAATACTTTGGTTTCCAAGAAGGTAACAACCACCCATGCTCTATGAGGTCGGGGATTATCGCTAATGAATACGAAGTCTGGGCCCACAGCACCTCGCAACAACCCCACTTGGGACCCCAAGATCTTGTCATCATACCTGACAGCAGCTAAATCTGGCCAACTCAACCATACAAGTTCATGAGGAGATGAACATAATCCCTGTCCACACTCTTAGGAACGCTCCTCGATATCAGTCTCTTTCCACAACATTTGTGTCCGTTTAACCTGGCCGATTCAACCGTACAAGTCCATGAAGAGGTCAAAATAATCCCTGTTCACACTGTTATGAACGCTCCTCGATATCAGTCTCTTTCCACAGTGTTTGTGTACCGAAATCGTGTACCACTTTTCCTTCCCAGATGCGAACCCGTCAAGAATCACTCTCCAAACAAAATCAGGACTCATCTGTGAAAAGAAAATCGGTCCACTGATCGACTATCTAGGTGGCTTATTCATGGTTCTACGCTAAACGTTACCTTCTCTGAAGTCGCGTCAGATGTACACACACAGCAGGTCTCTGACAATAAAGGCCACCCTAGCAGAAGCCTTCTGTATACCGCTTGCCTCGATACACCACGTCCAGTGGGTGCTGCAGGGTCAGATGCCAGTTGCACATACAGTAAGAAGGTGCTACTGTCGGCCCCATACAACCAAATAAGGGACCTTTCATCCTGTTGTCACACGTGGTCGGCGCTGGTCAGTTTGCGACTGTCCTGTTTCCATTCTTCCTGTGGCCCTCCAGAGCCGAGAGTCTACTAGACATCATCACTCAATCTCTCCCAAGATTATCATATGCATTTTCTCTCATGTTTCAGCAGATATTTGAAAGATCGATTTAGTATTGTATAGCTGGAGTAAATTCAAACAAATAGTGCTCATCACACTTTCCATGTGACGCCCATTGTCGATGGAAAACGTCGGTGTGCTTCCCATTACAAACAAAATAATTTTGTGTGTTCAATCAGTACAGTGGCCCCATATTACACTAGTCGATATTCGTTTCATCGATTTATATTAAGAGACCCCGCCAATGAACCATGTACCTTGCTGTTCTTGGAGAGGCTTGCATGCCTCGGCAGTACAGACAGCTGCACTGTAGGTACAACCATAATGGAGTGGTGTCTGTTGAGAGGTCAGACAAATATGTGGTTCCTGAAGAGGACAGCAGCCTTTTCAGTTGTTACAGGGGCAATAGTCTGGATGATTGACTAATCTGACCTTGTAACATCAACAAACACGACCTTGCTTTGTTGTACTGTGGACAGCTGAAAGGAAGGATAAACTACAACCATAATTTTTCCCGAGGACACGAAGCTCTACTGTATGGTTAAACGATAAAGGCATCCTCTTGGATAAAATGTTCCGGAGATAAAATAGTTCCCCATTCAGATCATTGGGTCAGGACTACACAGGAGGATGTCGTTATCAGGAGAAACAAAACTGGGTTTCTACAGATCATAGTGTGGAATGTCAGACCCTTTAATCAGGCAAATAGGTTAAAATATTTAAAAAGGAATATCGATAGGTTGAAGTTAGATATGGTGGGAATTGATGAAGTTTGGTGGCAGGAGAAAAAGGATTTCTGATCAGGTGAATATAGGGTTATAAACACAAAAGCAATTAGGGATAATGCAGGAGAAAATAGGAATTCGGATATGTTACTATGGACAGCATTGTGAACGCATTATCATAGCCAAGATAGACAAGAAGCTCACATCCACCACAGTAGTACAAGTTTATATGCCGACTAGTTCCACAGATGATGAGGAGATTGGGGAAATGTATGATGAGATAAAAGAAAGTATCCACATAGTTAAGGGAGACGAAAATTTAATAGTCATGGGTACTGGAATTCGATAGCAGGATAAGGAAGAGAAGAAAAAATAGTAGGTGAAAGTGGACTGGGGGAAAGAAATGAAAGAGGTTGCTGCCTGGTAGAAATTTGCACAGAGCATAATTTAATCATGACTAACACTTGGTTTAAGAATGATGAAAGGGGGCTGCTTTCGTGGAAGAGACCTGGAGACTCTGGAAGGTTTCATATTGATTATATAATGGTGAGACAGAGGTTCTGGAATCAGGTTTTAAATTGTAAGACATTTCCAGAGGCAGACGTAGATTCTGATCACAGTTTATTCGTTATGAACTGCAGACTAAAACTGAAGAAACTGCAAAAAACAGGAAATTAAAGAGATGATGTAGAAGCATATATCACTCGAGTTAAGATAGATGCTGCCTACAGGAAAATTAAAAAGACCTTTGGAAAAAAAGGAACAACCTCTATGAATATCAAGAGCTTAGATGGAAAACCAGTCGTAAGCAAAGAAGGGAAAGCAGAAAGGTGGAAGGAGTACACAGAGGATGTATACAACAAAGATGTGTTTGAAGGCAATATTAGGGAAATGGAAGAGGACGCAGATGATGATGGGAAGGGATATCATACAGAGACAGACTTCAAGATGAACATAATAATACAAATTCCAAAGAATGCACATGCTGACAGGCGTGAAAACTACCGAATTATCAGTTTAATAAGTCATGGTTACAGAATACTAACACGAATGCTTTACAGAAGAATGGAAAAACTTGTAGCAATGAACCTCGGATAATATCGATTTGGATTCCAAAGATATGCAGGAATATGCGAGGCAATACTGACCCTACGACTTCTCGTAGAAGATGGTTTAAAGAAGGGCAAACCTGCATTTATAGCATTTGTAGACTTAGAGAAAACTTTTGACATAGTTGACTGGAATACCCTCTTTCAAACTCTAAAGGTGGTAGGGGTGAAATACAGGGAGCCAATGGCAATTTTCAGTTTGTATCGAAAGCAGATAACTGTTATAAGAGTCGAGGAGCAAGAAAGAGAAGGACTGGTTGAGAAGAGACAGGGTTGTAGGCTATCCGCAATGCTATTCAGTCTGTACATTGAGCAAGCAGTAAAGGAAACAAAACTTGGAGTAGGAATTAAAGTCCAGGAAGAAAATAGAAACTTTGTGGTTTGTCCATGACATTGTAATTCTGTCAGAGACAGCAAAGGACTTGCAAAACAGTCGAACCGAATGGACAGTGTCTTGAAAGGAGCATATAATATGAACATCAACAAAAGCAAAACAAAGTTAATGGAATGTAGTTGAATTAAATCACGTCATTCAGAGAAAATTAGATTAGAAAATGAGACACTTAAAGTAGTAAAGGAGTTTTGCTATTTGGGGAGCAAAATAACTGATGATGGCCGAAGTAGGGAGGATAAACTGTAGACTGGCAATGGCAAGAAAAGCATTTCTGAGGAAGAGAAATTTGTTAACATCAAGTACAGATTCAAGTATCAGGAAGTCTTTTCTGAAAGTATTTGTATGAAGTGTGGCCATGTATGGAAGTGAAACATGGACGATAAATAGTTTAGACAAGAAGAGAATAGAAGCTTTTGAAATGTGATGCTAGAGAAGCAAGCTGCAGATTAGATAGGTAGGTCACATAACTAATGAGGTACTGAATAGAATTGGGGAGAAGAGAAATTCGTGGCACAACTTGACTAGAAGAAGGAATCGGTTGGGAGGACATGTTCTGAGGCCTCAAGGGATCACAAATTTAGTACTGGAGGGAAGCATGGGAGTAAAAGTCGTAGAGGGAGACCAAGAGATGAATACACTAAGCAGATTCAGAAGGATGTAGGCTGCAGTAGGTACTGGGAGATGAAGAGGCTTGCATAGGACAGAGTAGCATGGAGAGCTGCATCAAACCAGTCTTTGGGCTGAAGACTACAACAACAACATTAACAGGGCCAGTAAAAATCTAAGCACACACTGCGATTACAGATGTCATGGAATAGCGAGATGTACATATACAGATGGCGGTAGTACCGCATACAGAAGGCATAAAAGAGTAGTTCGTTGGTGGAGCTGTCATTAGTACTCAGGTGATTCGTGTGAAAAGGTTTTCGACGTGATTATGGCCGCACAATGGGTTTTGCAGATTTTGAACGCGGAATGATAACTGGAGCTAGACCCATTTGACATTCCATTTCGGAAATCGTTTGGGAATCCAAAATTCCGAGATCCACACTGTCAAGAGTGTACCGAGAATACCCAATTTCAGGCGTTACCTTTCAGCATGGAGAACACACTGCGCAACGGTTTTCACTTAGCGTCAGATAGCAGCAGCGTTGTCAGTGCTAATAGACAAGCAACACTGAGTGAAATAACCGCAGAAATCAATGTGGGACGCACTAATAACGTATGCATTAGAACAGTGCAGCGAAACCTGGCGTTAATGGTCTACAGTAGCAGATGACCCACAGGAGTGCCTTTGTTAACGGCATGTCATTGCCTACAGTGCCTCTCCTGGACTTGTGAGCACATCGACTGGATTCTAGACAACTGAAAAACTGTGACCTGGGCAAACGTGTCCCGATTTCAGTGGGTGAGAGCCGATGGTAGGGTTCGAGTGCGGCAGAGACCCCAGGAAGCCATGGACCCAAGTTGTCAACAAGACCGTGTGTAAGCCAATGGTGTGAGCTGTGTTTACACTGACTGGAAATGGTTAGGTTCAGCTGCTTGGAGACCATTTGCAGTTGTTTGAATGTCCCCAAACAACGATGGAATGTTTTTGGATAACAGTGTGACATGTCTGTAGGCCACAATTGTTCCCAATTGGTTTGAAGAACATTGTGGACAACTCGAGCTAAAGATTTGGACACTCAGATCACCCGACATCAGTCACATCGAACAGTGATGGGACATAATCGAGAGGTCAGTTTTGCACAAAATCCTACACACGCAACACTTTCGCAATTATGGACGGCTATAGGGACAGAATGGCTCAATGTTTCTGCATGGGACTTTCAACGACCTTTTGAGTCCCTGCCATGTCGAGTCGCTGCGCTACGACGACCCGATATTTGGAGGTATCGAGTGACTTATGTCAGCAAAGTGTAAACAGCAGCCCGGCAGCGACTCAGTAACCCTGTATGCCTCGTGGTAGCAACCAGCACGGCCAGGGCAGTGCTGTCGCTACTCGAGTAGTGGCTGTTCTTCGACTTTTACTCTCCCTGTTAATACATACTGATAAAACGGATATCTCGCCAGACTAATCTAGGACTACTCTATCCGATGGGCATTTGAGATTCCGCTTTAAATATCAGTTTTCTGTAATGAGAAAGAAACCGACGCTTTCCGTCGATGCTGGGCGTCGCACAAAAGACGTGATGAGCAGCCTCTAGCTACACTGTGCAACAACAAAATTTCAAACGTCTGCCGAAACACGAGAGAAAATGTGGCTCACGACTCTTAGGGGAGACACCTGGATGTATATATGTAATCTACTTTTGTCGAACATGAAAAACCACTTAAAATGTTTTTCGTCTCCCCGTTATTCGTTCACAAAGAACAGGGGCTACAGGGGCTGTTTATAGCAGAGCGACGAAAATTCACTCATCAGAAATTTAGATTTTCAAGTTACTCTTCATAACAGATCAAGTTTGACTACATCAGAGCAAGGCAATTCGTCAAATAATTACAATTAATGGACATTCAGATGTGGTAATCACATTGATTCAAAACTTGAACATGATTTTCTTACCTTAACAGACAGCTTGTTAGACTTTCATCCGCCAAAAAAGTGATTTAAGTTGTGTGTCAATGCAGCAAAGACTATAACATTAGATTCTCCCCCACATACAGCTGCAATACATCGACCAAACGCTTTTCCTTCACGCACTGTAAAAGTAATATAGCCTATATATTGCTGATAACTAATGATTTCAGTTTGCAACACGCGTTCAGCGAAATAACATTGCCTTCATAGAACGACAGGCTCCATCAAACAGTCAAAACATGTTAGGATCTTCGATCTCTTCCTGTACATGTATGTGTGTAGTGTGCTATGGATGTACTCATATGGTTCGACTCATTTTATTTTCTTGAAACCCGAAATTATTGTGGTACAGAAGTAATTTGTCTCCCTGCAGAGTTGTGTAGGCTGTATGACAACTTAACAGTGGCTGCAGGCATGTTTACATGAACTACGCAAACAACACCTACAGCGCACCTGGGTCACCACATGATCAGTTCTGTCAGCTTCCGATGAACGCTTAAAGTTTGTAACGAAACGGAATCGACACACATTTATGTACAGACCTTCAGAACTTTAGTGTATAGCAGTTTCTTTACGCAGCATTCATCCTACCATAGATTGACCTGACAGATTTATGTGTATAGCATCTACGACACACTGTGGACCAATTCACAGTAAATTTTATGGCAAACTCTGATGGCCATGGAAGAAGATGTAGCTCTTTATTACGATGTGATTTTCACGTCAACGAGCGAAGCTATGAACGACCTTAAGCCCTTGACTTAGTCATAGACCTGAATTCTTAATTAAATATGTCAGTCTATCTGTAGAAATAAATGAGGCATGTGTATGGCACCTGTGTTCTTTTCGGTATAAGACTCCCTGTATGCTAGTGCAGACATATAGCGTCCAGTGTGAGGGGATGGACGAAACATCCTCTTCACAAGGACTCCACTGTAACTGACTTGTCTGGTACCTCTTCAAAAAAATAGAATAACAAGAATGGGGGAACTACCGCCCAGCAGTATCAGATCACTTACTGTTGGACCTTCTGACTGTGCACTGTGGACTATCTCATGTCCACTTGGTGTTCACTTCGAGAATGTGTCTATATTTTCGGAAACACTTTCCCAGCAAAAATACCAGTTACTGCAACTGGCAAGATATAATGTTAATCTTACTGTTGCCTTCAAACAGGATAATATGGATTTGAAACTTATTTATGAGGCAGATGTAGGAAGTTAAATGACATTCAATAAAATTACAACTTTATACAGGGATATCTGGAACCATTCACAGTACAGCCTTCTAGTTATAAGTAAAATGAGGCATTTGAATGGTAGTCAGTACCTCCAGAAATTTTAAAATTTTTTGAAAGAGTATGGCATGTGTATATATAGTGAAACTACTAGGTAATTGCCGGCCGAGCGGTTCTAGGCGCTACAGTCTGGAACCGCGCGACCGATACAGTAGCAGGTTCGAATCCTGCCTCGGGCATGGATGTGTGTGATGTTCTTTGGTTTAAGTAGTTCTAAGTTCTAGGGGACTGATGACCTCAGATGTTAAGTCCCGTAGTGCTCAGAGCCATTTGAACCATTTTTTGAACTAGGTAATTAAATCAATATTCTTTATGCTATGGACAGCTTTGTGTAATCATTCACTCACAATGAATCTGAGAGGGGAAGGCAGAACATTCATACGTACATTGACACATAAATCCAGATGGTCAACAACTGTATTAAACGTCATACTACTGGATTTTATGCACTCGAAAAAAGTAACAAGGAATTAAATTCATATTCTCTGACCATTCTAAGATTAATCAGTGAGTTAACTTCAAAGGTCGTTAAACCATGTAAGGTTATCTGAGAGAAACTGCGATGCTGAGGTTAGGACATCTGGAAAGAGACCAGTCAATTAAAGACAAGTTTAGGCCTGTCATAGAATCTCTTGAGCGATTGAAGGATGCTAAAGAAAAGGAAAAAGAAGTTGCTATTGGTAATTTCATTAAACATCGCAGCAGCAGCGGGAGAGATGGAACTTATGGGGTAATCAAATGGAAAACGTATATGGTGGGTACTCAACCTATAAGGTTAATCATGCACACAACACAGAACAGTGATAGCGAATTCGAAAGAACACCTTGTTTACTGAATCTAATACTCTTAAGAGCTACGAAACTAGACAGCTATTCAAGCAAAGATATCAAAAATTATGGTCAGATATTATGTATGACGGAAATGTAGAAGAATACGAATGAACTAGGAGTATAGTGCATAGACATTTCGAAATATAAAAATATGATTAAACATTCCTTAGTGAACGTACGTGACAGTGGCATTATCAACTTTCAGAATAACAAAATTAACGACAATTCTCCCCAGTACCTCTATCACATCGACCCCAAAGAAATAATTCAATGATAGTGGCTGCTCACAGAATCGCCTGTAACCGGGAATACTGCACATTCGAATGAAATCGTTTCGTAATTTAATAGCTTAGAGAAAGATATACTATCCAGTAGTTATAGATACAATTGTTCAGGAGCTCCATAAATCAGCATGCAAGAGACTACAGGGTTCGCAAATTATACTTCGAGATTTGAACGATTTATGGTAAGTGGATCTTGTAGATATGAGGCAGTATTCATGGGAGGATAAATGTTTCAAATGCATTTTAATGGTTATTGATATGTACTCGAAATTTGTCTTGGACCTACCTGTGAAGACGAAGGTGGGGGAGGCGGTTATGCAGATGCTTGACCTATTACTGCAGATAGTAGCCAACCACATCCTCCATAATCTTGAAACAGCTAACAGTAGCGTTCCGTAGTAGGTATTTCAAGACTGCAATGGAATCAAATGTAATACAACACTACTGGTACTTGACGTTCTCTGAGACGAAATCATATATTGTGGAATGTTTGAAACAGGTGATAAAAGCGCGGAAGGTGATGCATTTTAAGCACTGTGTTTCTTATAAATGGTTTGATATCCTCACACAAATCACTGACATGTATAACCAGCCTCTCTAAAAGATGATAAAAATGAGGTCAACTGATGTACATGATTATGGACTTCTAAATAACATTTACAGTAGTATTAAAATGCTAGAGCCATGCAAACAAATTTAATATAGATGATTTTGTACATGTTTCAAAACACAAACTGGTCAACTGGAGATATTTACAATTTCTGTGATGCAATGAAGAAATCATAGAACGTACTAAAGTATTGCACTGGTAGTAAAATTGCTGGTAGTTTTTCCACAAAAGCATTATGTCTTCCTCATAGAAAATGTCATAAGGCGACAGAGGAAAGTGGCTCTTGGAAAACTGCTTAGTGCCCTTTCATCGCTAAGCAGTTGGGTGGCTGCAACTGATTTGCTACATAAAAGAACTCGCAACCCCCGAGCAACTACTGTTGACTTGGAAACAAGCTTGAAAAATAATTTGTGCATGGTAACAAGAGAATAAATCACATAGATCACGTCTGCGTATATCGTGACAACACGACGTTTCAAATAAGGAACTTTTAGGATGCCGCATTGCAGATGGTATGTTAGCCAATCAAGTCAAGGAAATATGTTCAAGAAGGGGTATTGGTATTGGTCAACATTTCGCTGCACTATTAATAGACGAAGCAATGCGAGCTAAACTTAAATTGGGTATGAAGTTCAATTTCAGTTGAGTTATGAATGCGTTTCATCATCTGCTGTAGAATAAGGAATTTAAGAAGAACAAGAATTGCATTCAGTTATGATTTGTGGTAGCTGAAAGAGCCAAAAGCGAAAACTATTTAAAATGTCTTGCGTATTACCACTGCCAAGCACAATAGTTGGTATCTTTGTGTTCATATTGCTGCCTTGCGCCAGCAGGGTGGCAGCAATGAGAACAGAGAACAATGCGGACAATGCGCAAGAGCGGCTTAACGGACGAAAAGGCATAACACAATGATGGAATCTATGACCATTGGGAAACAACTACGTTTAAAACCTTACAGAAAAGGTCTTGAATTATTCGTAAAGAGAAAGTTATTAGCTGTACTGCATAATAGATCACTTACAAATGTCGACACGCTTGAATTCGTCAAAAAGTTCGATTACCCCAAGACTTCATCGAGTGTTGATATGGGAAACACTACTCAAGACTATGTGGAAATCTAGTGAATATGGAACTGTAACACTACGGTCGCAGCTTCGAATCCTGCCTCGGGCATGGATGAGTGTGATGTCCTTAGGTTAGTTAGGTTTTAGTATTTCTAAGTTATAGGGGACTGATGACCTCAGATGTTAAGTCCCATAGAGCTCAGAGCCATTTGAACCATTTTGGAACTGTAAATATCGATTCTCTCAGAGGACCTGGATCTCACTTTTTGTTGTATATTAGAAGAACACACAATAGTGTCTGTTACTTAGACTCATTCGGCGATTTACAGCCTCAAGAAGAATTACGCTTCCACTTTGCTGGTAACCGTATATTTTGCAATTTTCAATGCTACCAAAAATTTTGTACTTATCTCTGTGGACAATTACGCCTCATTGTCATCCAGACAGCTACAATGAGGATATAAAAACAGTAAATCATGCACACCTGTTCCTCAGTTGACCTTGAGGAGTGATATCACACTCCATGAGTTTAAACTATAGAATCATCGCTATTAAACGTGAATTACTTCCCACCATTCGAATTAAGCAAAGGGGACTGGAGTATTGCAGTGATAGGCTTGGAACTGTAGAGCACCATTTTTAATATCAAAACATCAAACTGAAATCGACGTCTAAGAAGTGGGAAAGTTGTGGAAGTACCTCACAGCAAATATGATATTGATGATTTAAATGAACATTTAAAATTGGTAGACTTACGTGCAAATGTCAACATGCTTAAAATGGAAATAAGAATGACTGAGCACATAATGGACTTTACAAAGAAAAAGCCAATAGGATTGCTACAAGGTTTTTCAAAGGATAACGTTCTGCAGAACGACTGGAATGAATTTGACGAGTCAGCTCATTCAGTGGATATACTACAAGGTTGGCACAAGTCTATCCGACTGCAATATTAATATGAATTCATTTCTTAACAGAAAAATGATCCATACAATCCACAAATCTTTCCCTACAGTCAGTCTGATATAAAAATTGTGGAGACACCAAGCAATGAGACTTACCTCCCACTGACTGCTCAGACATTACTCCATCTTGAGTTGGAGACCGTGGACCAGAGCGATCGTCTCTTCGATTTTCATGGTGCAGGAATCTGGTTGGGCATATGGTGTAAAACTAGCACACACAACCAACAGCACTTTCTTTTGCAATCAAAGTACTATGTGTTAACACCAAAGACCCATCACCTGCTTTAATCACTAAGCTTGAGAACACACAAGAAGAATTGATTCAAGTCGCACTTGGAGACAAGATGTTGCTTACCTACATCTGCAGTAAGGTCAGATACTCCTTTTTGTTTTCACTTGCCGCTTTCTTTTTATGACCCACCGACTAATTTCTTATGGTGGGTCTTATGTAGCCACTTGGCCGCTGTGACTGGGTCCAGGGCCCGGAGTGGCTGACAATGACACCACCCCGACTCCCATCCTCACTCACACTGTTACCTGTGTCCTGTCACTTGGAGGCGGGCTCTATTTATTTGATATCTATTTGATTTGTTTTTTATGCAGCATTTTAATAACATTGTAATAAATATAAAGGAAGTGGGAAGACTAAATACAAAATTTTGATAAGTAGGAAAATTAAAGAAGAATCAGAAGATAGGTAAGAGTCTAGTATAGTAGGTTCCCGTCACCTGGTTGTGGGTGGTGGCCATGGTCTTACAAACTCCTCAAGTCGCTGGCCGTCGCCCACTATTCCTTTTTATATCTAACATCCTATTAACTAAACATGACTATTAAAGGTAAATTAAAACTAACACTCCATGTCTGGTCTACAAAGCTCTTTGTGACAAGCAATTCAGCAGTTAGCACCTCCTGGCCCCATCGACAACCCAATCCGAACAGTGGTTTTCTCCGATCTACAAATTCCATCCATCGGGTTGGGCTCTGGTACAAGGAACCACAATTAAGATCCTTCTGTTAGGGCCATGTACTGCCTCTTACCAGGAGGCGTAGGTCCCTTGAAGAAGTGCCTTGCTATAAGCTCCTGCTCAAAGGATGTTGTCTCTTATTGGACATGGAGGTACTATTAACTATATGCATGTTAACATTTGTGGTGCAGTTGGTTTTTGGAGTGTGTGTGAACATTTGCACCTTTTATCAGCTATTCTGGAACATTTTGAAGTCACTTTGGTTGCCACTATAGGTCATCCACGTTAGCCGCCTCAATATCTGTGTCAGTGCCTGGGTCAGTGTCTACTTCTTCTTCGGCACTGGTGGTGTCAAACGTGTCTTCCACCCCATGGGCATCCAGTCAGTGTGTTTAGTTCAGTCCACTGTTCCGGGTCACGTAGTATGGCATATAATTCATTTTGAGTGTACTGGTGATTTACATGTAATGTGCGTCGGATATCATGATCCCATCCTTTTCGTTAACAGGTGTCTATCCGATATGGGAAAGGAAGTTTCCAAGACTTTAAATGATCTGCGGTATTCTGCCATTAAGTGCAGTGTAACAGTACGAGATATCACGGTGTATCTCAGTTTTTAAGTGGGTTAATTAATTCATCCTGAAACTCATATAGACCTGGCTCTCTGAATTCCCGCAAATGGATTGAGGTAAATCTCACTGTAGTGTCCTGTATTTGGACATTCATCTACATGTGTCTGTTCTGATATGTGGGGGTCCTTGCATATCTGTCGTACAGATGGGTATGGCTACTTATAAAAAAACAGGGTGTTGTTAACGTCAAAAATAACAAGTACTACTTTCCGTGGTCACCTCAGATCTGTGAAAGATATTATCAGAAATACACAGAGTGACTGCAGAAATACCATGTGGGTATCAGTGGATATTTTAAACATGATGGTACTGAATTTCCCATGAGACTTCAGCACATCAATAAATTTGAGAAGCAGAATCGCCATGTATCTAAATATGTACATAGCCTGAAGCAACGCTAGACAGCTGACGACATTGTTACACACAATGTGGCTGGTGCCCTTTAATTCACGAAACTCGCTGGTGGCCGTACAACAGATGCAGATTTGTTATTAATCTCTGAGGGTGAGAAACAACGCTACTGCTGGATTAAAAGCGTGTCCCACTTTATCTCCTCCGAAATATCGCAACGTATGGGTACATGACATTTTTGTCCTTAATGCTGGAACTCGTTTGAAAAGATGAGTGTTTAAATTTCTTCTATTTCCGTCTTTGGTCACAAAATTGTTAAGTCCTTAGACTACCAGTTTTGGTCAGTGATGACCATCTTTAGTCCTGCAGCAAAACGTGCGAGAAACGCAACTGCAAGTAAAGCGCACCTGTTTTAAAACACATCATAATGTAATGAACCCACAGTGGCATCATCGAAAGATAAACACATCAGCTTAGCATCATTGCACATGTTTAAAATATGGTACATACAAGGCCACAGTGTCGGCAGAGTAAACTTTTCATCAGCGCTACTATTCACAACAAACTGTGTACAGTAAGCACAAAATGTTTGTGTCGCAAGCTCATTAGATGTCATTATTGTAGGACTGTCTACAGCGTTGCAGAATACTGTGCGCCTGTGTGGACCAACACTTCACACGTCAATAAAATAGATGTTCGCCTAAATGACACCTTGCGAACAATAACTGGAACAGTGAGACCTACCCCAACACCATGGCTCTCTGTGCTGGCAAACACTGAATCTCCCTCACTCTACAGACAACACGCAATTCAAACAGAAATGTAAAAATTGCTGCTGACACCACACTCCCAATACACGCTGATCTGCATGACCCGACACGATTAAAGTCAAGAAATCCCTTCTGGAACCACTCCTCGAACAATCGGGACACCATAGCAGAGCGGAAACACCTTTAGCAACAAGCAAATGTTAACAATGGACACCTCATTAAGAACCCTGGTGATCGTGTTCCTGGCCTCAACATCCCTCGAAGAACCTGGGTGGCACTAAACAGAATGAGAACTGGTGTTGGACGGTGCAACGAGCTCATGGCCAAGTGGAGCTATGTCGACGATCCTCACTGTGACTATGGCGAAATACAGATGATGCAGCACATAATCGAGTGTGAAATTCGTGGTTTTCAGGACGGTTCACTAGAGGATCTGCATAGGCTCACAGACTGTGCCATTTCCTGGCTTCGTAATTTAAGTGTTTCAGTTTGATTGTTAATTTTCTTGACAGATTACAACATGTATGCACTATAGGTTTATAACTACTATAATACGAATAACTAAATTTATGATGAATAATGTTTTGTTACATTTGCATGTTAATTAAGTTTCCCATGCTGAATGTGTATATTACTGTAAGGCATCTGGCATATCGAATGCAAAATAAATAAATAAATAAATTGTAGGACTATCCATATTCGTCATTTATATAACAGTACAATATGCAATAAAAGAAGGATATAGTAGGTAAAAGTCTTTAGTTGGCTTAAGAAATATATAAATTATTACACTGAAAAAATATGATAAATTAAAATGTAAGTGAAGTTATATTTAGATTGTTTAAAAGGATATAGTTAAGAGACAATATGCAATTCTGGTATGCTCTTATGGTGATTTTATATAAAAATATACTGGCATGCATAAGAACACTTAGGAACAAAGTGATATAGAAATGATTAAATAAATAGGGGAAAAATCCAGTTGCATGAAACGACAGACCATAGTAAGCAATCAGGGCCCTGTATTGTGTGTTCACCAGAATGATGCTAAGGCGATAAGTGGCCAGAGGAACTGAAGCACCAGAGGGCCTCTCGTATGCTGCGACACGTCATTCCAATAGCAGTCAATTAATAAGATTATATAGTTAATGAAATGTATTATGTAAACACAGAAGGGACCTGTAAACATGAGAGTGAGATGCTTAATGTAAGAAAATGAAGGAAATATGTAATGCACTCTATACTGGGTAAAGACAAACGCAATATGTACGTAATATTAGATCAGTGATTTTTATATTACGATGTTGTTAAACAAAGCATAGTAGGAATTAGATACAAAATCTCTGTGCCCATTGAGCACCCTTGCTGGCTGTCGTTTCTACGCTTTATAAATTTTAAGCTCTTCTAACATGTTGAAAACATGGCCTTTTTACATTCAGTGGAGAATATGCACACTATTCTCAATGCTCCCTATCGGATGACCAGTTTCTGGTCAGTGCAATTCCAAAGCCGTTTTGTTACATTGCTGTGAATGTTCCCTAAACCCCTCATTAAAAGAGTGACTGGGCTGGCCGATATAATTTTTATCAGAGTTACTAAAATCAATTCAGTATACTCTCCAGCCATCAAATTTGTCATATGATCTTTTTAATTTATGTTTCACTTGAAGTTTTGGGGGTGTTGCTAACTTGAAAGCTACGTCTAAGATTAGATTTCCTGAAACGTTTCTCTATTTGCTGGGATATACATTTCACTGGAATGGGTCTCATTATTTCATTATTAGTTCTATTTTCTGGGCGAGTATGAGTTTGCGTGCTGTTTTTCTTTTTCTTTTTTTTGTTTCTTCAGCTCATTGTAAGGGTGTATGAAATCATTGACATCATTTACAGAAAAAGCGTTACCTATTGGAATGTAGTTTAAATTCTGAGTTCTTCATATACTTCACTTTTGGCCAAAGGTAGGCGAAAGAGCCAGTGGATCATTGAGGTGAAGACATTTTTATATCGCGGAGGATGGCATGAACTGGTACTAATAATACTATCTGTGATGCAGGTCTCCTGAAAATCGAAAATTTATGTTTGTTTTCAACTTTCTTAACAGTAAGGGTCAATGTTGTTAAGGAAGTGCCGTTGTTCTGAAGGATATTTTCGGGGGCATGTTGCCTATTGCTTGGGAAAATGCGTTAACCTCACTGATGATATCGTCTATTGATAATGAAATCTCATCAGCATATTATTTGTAATAATTGAAATTTCTGCAAGTACTGACCACCATTCAAATGCCTCATTTTATTTATAACTAGAAGGCTGTACTGTGAATGATTCCAGATGTCTCTGTACAAAGTTGTCATTTTATTGAATGTCATTTCAGTTCCTACATCTGCCTCATAAATAAGTTATAAATCCATATTATCCTGTATGAAGCCAATAGTAAGGTTAACATTATATGTTACCAGTTGCAGGAGGTGGTATTTTAGCTGGAAAAGTGTTTCCGAAAATGTAGATACATTCTCAAAGTGAACACCAAGTGGACATGATATAGTCCACAGTGCACAGTCAGAAGGTCCAACAATAAGTGATCTGATACTGCTGGGCGGTAGTTCCCCCATTCTTGTTATTCTATTTTTCCGAAGTGATATCAGACCTGTCAGTTACAGTGGAGTCCTTGTGAAAACGATGTGTCGTATACACTCTACCATAGATTGAGCTGACAGATTTACGTGTATAGCATCTACGACACACTGTGGACCAATTCACAGTAAATTTTGTGGCAAACTCTCATGGCAAGGGAAGAAGATGTAGCTCTTTATTTCGATGTGAGTTCCACTTCAATAAGTGAAGCTGTGAAAGAACTTAAAACCTTGATGTAGGCATAGAACTGAATTCTTAATTAAATGTGTCTATCTCTCTGTAGAAATAAATGAAGCATGTGTATGGCACCTGTGTCCTTTTCGGTATAAGAATCCCTGCATGCTAGTGCAGACATACAGCATTCAGTGAGAGTGGATGGACGACACTTGGCAAAATTTTACATTCTAAATAGTTCACAAATTTATCTGATAAAGTACTAGCTAGACTATCACCTATCCCAAGGCCATTTTTTGGATAGTATAAGTTATTACCAAAGGTAAAGAATTGTAAGCTAAAACAAAAAATTCAATTAGTTTCGCGTATTTTGCGGTACTGGTATTGATACGGATTAGCAGATTATCTCTAACAATTTCAATTGTTTCTTTTATCGTAACATTACTGTAGAGGTCTTAACATCCGAGGATGCTGAGGGCAGTCGACTGCATGCTACAGGTCGTCCTTAAAGTAATTGATTTGTGACTGTTCATTATGCCACAGTGGGCCCCATTGCTGCTCCGATTAATGCTGCAGTGGAATACAGTGCATAACAGCTGTATGCTGAACAGGATTGTGTCCCCTCTCGGTAGTGGGTAGTGCCATGTGGTCGTCCTCAGTCCAATTTTCTTCCGACTGTACGGTCTCATGACTACTGGTGCCTGCAGTCATGTACAGTGCCTATATTCCTGTCAAATATTTCCGCAGTCCGCAGCTTGTGATTGCCCTATTACGCGACTGCATTCAAACTCAGTCAGGTGTTGATAAGGGCGTCCTTATCGCCTTAAAGCATTCCTGACTAACATCATCACGCAACGCCAATCTCAAGAATAACTAACGCTCACGACCGTTAAGTCGAGTATTTAAAGCAAATCTGATCTGCATCCTCATAGCGGCACTACTAGCGCCACTCTAAAGCGACTCGCGCGAAATTTCAATAGACATCGTATTTCGGATGTAGAAACCCGCCTATCAACTTTTGTTTATGTCGCACAGCTCCTTCTTCTTGTATTGATTTTCCCCTGTCAATGCGTATGCAATAATGCTAAGCTGATTTTGTATTTATCTAGTGATCATGCTACTAAGGGTTCATTATATTAGGACATTTTAAAACAGTAATGCTTTTGACATTTTAAGCGCTTGTTTTCCATAAGTATGACAGTAATAATTTTCGGTATGGCCTATTTTATTTTTCCAAAAGAGAGACAGGCTAAATAACACTATTTTGTTAAGGTTCATCTAAATTTTTATAATTTTTTACTTTAAAACTTTCGCATATTGGTATTACGTTTTCTGTATATGTAAAGTAAAGTGTGCTATAATGGAGATTAAAGTTCTTTGCATTTGATGTGAGTAATGTATGTAAAATACTATGTAATACTATGTAACTTTCTGATGATATTTTGTATTTAATTGTAAGAACTTTAATTGTAAACAATGGTCACGCTTAGGAACAATGTAAGAAATAGGTGTTATGTAAAGGCCAGTGTGCTTTTGTTTGAAATGGAAGTGGCTCTGGGGAGCGGAAAAGGTGGCAAGGGCGAATTGGTGCGTTACCTAGAGCCAGTGTGGTATGTATGTCACAAAGTCTCTGGGCAGCAGTGCTTCAGGCAACACCCCTGTGGAGCAGCAGAAGCTGTGCCTGCCAATTTGCAAGTGGCATTTTACTTTTGTACAGCATGAACCATTAATTTAAAATGTGTTTTATTAGTGAATAATAGTTTTTGAACTTTAAAGAGACTGGTTCACCCTGTTATTTCATCCTCATCATACACCTGATTAGGGTTCCTGCCTGGTGCAAGAGCACTCACCAAACGGCATCTTCGGTGGTGCAGATAGCGAGTTTCTTCATACTGCGATACACCTCCTCCCCGGAAAGGTATATGATGTGATTCTGCAGTTTCTCCCGGCGTATTTGTTGCTCGACCAGTCCACAGGTATACTGCCAGTTCATAGTGTCCAACGCTCACAATATTTCGGCGATCAGACATGTCGCCATCGTCAGGTGCGCTGACGAACTGAGCTCCTAAGGGCGGGCGGCCGATTTAAATCCCCTCCCCCCCACACGCCGCTCTCACCGCCGTCTGCGCCCGCTCGCCGGCGGTCGCGAAGACGTGGGCGTCGGAATGTGTCGTAGCGTCGATGTGCTTGCTACGTCCGCCCTGGTCGCCAGTTCGTACTTCTTGCTAAGAGTCTTCTTAATTACATTCAATGCCAGGTCCCAAGCCTTGCTGAGATTGTAGCCCCGGTGCGAATTTCGATAACCTCCCTTGTAACACAGTCCCAATTTTTATAGGTCTGACCCAGGATCTTAGTACACTCATAATCCATCTCGTGTTTCTTGGACAAACAGTGCTCTGCTACCGCCGACTTATTTGCCAAGAAATTGTCACCTCAAGGACCTGTACCACCAATACTCTATGGACTCCCTAAGGGCCACAAAGAGGGGGTACCTATGCGCCCGATTGTCAGCAACACTAGGGCACCTACTTACTTGCTGGCAAAATATCTGGCTGAATTACTTAGCCACTATGTTGCTAATGCTCTCACCATATCTGTAATGCCGTGGATTTCGTGAAACGTCTCGACAACTTCAGACTGAAAGACACTGATATCCTAGTGAGCTTCGACGTGGTACCAGCGTGCCTCTACGAGAGTCAGTCGAGCTTATTGGGCAGAAATTTGACGAGAAGACCACCGAACTCTTTAGGCATGTCTTGACCTCAATGTATTTTCTGTTTAATGGGGAATACTATGAGCAAACGGATGGAGTTGCAATGGGCAGCCCACTCTCGCCGGTGGTCGCAAATTTGTACATGGAGTACTTCGAGGAGGAAGCCTTGGTGTCATCCAATTGGAAACCTACTTGTTATGTCGATGACACGTTCGTCAGCTGGCCCCATGGTAGGGACAAGCTCCTGGATTTCCTTACACACCTAAACTCCATACATCCAAACATCAAATTCACTATGGCGACCGAAGCAGAAGGAAGATTACCATTACTGGACGTCCTGGTCAAGAGAAGAGCTGATGGTACCATGAGCCACGGTGTGTGCAGGAAGAAAACGGACACTGACCTGTACCTGCATGCAGACAGCTGCCACCACCCTTCTCAGAGGAATGGAGTACTAAAAACACTAATGCACAGGGCGCGCATCATCTCAGATGCAGAGAATCTGCCCCAGGAATTGGAACACCTCAAAACCGTGTTCCGAAAAAACGGGTACTCGGGATGGCAGATTAGACGCGCTCTCCGTCTCACCACCACAGCACAACCTGTGGAGACGGATGAAGTCACGGAAGAAGAGGTAGCCACTGCCTTTATTCCATACAATGGTGCACTATCGGGGAAATTCGGCCGTATATCAAAGAAACACCGAGTTAAAACCGTCTTTTGCCCGCCCAATAAAACATCGGCATTACTGGGAAGTGTGAAAGATGACCTCGTTTGAGGAAGACCGGCATATACCAAATTCCCTGTGAGTGTGGGAAGACTTACATCGGACAAACAATATGCGCCATCGAACATCATTGCCGAGAACATCAAAGGCACACTCGACTGAAATATCCAAATAAGTTGGCGGTAGCAGAGCACTGTTTGTCCGAGAAACACGAGATGGATTATGAGCGTACCAAGATCCTGGGTCAGACCTATAAAAATTGGGACTGCGTTATAAGGGAGGTTATCGAAATTCGCACCGGGGAAGATCTTATCAACCGAGATTGCGGCTACAATCTCAGCAAGGCTTGGGACCCGGCATTGAATGTAATTAAGAAGACTCTTAGCAAGAAGTACGAACTGGCGACCAGGGCGGACGTAGCAAGCACATCGACGCTACGACACATTCCGACGCCCACGTCTTCGCGACCGCCGGCGAGTGGGCGCGGACGGCGAAGAGAGCGGCCAGTGGGGGGGGGAGGGGATTTAAATCGGCCGCCCGCCCTTAGGAGCTCAGTTCGTCAGCGCACCTGACGATGGCGACATGTATGATCGCCGAAATATTGCGCGTTGGACACTATGAACCGCCAGTATGCCCGTGGACTGTTCGAGCAGCAAATACGCCGGGAGAAACTGAAGAATCACAACATGTGAATTATTTAACTCCAGCAACAGAATGAGACTAACAGGGCAACCGAATAAAGAAGGGATTTCGGGTAGGGATAAACTAAACATACATCAGTAAGAATACTGAAATCACCGCAAAACTTATTCAGCATTGCAAAACCTAAAGCCAATCGTGTTGTAAATTTCTCATGAACTACATATCTCAAATGAAGACCACAATACCAATAATCCATACACAACTCAAAAAAACAACACAACAATTTTTTACATGACCTGCTTAGCTACAACAAAGCCCACGATACCAGGAACTAACATACAACTCTGAAACATGAAAATTTCGCTTCACCCATATACCTCAAGCAAAGCCCTCGATACCATGAATTTGCACACAACTCCAAAACCCAATGACACAAATTTCACTTGACCTATGCGGCAGCAAAGAAACGATGCCCACACTATCAAAAATCAACACACCCAAATTCTAAAATTAATTATCCACTTTTTCACTTATTCTATCGGAAGTGAAGTCCACAGTACAACAAACAAAACCTTGCTCACATGACTAGTACCAGAAATGTATTGTAACCAATGATGGTACAGCAATAATAACGATACCTACCAATAACAGTCCAACACAATTACCAAACACCAACAAGAAAATCCCCAAAATTCATGGAACCTTGCATCATCACCAATTCCATTATAACAGACAACTTCGCCCATTGCAGGAAGCAATAACATACTCATAAATATATCTTTATCTTATTCACAGCAGAATAAAAAAGAAAAATAATATATATCTCCGACCATAAGAAACACACAGCACTAATATTTCCAAACATAAAAATTAATCAATCAGCCACAATAAGCAAATTCAAAGTAACTTACCAGAAAACCAGCACAAACTCCACCAATAGCAACCTGAAACATTCAATTCATGTCAAACAACTCACTAACAAACATCCAGCACAAGAGAGCGCCACCAAATATTACAAAACGCCATCTATAAACACAAACTGACTCAAAAACATTAAGCCCCATTAAGACACCACACACGACATCATGGTTACATCGTGGGTCAAAGCAGATGGGTGTAGCATCAGCACCTCATCTGGTGTGAATAACCTCAAGTTAGCCTCACTTAGTAAATAGTCATGAGAAAATTACTGCCAAAAGGAAAGAAAACATGACTAAATTATGGAGAATGAAGCTTAGTCAGTGTTGAAACATTTGTTAAGACTGTTTCTTTTTCGTAGAACCCAAAACGTCAGTACTGCCTGTTTTGCACTTACAAGTCTTTCTCACTCATAAACAGGACTGACGACATACTTCTATTCAATCTGTTCAACAGCACTTCCTTTTTAAGCGCAGCTAAAATCTAAAAATTGCCCATTCTAACACTGAAATTCTTATACTTACATCCTAAACAATTTTCTCCCTGATGGTATTAATAGCTAATAATGAAGAGTGAATTTAGTAGGCTCTGATTTGATTTACAAATTTCCTTCGTGTCAGCTGAGACATTCATACAAACCCTTACCTGATACTGCAGCATCTTGTTTTGCAAATGCAAATTTCCCAGAGTATCTCCAGTTTTCCTGCATGTCTCCTCTTGCCTTTAGCGAGTTTCATTGTGACATACTTTAGTGATTGAAAATAAAGTTTAAGAACCCCATTACTTAACAACTCCAAATGATTAAATGACAGTTCACTTTGAAGGAGCCTTCCAACAGTCATTTTCTGTTCCGATGTTCGTCTCTTAGAAATCAGAATAGCTAAGTTACTACGTCAGTTCAACGCAGCATCTACAATTTTAAAGAAAACAATAACAAACACAGCTTTCCAGCCTCAAAAAATTTCGCCTTCAAAGTTAACACTCACAACGCCTTCAACTGGTTGTGGTAACTTCTGTGAAGTACTTCACTTCCCATGTTTCGCTGTTGCTACAGTCTGTAAAACCACATCCAATTGAGAAGCGGGTCATGGGCCCAGAGGAATCATGACATCATATCATGACTTGACGTTATCTCTCGTGATAGCTAGTATTGCTGGTAGTTTTCAAACCGTGGATATTCTTTCAACCATGTCATTCTTTGCTGATGCCTTGTGGGTGCCTGTATAATGGCGGATTTTGTGTTTTGTGTGCGATAAAACATTTCAATTACGGAAAACTTTGTATCATACACTCTTCCTGGTGTGTGCATGTAGAGCCAAACACGGAAGGTACGGTGAAGTGCCCGGAGGACGACTGCAGTTTTTCGTTCAACGTCTTGGCAAATTTGAGAACACATGCTGCAATTTCATATGATTGCAGAAGAGAAAGGAAAGTTTACATTCCACACAATGGGCAGTAAATAACTTCATATAATATGGTTGCAGAGGAGAAAGGAAAGTTTACATTCCAGACTTCGTATAATAATTTTATGATGCGCAAGATAAGTAAAGTGGTTGGTAAGTCTACAGAATTCCGTTCGCTGTGCCTACAGTATTCTGATGCACTATGTTACACTGTAAAGTTTCTTTCAGTGCATCTATGTGGATTATTTGTCATAACAGTATATTCTCATAAGAAATGGCTTCGGTATTTAAGCTGCAATCATCATAACTTTTTGTTGGTCAGGAATTGTGTAGTAACTGTTTGTCCAAAGAAGAAAAGACAGCGTGAAGTAGCTTTTTGTGTGTTTCATGGTTTATAGGCCTACTGGGGAAACTTGCAAGTAATGCATCAACCTTGGTACCGGTACCTCTACGGTGATATGGAAATCCGAGCGTTGTTAATAATGAAATTAATTCAGTGTTTGTCAGTTTCTTTTGATTCGTTTATCATGATGCCTATAGCTGACAAAATTTTATTGAAATACCCAGTTGATAATTTCAACATAAATTGGACTATGTGCATAGCTGCTTCTAATGGCTTTGCTGCTTTTCACAGGTAAAGTACGAATATTCACTAGCCCTCCAGTATACATGTTCTGTAGTCAGTTGTGGCAAAGTAAGTCACTGACTCAAATTTGCTTTGCTAAACATAATTAGAAATTGCCTTTTTAGTTACAATTTTACATTTTTAGATATAGTACTCCCTGAGAGTTTATCTTGCTGACTTTCTTGTCCGTAGTTTATATACACTCCTGGAAATGGAAAAAAGAACACATTGACACCGGTGTGTCAGACCCACCATACTTGCTCCGGACACTGCGAGAGGGCTGTACAAGCAATGATCACACGCACGGCACAGCGGACACACCAGGAACCGCGGTGTTGGCCGTCGAATGGCGCTAGCTGCGCAGCATTTGTGCACCGCCGCCGTCAGTGTCAGCCAGTTTGCCGTGGCATACGGAGCTCCATCGCAGTCTTTAACACTGGTAGCATGCCGCGACAGCTTGGACGTGAACCGTATGTGCAGTTGACGGACTTTGAGCGAGGGCGTATAGTGGGCATGCGGGAGGCCGGGTGGACGTACCGCCGAATTGCTCAACACGTGAGGCGTGAGGTCTCCACAGTACATCGATGTTGTCGCCAGTGGTCGGCGGAAGGTGCACGTGCCCGTCGACCTGGGACCGGACCGCAGCGACGCACGGATGCACGCCAAGACCGTAGGATCCTACGCAGTGCCGTAGGGGACCGCACCGCCACTTCCCAGCAAATTAGGGACACTGTTGCTCCTGGGGTATCGGCGAGGACCATTCGCAACCGTCTCCATGAAGCTGGGCTACGGTCCCGCACACCGTTAGGCCGTCTTCCGCTCACACCCCAACATCGTGCAGCCCGCCTCCAGTGGTGTCGCGACAGGCGTGAATGGAGGGACGAATGGAGATGTGTCGTCTTCAGCGATGAGAGTCGCTTCTGCCTTGGTGCCAATGATGGTCGCATGCGTGTTTGGCGCCGTGCAGGTGAGCGCCACAATCAGGACTGCATACGACCGAGGCACACAGGGCCAACACCCGGCATCATGGTGTGGGGAGCGATGCCTACACTGGTCGTACACCACTGGTGATCGTCGAGGGGACACTGAATAGTGCACGGTACATCCAAACCGGCATCGAACCCATCGTTCTACCATTCCTAGACCGGCAAGGGAACTTGCTGTTCCAACAGGACAATGCACGTCCGCATGTATCCCGTGCCACCCAACGTGCTCTAGAAGGTGTAAGTCAACTACCCTGGCCAGCAAGATCTCCGGATCTGTCCCCCATTGAGCATGTTTGGGACTGGATGAAGCGTCGTCTCACGCGGTCTGCACGTCCAGCACGAACGCTGGTCCAACTGAGGCGCCAGGTGGAAATGGCATGGCAAGCCGTTCCACAGGACTACATCCAGCATCTCTACGATCGTCTCCATGGGAGAATAGCAGCCTGCATTGCTGCGAAAGGTGGATATACACTGTACTAGTGCCGACATTGTGCATGCTCTGTTGCCTGTGTCTATGTGCCTGTGGTTCTGTCAGTGTGATCATGTGATGTATCTGACCCCAGGAATGTGTCAATAAAGTTTCCCCTTCCTGGGACAATGAATTCACGGTGTTCTTATTTCAATTTCCAGGAGTGTATAACAAGTTTACTGACATGGTTAGTGATGTATGTTTCACCACCAGGTCAGGCATACTGCATTAAGCATCCTGTTCTGCTGTCGCTGGTGGCAGCAACACGGTAAGAACGTTGAGAATGCAGTATATGCATCTATAATAGTCTTGGCTAAAAAGATACGGCTAGAGTGCTAATTAGTACTGTTTGAGCGATTATCCTTTACACATTTAAATATCTTACCTTAGATATGTATCTAAAACTGAATTCATGAACAGCTTTCTAGTCATTTAATCGTAATATTTTTGCTCAGTAAGATTAAATTTTAAAAATGCTGGTACCTGGTTGTTACCACAAGACCGCTGCTGGCCACAGCAGAGCTATCTGCTGTGACCACAAGCACCTCCATGCCAGCCAATGGGTTAATGCACAAAACTGAGCAGTGCAAGACTTGGTCCCTAGATCTATTTGGTTGAAGCAACTAAAATTAAATTTCTGAGGTATGGTGGAACTGTGTTATCAGTATATTTCTCAACACAATTTAAAATGTTTGCATTGAAATGACACTGGCAGTGCATAATATATTTTGCAACTGAGAATAGATACTTAAAAATTGATGTGGGAAAATGTTTCCAGAAACTCTCTAGAACCAAACCTGACAATTGTATTGACATACGAATAAACCCATATGAATGGCACACTGGGTTACACAAGCATTAACTGTAGATATAGAATAGGTAATTTACTCATAAAACTTTACATACAAATTTTATTGAAAAGCACACTGAAGTTAAGGGAAAGATGCAGTGCATAGATGAGATAAACTTCGACAAACAAGAACTGGTTTTGCTCAGATATATGGAAAATGAACTGTAGTATTATATGACATATTTGGCACAGTTTCCTGTGATCCCAAGAAGTCTAAGGTGCAAATTTGTGGAGAGGAGAGATTAGACAAGATAAACTTGGACAAACAAGAACTGGTTTTGCTCAGATATATGGAAAATGAGCTGTAGTATTATACAACATATTTGGCACAGTTTCGTGTGATCCCAAGAAGTCTAAGGTGCAAATTTGTGGAGAGGAGAGATTACATTGAACCTGTCATGTATAGTTCACTATTTGTTGCAGTGCTGGAATTTTTTGTTTTGTACATTCACTGCTACTGACACTTAAAAACACAGGGTTAGTAGCTCTTGTTGACATTTGTAAGTGTTGGCTGCAGTGAACCTGTTGAAGATTTTAAACTAACGAAGTAGTTGTTGGCATTCTGATATTAATGGATGACAGTGCGAACCACAGCAATGAAATAATGTAAATTACTTATATAAGGAATTTAACAAATGTACACAGCTTTGAACATGGTCATTACACACATTTCTTTGCCACTGCATATTTGTGTGCTATAACTAATACAGCAACTTTTTGTTTTCTCGTCTTTGATCAGGGACACATGTCACATCTTACTTGTGTTGCTAGATCAATTCTGCAATTACAAGATCCACATTTCAGAATTCTGCAGAAAGTGCGGGTTGATAGCTGTCTCTTCAGATATGATCTCATCAACTGCTATTTTAGGAACTTGAAGCAAGAATGTGGTTCTTCAGTTTTCTGCCAGTGCTTAATATATCACTAACATGTTTACCACTGAAATATTCATGATGGTATAGAACAGTGAGAGTCCATCTTCTGGAACACCTGCTGGGTAGAGTGAATTGTGCACTTCACCTCCAGTGCATCAGTTTCTTCATAGGTAGTATCACAGTACTCTTTTACCTCAGGCTTGATTGTTGCCATGCTCAATGAGTGAGCATTACGCCTTGAAGACACTAAACTAACATTTCTTAAGTTTTTGGATGAAAGATATAAGTACATAACATATTCAGAAAGAAATAAGTTTTACATTTAGCTGCCAGGAACTCCTTTGGAATATTTCCTTTTATTATTACCTTTTATATCTGTGGCCTTTTTGTGTCTTCTTCCCAGTTTGACAAGAACATCTAATGTGCTTAAGGATGTTTATGGCTACAAACAAGATAACAGAAAAAAATATGTTTACAATGCAACTTGCAAATTTAGTTAATACACAAGTTGGAGTCAAATCTGCAGACATGATCCAATCAAAACATTTTCAAGATTAACCTCCAAAACTTTACAGAACTTGAAAATGAGCACAATGATTTGGACATCACAGCATATGTTAATAAACCAGATGTTTCAGTTATTACTGAGCACTGGTATACCAAAAAAATCTTATTATGGACCCATTAACAAAGAATCTACACACATCTTTCAGTACTGAGATCAAGCCTTGTGGTGTTCTTGCAAAAAGTGGCAATAATTAGTGCCCCAAATATGTAAGTTCTTTAATTGTCACTGAACTTTCTGCAATAGATGGGAAAGGAAACATAATTTCAGATATAGATAGACCTCCATCTGCAAGTACTGACTTTTTTTAGCTAATTTCTAACATTCGATTGTAAAGAGAGATAGTAAATACTCTGGGAAAATGGCCATGTAATTATGCTGATAATTGTTCACTGTCTAATAAAATCTTATCTAACAAAAATCAGTTTTCACTGTTAGGAATGACGAGTGGCACACACAGATCTAACACTACTGATGTGTAATACTGGGTACCCAAGGCTATGTGCTGGGATGCCTTCCTTTGTTGATTTATGTATATATCAAAATACTGCTCCCCATATTCAAGGATAGTTCTGTATGCTGATGTTAAATCCATTGCGTGCAAGCATAAAGATCATGAGCATCTATAAATTTTATGAAACTCTATTACAAATGAAGTAATTCAGTATTTCAATGAAAATCATCTCATTGTCAGCACAAGATAATAGCAGTAATTGATTTTAATCCCGCAAGACGTATTTTGAAATTGAGTTGTGCACTGGAACTGATATTGCCATCAAAGCAAAATATATAGAAATCCTGGGGATACATATGTTCACTCTCTTGCAAACAAAGTGTTTTAAAATATATTTGAAATAAATATGTAGAGCAAGTGCTGATACAATACCCATGTACTGTGGTCTGCTTATCATATGGCAATGTATTGTAGTATAAAGTATGGAATAGAAGTATGGGATGCCAACACAAGCAAATTTTCAGAAGCTTTTAAAGTTACAGAAGAAAGCTGTAAGAATAATTTTTGGTGTAGGACTAAGAGTCTCATGCAGTGTTCTATACCCTAAAGTTGGTATATTAACTGTTATAAATTTTCACACTGATCAGCCAGGACATTGTGGCGACCTACCTAACACCCAGTATGTTCACATTTGACATGGATAACAGCAGTGATGCACCATGTCTGTTTTGCACAGAATAAAGGCAATTTCGTGTAGGTTTCATTATGTACATTTACCATCATTTAATACTAACGCTTTATCATCCAGTTTTAGTTTTAAGTTATTTCTTTAATAAGTAATATAAAATAGATCTTAGTTGAAATCAAACAATGGAAACTCCAGGTTGGAATATCAACAATATAAGGAAAAGATAGACTGCTGCTTACAATAAAGATGGCACAACAAAAACACACTAAACATTAACTTTCTGCCAAAGCCTTATTCAGAATGTGTGTGTTTGGGTGTGTGGGCTTTCTTTTTTTTTAAAAAAAAAAAAAGGAAAAGAAAGAAGGCTTTATTTAAAAGTGTCTTTTTGTTATGCCTGATCTGTCTATAACTCAACATCATATTTATAGTAATCAGTAATCTATATTTTCTATATGTTGTTGATACAGATCATAGCTGCTAAGGTGAAATGTTCCCTTTCTTCAAATCAAGTCTCATCTACAAGTAAAGTACTTGTAGATCTGTGCCTTATTGTACCATAGTTTGTTGTAAAAACTGTACATATGTGTAGCCATTTGTTATGAACTGACAAATTCAGCAAAATGATCCTTGTATCATATGATGATCAATAAACTTCTTGTCATTGTTATAATTACCATTATTATTATTATTATTATTACCTTTCCCTTCTCAGACATTATGTCTGGTTAAAAATGGAAAGTGACGTGGACCTTGATCAAGCGTGACTTCCTTTTAACTGTACGGTATATGTTACATTGCATTTAGGAACTTTTGGGTAATTGAACATGTATCAATAATTATAGATTTCTGTAGTTGTATATATACGTATGGATGTAGCTGTATTGCGTTGATGTACTGTATGATATTGTGTGGTATGACTCCTGTAGTTGATAGTACAATTGGTATAATGTCAACTTTATCCTGATGCCACATGTTCTTGACTTCCTTAGCCAGTTGGATGTATTTTTCAATTTTTTCTCCTGTTCTTCTGTATATTTGTTGTATTGGGTATGGATATTTCGATTAGTTGTGTTAATTTCTTCTTTTTATTGATGAGTATGATGTCAGGTTTGTTATGTGGTGTTGTTTTATCTGTTATAATGGTTCTGTTCCAGTATAATTTGTATTCATCATTCTCCAGTACATTTTGTGGTGCATACTTGTATGTGGTAATGTGTTGTTTTATTAGTTTATGATGTATGGCAAGTTGTTGATGCATTACTTTTGTTACATTGTCATGTCTTCTGGTGTATTCTGTATTTGCTGGTAGTGTACATCCGCTTGTTATGTGATCTACTGTTTCTATTTGTAGTTTGCAAAGTCTGCATTTATCTGTTGTGGTATTGGGATCTTTAATAATATGTTTGCTGTAATATCTGGTGTTTATTGTTTGATCCTGTATTGCAATCATGAATCCTTCCATCTCACTGTATATATTGCCTTTTCTTAGCCATGTGTTGGATGTGTCTTGACCGATGTGTGGCTGTGTTAGATGATACGAGTGCTTGCCATGTAGTGCTTTCTTTTTCCAATTTACTTACTTCATATCTGTTGATGTTATGTGATCTAAAGGGTTGTAGAAGTGGTTATAGAATTGCAATGGTGTAGCTGATGTATTTATATGAGTGATTGCTTTGTGTATTTTGCTAGTTTCTGCTCGTTCTATAAAGAATTTTCTTAAATTGTCTACCTGTCCATAATGCAGGTTTTTTTTTATGTCGATAAATCCCCTTCCTCCTTCCTTTCTGCTTAATGTGAATCTTTCTGTTGCTGAATGTATGTGATGTATTCTATATTTGTGACATTGTGATCGTGTAATGCATTGAGTACCTCTAGGTCTGTGTTACTCCATTTCACTACTCCAAATGAGTAGGTCAATATTGGTATAGCATAAGTATTTATAGCTTTTGTCTTGTTTCTTGCTGTCAATTCTGTTTTCAGTATTTTTGTTAGTCTTTGTCTATATTCTATTATTATTATTATTATTGAAGAGAATCAGTTATTTATTGTCACATTCCTAAACGGCAGAACCAATTTAAAAAAACACTATTATTGGTTATCTGTTTTATTATGCAGGATGCCTTTATTGCATTACTGGCCAGTTTTGGTCTTTTGCCAGTTTCAAATGTATAATGTTCGTGATGTATGTGTCACAATCTGTAACCAGTTTCATGCTACATGGACACACACATTCAACAGCTCTTGTACATAGAAACAGAACTAACAGCAAGCCTCCTGGTCATCATAAATTCATGTAACAACTCAACATTAACATATCTGTTCACTTACTTTCATTTCATTATGAGAATGTAACACCACTTCAGTCTATGAAAGAAATCTCTTAAGCAGTAAGATGGTGTCAGTCTCACCCTAACTAAAACAAAAATTGGTGTTATCACAAACTTCTCTGCTGTAAACATGACCAATCTGTTTGAAAATTCAGTGCATATGGACTGAAGGTTCTGAGATTGCCGTGCCACGGTGTTACAAACAGAAAACAAAATTCCCTGCAGTCCACAAGACCCCACCATACTAGTTACAGGTTAAATAGGTTAGGCCTGATGACTTGATGGGCATCTGTTGAAACAATAAAGTACAAGAGTGTGAAATGGGGTAGTGAGATAAAAGAACCAAGTGAAAGTAAAGAGTATGTATGATTGAAGTAAAGATGAACTTGAAAACCAAATACAGTAAATAAATTTTATCTAACAATTGGAATACATTTTCAAATTCATGTATTCTAGATTTTAGTGAACTTTCAGGTTAAGTGCACAGTATATTTACCTAAATAATCACTAGCATAATAATATACATACATTTTCAATAAAAATGTTGTGCGTGCTAGACTCTTATAACAGTCACTGCATCTCATCAAATACAGTGATAAACTGCAATGTGAGAGTTTAAATGACTGTTTTGAGAGTTCTCTGTAAAGTAATATTATTCACTTCAGGGAGTGCTGTGCCTAAAAAATTGTAAAATGATTCAATTCATGATAGGTAAGAATTGAAACAATGGCAGGATCATGAAGAGAACAAATAAAGATGGGTTATCCAACAACGAAGTACTATTATTTCTGTGATGTGATTTTTTTAATTATTTCTTTTTTTAATGAACTCTCATGGAAATGGGGTGTAATGTAAAATTTTAATCACCACATTGGTGTAGATATTTGACTAAATGTTAAACATGCGATAACACATAAATGATATCTAAATATTGTAACTGCAACACAGCAGCTTTTGTGAGGTGCAAGATATTTAATTATACTGATACATTATTGCTGTTTCTAGGCCCTGTTTGACTAAATTTTCAAACTGAAGTCACACAAGAAGCCTGCAATGATTATTTGAGTAACAGAGCGTGTTCCTATTATCATTTCAAGTCGCTAATATCAAGATTTCAGTTTTAATTAAATTATCTTATTAATGCATTTTAGGCAATGCCCATCTTTGGAATATCTGTCAAAACTCCACACAGCTGCCATACATGCACAAATTATGTATGAAATATTAAGAATAAACATATGGGCTCATCAACAAACTAGTTTACATACCACAGAAATTATTTCAGAGTATCAAATCAAATATTATCTACTGTAACACTGGTGCTCAACTGGCAGTGCTATGCCATTACAGAATTAGCTATCATAACATACCACTGGGTAGCATGATTTTAGGGGAGCTGGGATCTTGTGTCAAATTTTTAAGGACAGTTGTTAACAAATTAATTATAAAACCATGAAAAAACTGTAAACTATGGTAGAGGGTTTTTTTCCGTTATGAAAACTAGCAATCATAAAGGTGCAAAAGATCACATCTAACCAAAAGTTCATCATTAATACACGTGGTATGAGCAAGGAATAATGGGATGGGAAGGGAAGGGGGACAACAGGGACACAGTGGGAGGAGCACAAAATAATCTCAGCTTATATAAATGACAGCCAACAATCTCTAGCATTGGCAGATTTAAAATATGAAAGGGAGACCTACTGTAGTCCTGTGGATACGATGGTATCCCTGACAAAATTATTAAATATAGTACCAATAATTTTGTCTCTCAACTTGTGGACATATTCAATGACTTCTTTTTTAACTGGTGAGTTTCTAAGTAAACTTAAGCAGTTAACAGTAATACCAGAATGAGATTTTCACTCTGCAGCGGAGTGTGCGCTGATATGTAACTTCCTGCCAGATTAAAACTATGTACTGGACCGAGACTCGAGCTTGGGACCTTTGCCTTTCGCAGGCAAGTGTTCTACCATCTGAGCTACCCAAACATGACTCACACCCCACCCTCACAGCTTCACCTCTGCCAGTACCTCGTCTCCTACCTTCCAAAGTTTCCAGAAGCTCTCCTGCATTCGGAGTTTGGAAGGTAGGAGACGAGGTACTGGCAGAAGTGAAGCTGTGAGGACGGAGCATGAGTCATGCTTGGGTAGCTCAGATGGTACAGCACTTGCCCACGAAAGGCAAAGGTCCCGAGTTCGAGTCTTGGTCCGGCACACAGTTTTAATCTGGCAGGAAGTTTCAACAGTAATACCAGTTTATAAAAGTGGTGACAAGTTCGACATTAAAAATTTCAGACCACTATCATTATTATCTGTATTTCCGAAAATAATTGAAAGAATAATGTATGACAGGTTGCTAGACGTACCAAACAAAATTAAAAGTCTTGTAAATGCACAGAATGTTTTCAGAAAAGGCAAATCTACACAAACTGCTCCGTGGGTTGTTTTTGGACCTTTCTATAGCGTTTGATCTTATAAATTATAACCTACTACTGTTAAAACTGTATAATTGTGGTTCCAGTCATATGTAACTGATAGGAAACAAAGAGTACAAATTTCTTGGGATGGAAATGTGTACCATTCTGAATATAAAAGAGTTAATTATGAGGTGCCCCAGGGATCGGTATTGGGACCATTATTATTCTTGATTTTTATTAATGATCTACCACATCATTTTTCAACAGCTGAACCATATTATTTGCTGATGAACCAGCTTCATTATAAAAGAGAATGATGATTATGAGATGCAGCAAAAAATTTACAAAACAGCAGACGTGGCAGGAAAATGGTTTAAAGATAACTGATTAGTTGTCAGTGACAAGAAAACTGTATAGATTAACTTCAACCATATAAGAAACAGAAATAGGACCAATGTAAAATTCACATTATCGAATAGCCAAATGCAGCAAAAGAATCACATAAAATTTTAGGATTATGGTTGGATGAGCATCTAAGATAGTAGAAAACATCTAGAAATGCTCAACAAAAGATTACGCAAGTACTGTTACATATTAAGAGTGCTTAAAGATTGCTGCAATACCGAAACAGTGTTAAGTGCTTATTACACATACGTGCATAGTCTACTGAAGTATGGTATAGTGTTCTGGGGAAATACCTCTTTTGCAAAGCAGTCTTTTAAGCTCCAAAGGAAAGTTGTAAGATAAATAAGTGATGTTGCTTACAGAGCACCATGTAGAGGTATCTTTAAGGAATTAAAAATCATGACCTTACCATCTATATTTACATTTGAAAGAATCTGCTTAATTAAAAACCATCAAGTTTCAGCTTTGAATAGTGAGACCCACAAATATCAAACAAGGAACCAGGGACGTGCACAGAAAATCAATATATCAGGACAGTGGTTTTTACAAACAAAAAATTCTGTACAGTGCATTGCCAGATATCATCAAAAATACCAAACATTAATACATTCAAAAAACGAACAAAAGTCTACTAATAAACAACAGCTTCTACAGCATTAATGAATACTTGGAATTTTGTTCCAATTTGTAGGTCTGCTTCATAACTCTCTAAACAAAAATACATAATTATAAACCATTCCTTGATAAAACCAAACTACTTTCATCGATGTATGTATCTAATTATGCACCTAGCTTTTATGCCGTTTGTTACTATACCTAATTAACTAAAGTACTGGTTTTAGTAAATTCAACCAAGGTTTTGCACTAGCTTTTGTTCTATCTGCATGTATGTATATAATTCTATAACCAAATTAAACAGAATAATGTTTTTGTTATAAAGATTTGTTGAACCAATGATAAGTATTGGTACATTATGTAAATATGTAATTGTTATACTGTTCTGTACTTTGACAAATCCAATATCATGAATGTGATAATATGGACGCTAAATAAATAAATAGGAAGAAGCATCGATGAATATGCACCGAAATGAGTAGGAGGATTGTGGAGGAGCACAGGGCCCTCAGAAAATTTATCTTTATTCACTTATTGAGGGGAGGGGAGCACAAAGAAAAAGAAGGTGGAGTTGATTGTGCATGACTAAATGGAAAGCGACCATTCATGATCAATGGAAGACATAAACAGAAAAGAAACTAAAGCTGTGGGAGGAAAGGGATAGTGAGTTGGGGAAAGGACGCATATGAAAGAAGGGAAGAAGGGAATGGTGCCTTTCTTTGATTGTGGAACCACAGGTCAGACAGACATCATTTTATTGTTCCTGGTACTGGTGACTGTGAATGCCAACACTAATAGGTAAATACTAACTGGTAAATAAATGTAGATGTCATCTTATAATCACTGGTATTGACAGCTATTAGGGGCTGGGTGCAGTCGCTGTGAATCTGGTCTGGTCTGTGGTCTTGCAGTCAGGTGAAGGCTTTCTTCACGTTTGAATATTGTTTACTCTTTTGTATAATTCATGACTTGTTTTATATCTTCATGTAGTATTACTGAAATGTTGTGTGTGTCTGCGTATTCTACCAAGCAAGGGATTGCTTATAATGTTTTCATTTGTTGAGATATTATAACAATGAAAACATTGAATTATTGATGTTGTTGTTGTTGTGGTCTTCAGTCCTGAGACTGGTTTGATGCAGCTCTCCATGCTACTCTATCCTGTGCAAGCTTCTTCATCTCCCAGTACCTACTGCAACCTACATCCTTCTGAATCTGCTTAGTGTATTCATCTCTTGGTCTCCCTCTACGATTTTTACCCTCCACGCTACCCTCCAATGCTAAATTTGTGATCCCTCGATGCCTCAGAACATGTCCTACCAACCGATCCCTTCTTCTAGTCAAGTTGTGCCACAAACTTCTCTTCTCCCCAATCCTATTCAATACCTCCTCATTAGTTACGTGATCTACCCACCTTATCTTCAGCATTCTTCTGTAGCACCACATTTCGAAAGCTTCTATTCTCTTCTTGTCCAAACTAGTTATCGTCCATGTCTCACTTCCATACATGGCTACACTCCATACAAATACTTTCAGAAACGACTTCCTGACACCTAAATCTATATTCGATGTTAACAAATTTCTCTTCTTGAGAAACGCATTCCTTGCCATTGCCAGTCTAATTGATAAAGTTATTTAATTGGATTGATAAAAAAACCTACTCACCAAGCAGCAGTGGAACACACACATAACAGAGTGTTGTGATTGGCAAGCTTTCAGAGCCAGTGGCTCCTTCTTCAGGCAGAAGGGCTGAAGGGGAAAGAAGAAGGGTGAAGGAAAGGGACTGGAAAGGTGTAGGAAAAGGGGTAGATTTTGGGAAAGTCATTCAGAACCATGGGTCATGGGAGACTTACCATATGGGATGAGAAACGAAGACTGACTTGGGGACTGCATCTGACAAGATTTGAAAACCTAGGAACTTAAAGGTCCAAGACAGAGTAATATGCAAGACAGAGATTGCTACTAAAACGTCATGCACGAATTAATAAGGGTAAGAAGCTAAGTATGTAACAGAGGTGAGAGGGGGTGGTGAAAAATAGATGAGAAAGACAAAGATGTAAGAAATTAAAACGGAGTGCAGCAAAGAGTTGTTACAGTGAATAAAAGCTAAGAGAAGAAATTACATTAAGGCCAGATGGGTGGCGACAACCAAGAACATGTTGCAGTGCTAGTTCCCACCTATGGAGCTCTGAGAAACTTGTTTCTGGGGGAAGAATCCAGATGTCGCATGCGGTGAAACATGCAATGAGGTCACAAATGTCACGTTGTAGAGCACACTCTGCAACAGGATATGGCGAGTTGCCAGTATAAACGCTTTGCCTATGCCCATTCATCCCAATTGATAATTTGGTGGTAGTCATGCGGAGGTAGAAGGCTGAACAGTGTTTACATAGTAGCTGGTATATGACATGAGTCGTTTTGCAGATGGCTCTCCCATTGATAGTATATGTTTTGCTAATTGCAGTACTATTATAGGTGGTGGTAGGAGGGTGCATACAGCAAGTCTTGCAACAGGGACAGTAACAGGGATAGGAGCCATAGGGTAGGGAGACGGGTGCAGAAGGAGCATAGGGTCTGACAAGAATATTGTGGAGATTGGGAGGGCGACGGAAAGCTATTCTAGGAGTGGTGTGCAAAATTTCACATAGAATCGATCTCATTTCAGGCATGTCGAAGTAGCTGATTAACACATTCCAGACCAGGATAATACTGAGTCACTAATTGTGTGCTCTGATGATGTTTTGTGGAGGGGTGAGCGGTATCAGGATTAGATGTGATGGCCCAGGAAACCTTCTTATTAACTATGCTGGTGGGATAATTACCTGCAGTGAAGGCTGAGGTGACAACGGTAGTATATTGCTGTAAAGGGTCTGCATCTGAACAAACACGTTTGCCTCAGATGCCAAGGCTGTATGGGAGGGAATATCTGACATGGAAAGGATGGCAAATGTCAAAATGTAAGTGCTGTTGTTTGTTGGTAGATTTAATGTGGACAGAAGTGTGTAGCTGGCCTTCGGTGAGGATAAAATCAACATCAAGGAAAGTGGCATGGGATTTGGAATAGGACCATGTGAAATTTAATTGGGAGAAGGTATTCAGAGATTCCAGGAATTTTAGCTGGTCAGCTTCACGATGAGTCCATATGGTAAAGATGTGATCAATGTATCTAAACCAAACCAGGGGCTGCAGACTTATGAATCACAGGAAAGCCCCTTCCAAGCAACCCATGAAAAGGTTGGCATAGGAAGGAGCCATCCTGGTTCTCATGGCCAGACACCTGATCTGTTTGTATGCCTGCCCCTCAAAGGTGAAGTAGTTGTTGGTAAGTATAAAGCTGATTAAGGTGAGTAGGAATGGTGTCATGATATCGTAGGTTTGGAATCAGGTGGGCGCTGAATGAGGAAATGTTAAACAGCAGAAAGCCATGTATGTGTGCAATATTGGTATAGAGGGACGTGGCATCAATGGTGACAAGCAAGGTGTGTGGAGACAGTGGAATGGGCACAGATTTCAGACGATCTAGGAAATGATTGGTATTTTGATGTAGGAGGGGAGTTTTTGTACTATGGGTTGCAGCCGTTGACCAGCTATGGCAGATATATGTTCTGTGAGTGCTTGGAAGCCAGCAAATATAGGACAGCCAGGATGATTGGGTTTGTGGATTTTAGGAAGAAGGTAAAAGGGGGGGTGGGTGTGTGGTGAGGGTGGGATGAGAAGTTCTATGGATTGAGTTGTAAGTCCTTGCGAGAGGCCTGAGGTTTTAAGGAGGGACTGCAGGTCAGTTTCAATCACAGGTATGGGATGTTGATTCCAGACGCTGTATGTAGAATTGTCAAATAGCTAGTGTAGAGCTAACATACTCCTTTTGGTCATGCACTATAGTGGCAGATCATTTGTGTGCTGGGAGGATAATGATGGAGTCATCAGCTTTTAGGGAATGTAGAGCATGGAGTTGTGCAGGGGGCAGGTGAGGCTCATGTTGCAGGGACCCGAGGAAGGGTTGTGAGGCAATGCTGGATGTCAAGAATTCTTGGAAGCCTTGTAAGGGATGATTTTGTGGTAGTGATATTGGATCAAGTTTAGATCGTGGTCTGAACTGTTCAAGGCAGGGTTCAATGTCACATTTGCTGTTGGAAAGCTTTTTGGGCTGGGTTGCAAAGTGATATTTCCAACAGATATTACATGTGAAGGAAAGGAGGCCCTTCACCAAAGCATCATGACCAAATGCAAGTTTACAGCTGAAAGTGAGGCCCTTAGATAATACAAATAATTCAGGAGGAGAGAGTGCTTTAGCTGAGAGATTAAGGACAATGTACTGTTGTGACTGGTTCTTGGGATTATGGGTTATTATTGGTCTGGGAGGCAATGGTGAAGGCTGTGAGATGTTAAGGAGGTTGGCAAAGCTTATTTTGTAGGAGAGGAGTGGTGGTTGACGGTGTGGCTGTTTAGGAAACTGCAGAAAGGCAGGGAGGGAAATACCTCCGTTCAGGTAGTTTAGGAGAAGGTGCAATAGCTTTTTGCGGTGAAGTCTGGCATATTGTTGCAGTTTGACGTTGGCTTGTCGGATGATACCACTGAAGGAAACATGAGGGGCAGATAACAGCAGAATTTTGTAGAAGAAGAGAAGTCTGGTGCAGAATTTTGCAGAAGAAGAAAACTCTGGTGGAATGGAAATTTGTTGATGAGGCATATAGGTCACAGATTAGCTGGGTAAGAGCAAGAGATTGCTGTGTAACTGTAAAAGAACCTGTTGTAGGGTAGGACAGCATCCAGAAATGGGGACTTTCCATGTTATCTCGTCTGGAGTAACTCTTAGGGGCAAGCAAGTTTCAAGAAACGGAATATGGGATCTTTGTTTTGATATTGCAAAGACATGTTTTCGGAAGGAACGGATGTAATATGAACTGGGATTCATCATGTCAAGAGAGGACAGTTTGGAGGGTTAAAAATGGTGAGAGTGGCAAAAAATAAGTAAGCAGAGGGTGGAAAGATAGAAAAATGAAATATAAGCAACGAAAAAGTCGGAAAAATTAGAAAAATTCGTACAGAAATCGTTAATATGAGTTAATGAGTAGGCTATCCATATTGATACAAAGAAATGATAAAAAGAAAATATCGATCGGGAAAGTCGTGAAAACAGACGAAATTTTAGAAACTGGGTAAAGGGAAAGCAAAAGTCATAGGAGAAAATGTAAACTACTTAGTTTGGCAATTAAAGTGATGTAAGAGACAGCAATAAAAGTCGATCATAGCGATTTCCCGAAAAACAAACGCAAAAAACCTGAAAGAATTGCGTATATATAGGCAAGATAAGCGAGTGGTGCAAAATAAAATACCTGCCAAATTTGCGAATAAATTGGTAACAGACAGTCGGCAGAAGGCCAAGCAGTGTATTGAAAATGGACCCACCTATGAGCATGGAAATCGGTATTAGAAAAGATGTAGAGGCAAAGTGCTGATTAATCTTGGTGATACAGATAAATAAACGAATGGATTAGCACATAAGGTAGAAAACAGAAGACAGTTTGAACAAGACAGACAACAAAGACTGACAAGAGGGCTAAATGAGAAGGATTGATAGTCATCTGGGCTAATATAACAACAAAAACTATCAATTATTGATAAAATTATTTAATTGGATAGATAAAAACATCTACTCACCATATTATGTAATATAGGTATTGACTATCTAACAAATTACCAGATGAAAGTTGGGTTGCAATTAATTTGCACAGTACAGTGCTATAAAAATTGTAATTATGCATTTGGACGTGTGGTCCATAGTCTTATCTTAATGTGATATAATCTCGTATGGCTTTGAACACCTTATCATTCCAAACCCTCGCTCTCACTCCTTTATTTCCTATTTAGCTTAGTTCTTCCTTTGCCCATACCTGCTCAACTTTCCATTTCTCATGCAAAATCTAATCCATCTCCACCCTCACTGCAATGCACGTTCTGTCTGTGTAATTAGGTCAAATCTGTCAAGGAAACCAACATATAGAACGCTTCCCATTCTGTGGTGCAACAACTAGTAAGATAAGTAGAGGCTAAACTTGCCACAGTATCAGGCCGGTCTTCTGGCCAATCAGGAAAATTAAAGAAACATGACCTGTCAAAATTACTCTCAACCTCAGAGTACCGGGAATTGATAATATTCCTTGTAAGTGTAGCATCTGTTATGAAGGGCACTCCATACAGACAGTTGCCAATTGCTGTGTTCAACATGGTACCTCACAGAAACACTAAAACACAGCAGTTTCCAAGAACAATCTAATGAATAAACACAAGACTGTTTGCACACATGAGGATTCAGGCCACTGTGATTAGTGAAGCAGTAGAAATTAGTTTGTATGCTCGCAACTTCAAGAAACACTGATAAAGCAATTAGCAATTTACTTATTTATTTGCTATTGTTTTTAGTCTTAGCTAGATATAAGAACAGATAAAATGTCACACATAACTTAATATATATGAACATAAAACATAATATTTTAAAACAGTTTCAGATAAATTAGGCACTATAACTAAGGCAGTGCAGGGAAACACGCAATTGAGAAAGAAAAATTGCAGAGGAAAACTTTACATAGTTTTACATCTACACACAAACTCTGTAAGTCACAGTGTGTAGTGTGACAGAGGGTGCCTTGTACTACTACTAGTCTTTTCTTTCCTTGGAGTTCTGAAACGGACATGACTTGAAACCCGAGAAGATTTCATTTATTTCCTTTCCTGTTCCACTCACAAATAGAGCGAGGGGAAAACGACCATCTATGTGCCTCCATATCAGCCCCAATTTCTCCTGTCGTATCTCTTGTGATCCTTTCATGATAAGTACATTATTGGCAGTAAAATCGTTCTACAGTCAGATTTTTGCAAGATCGCGACAACTGACGAAAGTAATTTGTGTCGAAGGTGCAAAAGAGTTATTGGAAATAATAGAGACTTGTGGGCTGTGATGTGGGAAACAATTTCTCAGTGATTGTGTCGGCCTAAGTAGCAGTGAAGTTCACATTGTGAAAAGTTCAAAAGGTTGAATCAAGTTCTGTTGTGAAATATGTCAGCTCACACTACGGATCGAAACAACAAAAGAAGTAGTGCCTACAACGCATATAGAAGCTACGCAATGCTGAAACGGACAAGGCGAAACCAAAATTGCTGAGGTTTGTGACGATTTAAAACCACATAAATATGCAAATAGAGATAAACCGATCGTTTCACAGAAGCTATCCTGCAATCCAGCGAAACAAACGCAAACATTGGAAGTCCTATTCCTGAGGCAAAAAATACGGAACAGTGTGTAAATTTAAGTGAATATTGAAACTAGTGAACAAACTCATAAAAGACAATGCTGAAATAGGAGAAAAACTCGATATAATACAGTATGCTAATAATGCTACGTTAGGAAAACACCAAACGAAATCTGCTTATAACCCAGGAATATCCAGCGAAAATAAACAAAACAAGAAATTAATGTCCTCAGAAAAGGAACAAATTGTAGAGATACTCGGTGAACCTGTGACAAATGATGTAATTTGTAGTTTAGAAAAGCACAAATCGCAATTAACCTCTACAGCAATACACAGCGGAAAAATGCACAACATACAAACGTTGCCTACTGGAAATGAAGTTACTGGGGAAACACTGAGTGAGCCTACAAACCCACAGAGCATCAACGAAACAATGCAACATGAAACAAACAATAAAAACATTGACGGAAACGCAGAGAAATCTCCAGTAAACGAACATTGTTGTGATATCCAGACTGATTGCCAACAAGTTCGTCACAAAAAGGAAAGTATGTATGATTTTATGACCCAAACAATCCACCCATGACTACTAATCAAATAAATCCATCTAAAGCGCACAAACAGCTTTATAAAGTCAGAGCTCTAGACAAAATGAAAATCTCGAAATACCCATTCTTCAAATACCTGCTACACCACCAGCTAGAAATTTCAATGTTAGAAACAGGCAAATACGCGTAATAGGCACAGACGAAATACGAGAAGAACTGTTTGGAGAAAAAAAGGTTTGGTTTCACCTGAGCAAAGTTAAAAACAGCACAACTGAAACTTTAAACAGTTTCCTATGTAAAGCCTTACCTGAGTTCAATAATTTTAAAGTAGAAAAACTAGCTACAAAAGGTCTAAACAGCAGTTTCAAAATTGGTGTTGACTTCAAACTAAAGGAAAAAGTAATGAACAGTTCTATATGATCTAAGAATGTTTTATTACAGTGTTTTTTATTCTGAAGAACATTCAAGGCAGCAGTACGATAGAGCCTACTATTGCAACTGCAGGTCAACAAAACTGGAATCAAAAAAATTTACTCATTGTTTTGGCTAGTGTAAATGTTCAATGTCTACGAACAAAATTGATCTCTTATCTATATTTTTAGAAGATGTAAAGCCAGATGTGCCATGTCTATGTGAGCACTGGCTCGACAAAGAAGAGGGTGAAAATTACAGATGCATTGAATACCTAGAGATGGTGAGCTCATGGTATCGAGAAACTACCACTCATGGAGGTGTGTCTGTGTATGTCAATAAAAATCTCAACATTGAGGATGTGGACCTGAGAAATTACTGGTCAGGTATGGATTTAGAACTGTCTGGCTTAGAACTAGTAGATATAAACATGATTATTGTTTCAGTATTCTGTTCACTGAATGGAAATTTTGAAAACCTTATCACTAACTTGGAAAGTTGCACTGTGTGGCGATCTTAATGTACACATAGGTAAAAACAGTACAAAAGAGAGAGCATTCTTGAACTTAGTAAATAGTTATGGCCTCTTTTAGCAAACAGACTTCCAACTAGAGACGATGCCTGCCTTGACACCATCATCACAAATTTAGATACTTGGAGTTACAAAATAAATGTAGTTGATGCAATGATAGCAGATCACAGTGCATTAGTCATGAAACTACAAACGAAGACTATGGGTAACCAACAGACAAATACATGGCAGCCAAATTATGTGTTTCACAGAAGAGTAGTGCCAAAAGAAAACCTAGACACTTTCAATGCCTCACTGTCCAGTATAAGCTGGCAGCAATTAATTACTGAAGCAAAACCCAGTGATGCCTTAAATGTCCTATTCCAGACACTAAAAACCAAATTTGATGAGATGTTCCCACTGGTACCAAAGAAAAGCCACACAGGTAAAGCACAAGGAAACCATAAAATAGTAAATGCAAAAACATGGTACACACCTGAGTTAGTCAATCCAAAGCAGCCACAGGTCCAAAAAGTAAACTGTTGCTACACAGCAATTACTTAGAGGCCGAGAGATTTTACAGAAAAAAGTAGAAAAGCTAAAAGGAGAGGGAATGATAGATTCATAAGAGAAGCCTATAATCCGTGCAAAGCAGGCTGGACTCTAGTACATAAACGTAGGAAGAAGCCTACTTCCTCTTCTAACACCTGCGGTCCTGGTGACTTCAATGACTACTTTATCAAAGTTATAGAAAACACTGTTGCTGCAATCCCAGACTCGTTTATAGATCCTGCTGTTAACTTACCAAATAAAACTCACAGTAAATTTGAAACAGAGAAAAGTACATGCAAATGACATAGGGAAAAAGGTAAAATCTTACAAAATTTCGGAGAGTCAAGGTATCTACGCGGTGTCCTGTGCTGTCCTAAAGAAAATTATTGCAGAAATAGCACAGCCATCAGCAACAACTATAGACAACTGCTTATCTGCAGGAGTTTTTCCAGATTTCTTGAAACTAGCAAGGACAGTACCAGTTCCCAAGGAAGGAAACACAGATAATTTGTCAACTGTTAGGGCAATATCAACCATTCCTATACTAGCACAAGTGATTGAAACCATCATGAAAGATCAGATTCTAACTTATTTTGAAGAAAACGATCTGTTCAAAGATGGACAACACAGGTTCCAGAAGAGAAAGTCCTGTACCACTGCGGCATTAGACTTATTAAGAAAGGTATTCGAGGAGAGAGAGTATGTGGCACTCACACTGTGCGATCTAAGTAAAGCTTTTGTCTGCATCCCCTACAAGATCTTGCTCAAAAACCTAGAATGATATGGTGTGAGAGGTACAGCCCTAGCTACGCTTCAGTCTTACTCGGAAAACTGAAGGCAAATTCTTTCAGTCCAAGGAGCAACATCCCAGTAACAGAAGGTCGAACACAGCATGTCACAAGGTTCGGTCATAGCTCCAGTCCTCTTCCTCATTTTTGTAAATGATCTAAGTGAAGTTGGTGAGACACTACAATTTGCGGACGACACCACTCTTATTGCCAAAGAGTAAAATTCTGCCCAAGCAAAGTCGGATGTACAGTTCGAAAACGGTAAAAAATGGTTCATCGCCAACAAGATGAAAGTAAACGAAGAAAAAACCCAGCATATGGTATACAGCCTTAGAAAAAACGCATACTTTACCATATAGAATCCGTGAAACTGTTAGGCTTCACAACAGACCACAAACCTCTCATGTAATATACCTCGTACGAAGATTACAGAGCAGTTTCTGATAATTGTCTAATATGCTTTGTTCCATTGCCACATTTTATATGGATTATAGCTTTGGGGTCATTCGGCAAGCTGCAAGTATGTGCTGCTACTGCAAAAGAAAGCAATAAGAGTTATTACATTGAGCAACCGTCAGGAATACTGCAGACCGTTATTCAGAACATTGGGAACAATGACTGTTTATAGCCACTATGTATTATTATGCCCCATCCACATAAGGGAAAACCTAGACACCTACAGCAAGAGGCATGACATCCATAAACATAATACCTACAACAAAGAAGACATTAAATCTACCAATCTGCCGACTGTCCAAAGCAAGAGAGAGTTTTCTGGTGATCACTGTGAGGATGTTCAACAAACTGCCTGTCGAATTTCAGACCCTGCCGCTGGACAACTTCAAGAAACGAATTGCTGAAGGCCTAAAACAATGCCCAATATACTCGGTCCAAGAATTCGTTGACTGTGAAGAAAGGTAATGGACACAGTGAACATAACATAGTCTATATACGTTACCTGTATGAAGTTTAGATGTTATTCTGTAATTCATTATACTGTAAATTACTTGATTGCAACTTTGACTCTTTGACGCAGTCTGTGCAGCCATGGCTGGTGAACGAAAAAGAACTGGTATAAAATGGTAGTAATTAATGGTAATGCCGGTTCTCCAAATTTTCTCAATAGTGTTCCACGAAATGAACATCACTTTCCGTCTAGGGATTCCCACTTGAGTTCCCAAAGCATCTCCATAATACTTGCACATTGTTCAAAACTACCAGAAACAAATCTAGCAGCCCACCTCTGAAATGTTTCGACGTTTTCCTTTAATCGTGATGGGGATCCCAAACACTCTAGGAGTACTCAAGTATGTGTCACACTAGTGCCCTGTGCACAGAGTACTTTACAGATGAACTACACTTTTCCAAAACTCTCTCAATAAACCAAATTCGGCGATTAATACCATATGTGCTAGTACTATTACATGCCTGTTCCATTTCATATCGCTTTGCTACATTATGCCGAGATATTTTAACAACATAACTGTAATGCTGCATTTCGAACATTACACAGCTGTTTTTCCTACTCATCTGCATTACATACACTTCTTTCCATTAGAGCTAGCTCCCATTCATCACACCAACTAGAAACTTTGTCTGTCTTGTATCCTCCTAAAGTTACTCAATCGAGACACTTTCCCATACATCACAGCATTGTCAACAAACAGCTGCAGATTGCTGCTTACCCTGTCTGCCAGATCATTTACGTATACAGAGAATAACGGCAGTCATATCACACTTCCCTGGCGCTCTCCTGATGACCCTAGACTTAATGAAACGCCTTAGTTCAGCTACATTTGCAGTACACATGTTAGCAGAAATAGCTGATTTAAAAATGAAGAAGTTAGTTTATTCGTCCTACTTCCATTCACTAATGAGTTATGGAATCATATTTTTGGGGAAACTCCTCTCACAAAGGGAATATTATCAAAATTAAGAAACGAGTCATTAGAATTATATCTGGTGTCAGTCCTAGATCATCATGCAGAGACCTCTTTAAGAAACTTGGTATTCTAACTGCTACTTCTCAATATATATACTTATTGACGTCCTCTATCATTTCCAATATGTCTCTTTTTACACAAAATAGTGCAAAACATGATTATAATATCAGAACAAAAATCAGTCTATATGAGGACTATAAAAGCTTAGTACAAAAAGGAGTCAAATACATGGGTACTCATATATTCAGTAACTTACTAGAGCATATCAAAGGCCTCGTAAGTGATAAAGATCGGCTTCAGAGTGAATTAAAAAAAATTACTGTTGGCCAACTCCTTCTACTCCATCAATGAATATCTTCACAAGGATTGTAGCTCATAACTCTGTCTGCATCAGAATTGGCTAATGTCCATGAATCTAAGTAAAAAAGAAAAAAACTTTGACTCTTTCCACATCCTAGAGACTAATCTCCAAGGGATCCATGGTAAACGATAAATGAAATGTAATGTAATGTAGTACCCCTGTCTCTGATGAATAATCGCCATTGTTGACAATGTACTGAGTTCTATTACTTAAGAAGTCTTCAAACCATTCACATACCTGGCCACCTTATTCTGTATGATATTCATTATTCAATATGAGTGATGATGCTGCAAGCTATGCTAGACAGCAACATAAATATAGCCTATGAATGATGAGAACGTAACCTTAGTATATGCCATCTCCATGATGTCATCATGATGTAATTTAGCCAATCAGGTGCCATCTACTTGACATAAAAGCGTGAACCTCACCAGTGTTATGACAGTCACACTTAGTCCCTGCTGATGGTGATGAAGGCTGTTATGAAACGTTTGGGATTATATACAGATTTGACTTTACAAGTTAACAGAACTTGTTAGCCATGTGAGTAGAATTATTTTGTAAAACCGATAGCTCAGCATCTTACAAAAATCTCTTCAGGACTCTTACGCTTACATGTTAATGTATGTACTCCCTAATAGTGTTTGTTGTTAATAACAGGAGTAATTTTACTATGTTCAATGAAATGAACTTGCAAAATACTGGAAGTAAAACTAATGTCCCTGTAGGCAACACATCCCACCTACGATTCTGAATGGAATTTTATATTCTGAAACAAAAATCTTTAACAGGTTGCTGCTAGCCATAAGACAGAAAACTGGAAACCCTAAGATATTTAAAAAATATAAAGTAAAAAATTATTTTATCAGCTTCTCCTTCTATGAGGGCTATTAGGAAAGTAAGGAACGATAGATCGCGAAATGGAAACCACAGTGAAAATCAAACTGTTTTATTTGCAACAGTTAGCTACAACTTTCAGCTACTTATCTCCATAGTTGTCGATTAGACTTAGACGTTTGTCGTACCGTTGTATTAACTTTCCAATACCCTCGTTATAGAAGGCAGCCGCCAGTGCTTTCCGCCAATTCTCTACGCTGGCCTACAGCTCGTGTCTGTGCCACAATGTTGTCTTCATAGCCAGCGGTTCATATGAGCAGAGATGAAACTCAGAGGGAGACAATTACTGGTTGTATTGTGGATAATCAAACATTTCCAACTGCAAACGATGCAGGAGCATCTTCATTGCCCCTGCAGAATGCGGCTGAGAATTGTCTTAAAGAAGAAAATGCACGACAGTTATGTAATGTTGACTGCATAGCTTCAGGTGAAATTTCTCACCAGGCCCTCGTACTCGGCGGGAGACACTGTTGTTCTAGATATCTTTATGTGCTCCCTGTGTGCTTAGAGCCGCGCGGGATTAGCCGAGCGGTCTAAGGCGCTGCAGTCATGGACTGTGCGGCTGATACCGGCGGAGGTTCGAGTCCTCCCTCGGGCATGGGTGTGTGTGTTTGTCCTTAGGATAATTTAGGTTAAGTAGTGTGTAAGCGTAGGGACTGATGACCTTAGCAGTTAAGTCCCACAAGATTTCACACACATTTGAACATTTTGTGTGCTCAGAACTAGAAAGAACGACGTAATGCGATCGACGTGCATACTAGAGACAGATCGTTCCTTACTTTCCGAAAAACCCTCGTATAATGAGTTATAATTAAGCATAATGTTTTGACTCAAGGACGCATATGATGGCTCACTTGTTGAATCGCGTTTTATTCATCTCATAATGTACATTTGCAATCCAGTTGGTTTGTGTACAGGAGACATGTCAAAAATTTATAAAACAGTTACAATGATTTTTACAGTAATAAATAGTAGCACTACAATAACTAATAATACTGTAAGGATATTTCTTGGAATGTGTAACACATTGTATCCAGCTCAAATTTGCACTTTGTCCTGCATGAATTCATCCACTGAGTAATAACACTTCAGTGTCAGTACTTCATATAGCATTCTTTTAAGTGAACCTAAATTCATCTGCATCAACTTGTTGCCTTTTAATTTATTACAAATTTTCATTCCCATGTATTGAGGTCTCTGGGCATACAGTCTGAGGCGGTGGGTGGGGATCATAAAATTTTCTTTTTTTCTAGTATCATGTGATTGGATAAAATGGTTTCCCTCAAATAATTCATGTCTGGTGCACAAAAATGTAATAATCTCATATATGTATAAGGATGGCAGAGTTAATATTTTAAGTTTTCTAAATAATGGTCGACATGGTTCTTTATGATTTGCAATACACATATTTCGAATGAGGTTTTCAGTATTTTTAGTATCTGCACTATGTTTGTCGAATTACCCAAAAAACAATACCATACCTAATAATAGATTTGAAGTAGCTTGTATATGCTACTTTTCATGTTGCAGTTGATTATATTTACACTGTAAATGGAAAGCTGCTCAGTTTGTTTGCTAGGTACTCAATGTGTGCCTGCCAGCTCAAATTTTTGACTGAGTCAGATTCTTCTATATCTTGGTTGTTGTATACAATCTTAATCAGCTCACATTTTGACTGTTTGGTTCTGAATTGCATCGTGGGAGTCTTGGATATGTTCAGATTCAACCCATTTAGCTGAAACTAAGTTTCTAAGGTACTGAGTGAAGGTACTGATCACAGATTTGGGAATTTGTTATGAACCCTGATCTTCAACTAAGACAGAAGAAATTTCTGCAAACAGAACTGATGGGGAGCTGATATTTAATGGTAAGTCATTAACAGAGAAGAGAAGAGAAATAGGACTGGGCCTAATATGGAGCTTGTGAAACGTGCTGAGATATATATTTTTTTTTTTTTTTTTTTTTTTTTTTTTTTGCAGCCAGAAAAAGTAATATGCACCATTTGAAGAGATGCTAACTCTTTGCTTTCTGTTTGATAAGTAGAATTTAAGCCGTTGTAGGTCACTGCCGGTAATGCCATACTTTTCGAGTTTTTAAACAACCAATGCACGGTTTACAGGATTAAACTCCTTTGTGAGATCGCAGAAAATTCCTGCCGCCTTATTTCTCTTGTCTAATAATTTTATCAATGAAACTGTTTACGGCGTCCATGATGGTTTTCTCCTCCAGAGAACCAAATTGATTGTTTATAATAACAGAATAATTTGCAGTGAATTTTTGGATTTGTGCAACAGCAAGTTTTTCAGATATTTTAGATAGGACTGGGAGAATCGAGATAGGATGATAATTTCCCATGATCTCTCATGAACCCCTCTTGAAGAGTGATCTGACTTCAGCATATTTCAGTACGCATGGGAAACAGCGCTCTTCAAAACATTGATTTATTATTTGAGCTAGTGGGCTTTCAATTCTGTTGTGTATCACTTTAATAGCTTTGGTGGGTGTTCCATCCAAACCTGTACATTTTTCTTTCTTATGTTAGAATAGCATTTCCTACATCCTCCACAGAAACTTTTAAGAATTTTGTAAAGTTTTCAGAGTTTTCACCTAGGCCAAAGGGATTTACTTTGTTGTGATAATCTGTTACATCTACATCAGATTTTGCTACGTTTATAAAGAATTCATTAAAGTACTCTGGTATTTGAGTTGGACTTACAATAGTATTTCCTTCAACGTCAGTTTTTTAAATTTCTTGGTTACAGGTTTTAACACCAAACTCACATTTAATGACTGACCACACAGCGTTTATCTTATTTTTATTATTTAAAATCAGCCTGTTATTTGCCAGTTGTTTTGCTGCCCTGACAACTCTTTTAAATATGGTTTTATGGAGTCTAATATATTTAATGAAATAAATATCTTTATTACATTTTAGTTCTCTGTGCAGTTGCCTTATCCTTACACTGGAAATTTTTATGCCCTGGGTAATCAACTTTAATTTATTTGTAATTTTATTGTTGCTGAGTTTGGTTCAAGTACATTCTAGAAGTATCCACAAATGGCCAGAATCACTGTACTGGAATGTTCTGTAGCTGTATATGTACTGTATGTATTCTGGCCAGCGCTCCGCGCTCTTGTATGTGCAAAGTGCTGAATAAACCTTCGTTAAGTGAAGTTAGTGTCCGTCATTCAGCTAAGTACACCTTCTTCTAGCTGACATTATTGTGGTGGAGGTGCCGTCTATTGGAACTTGTGATAGCACATATTATCGACGACACAGTAGCTCCCATCAGGCCACGATAGAGCCGCCATTTACGTATCGAGAAACCCGAGTTCGAGCCATATTCAACAAATCACAGTGTACTGGAGACAGAAGAAGAAGTCGACGTTACGATGACAGCACTGTGTGCCACCACATGTAACATCCTTCCGGGTTGTCTGGTGATGATGACCAAGATCTAAACAAGTGGCTGAAGGTATATGGCCGTATAGCCAAATTTAACAAATGAGATGATACTGTGTGTTTGGCTGACGCCAAGCAATGGTATAAGAATAACGAGGAGAAGTTCACAAGCTGGGAAGTATTCTAGGCGGGACTGAGCAAGTATTTCGGCGACGCACAACGACGGAAGTGCAAAGCTGGCGATAAGTTAAAGTGCAGGGCACAGCATCCAGGAGAAACTACAGCATCCTACATTCAAGACGTTTTGGAGCTGTGTAAAATAGTGGATCCTAGAAAGTAGGAGGAAGATAAGGTTGCACATCTCATGAAGGGTGTTTCTGAGGACATGTATCAAGCCCTACTCCTGAAGGAGGTTTCGACAGCAGACGACTTCATAAAATGGTGCCAGTATATCGAGACAAAACATCAAAAAATAATTACGCGCAAGAAGTGTGAACGACTTCCAAACATCGATATGATGTCTGTGATGGAGGAAGCAACTGATTACACAAGTGTTATTCGTCAGATAGCGAGGAAGTTCAGAAGGCACTTTGGATTGCACGGCAAGCAAAAAACCGAGACGCTTCAAGAGGTCATAAGGAAAGAAGTGGAACAGACATTGAACCCAATCTCTCGTCCTTCATTTCCCTTTAAAACGGTGAAAAAGTCGAGACCCAGGCGGAGTTACGTTCTTAAAATGTTGCATGAGGAACCTGTTTGGGCACTAAGGAAGACTGACATTTGGAGGACCCAGGATTTCCAACCAGTATGTTTCCACTGCAGACGACCGGGACATGTGGTGCTCTATTGTCGAGAAAGGCGGCGGATATTTGATGACGCCCGCGCCAGAAGACAGCAGACCGATCTTAGCCAACGCCAACTCCAGGACGACGAAGATGAACAAGAAGATGTGGGTGCAGGACGACGTAGGTCACCATCGCCGCAAGCTAGCCGCTGAAGAGGAATCCTCATGGATGGCCGATCAGCCCAAGATCTTGTGGACTCTGGAGCATCATATTCAGTCATTTCGGAGAAGTATCGTCGCCAGTTGCAGAAAAACGGATTCGTCGACAGCAAAACATCTCTGCTGAAGGTGGCTAATGGGAAATATATAAAACCTACAGGAAGATATACCATTCATATGGGTATAAGTGGCCATACACGGCCCTTAGAATTCATCGTCTTACAAGACTGTAGACATGACGTCATTCTCAGATGGGAGTTTTTGAAAGCTTCTCAGGTAGTTACAGATTCTGCTCACTCGAAGATTATGCTAGACGAGATGAGATACTGTGGACAGGAAGATGCACGTCCGAGTGTGTCAAGACTATGTGTGCTGGATGAAGTGATCATTCCTGTGGACAGCTCTAGAAAGGTAACTGTCATGTGTCATGCAATGCATCAACCCATGGATCTTGTAGTGGAATGTAAGAGAAGTATACCACTGGAGAATAACTCGTCATCCCAGCCTCTGTCGTCTCGCTTAAGAACGGATTCGGTGAACTGTGGATAGTTAACTGTCGCCAAGAACTGCTGAGCCTTCCAAGACCCATGTGTGTAGCAAACGCTGAGCTGTTAATTGCAGAACAGCTGAGCATCATAGAAACTTCCCGTACCGAGTCTGTGGGCGATATTAGCGCTACCACTCCGAGACAAGATCTTCTAGCTCGACTATCACCAAATCTCACTAAGGAACAGCAGAAGAAGCTACTTGCCATTCTTCAAGAGTTCTCTGAATGCTTCCATCCACAGGTGAAGAGCAAATTAGACAAATTGACGGTGAAGCGCCAGATTAGCACTGGAGACCATCCACCAATAAGCCAGAGAGCATACCGTGTGTCAGCAACGGAACGTCAAATAATTCGCGACGAGATAGAGCAAATGATGAAGAATGACATCATTCAGCCTTCGCAGAGCCCATGGCCGTGACCAGTGGTCCTCGTCAGGAAGAAGGATGGCAGTTGGCGCTTTTGTGTTGATTACAGGAAGGAATAAGATAACTAAAAAGGACGTTTACCCTCTTCCACGAATTGACGATACACTAAATTGTCTGAAGGGGGCTAAGTTTTTCTCAACCATGGACATGTTCTTAGGACACTGGCAAATCGAAGTAGATGAGGCTGATCGTGAGAAAACTGCAACCATCACCCCTGAGGGCCTGTATGAGATTAAGGTAATGCCTTTTGGTTTGTGTACTGCACCAGCAACTTTTGAATGAATGGTGGATAATCTTCTACCTCACCTGAAGTGTACTATGTGTCTTCGTTATTTAGATGGTCTTATAGTGTTCTAAGAGACATTTGATGAACATATAAAAAGACTGAGGGCTATCCTTAAGTGTCACCAACAAGGTGGATTGAAACTTCAATCTGTCTATCTGGAGCAAAAGAACTCAAAATACTTGGACACCTTGTGTCAAACGAAGGAGCGCGGGCAGACCCAGAAAAGGTGAGAGCTATAACAGAATTTCCTATTCCTAAGAGAATTAGAGATGTGAGAAGCTTCCTTCAATTATGTTCTTATTATCATCATTTTATCAAAGACTTTTGTATCAAAGCCAGGCCACTTCAAGAGTTGTTAAAAGCTGATGCTCAATTTTTCTGGGCTGGTGCTCAACAAGATTCTTTGGATGTGCTGCGGAAATCTCTGACGACTGACCCTGTACTTGGCCTTATGACGAGAGAGCACCTACAGAACTACACACAGATGCCAGTGGGTATGGGATCGGTGCTGTTCTGGTGCAAATTTCGGACGGAAAAGGGATGATTATAGCCTATGCTTCTAGGAAACTACTCAACTACAGAAAGAAAATATCTTGCTGTGATGTGGACCATGTGTTGTGTCACCGCCAGACACCACACTTGCTAGGTGGTAGCCTTTAAATCGGCCGCGGTCCGTTAGTATACGTCGGACCCGCGTGTCGCCACTATCAGTGATTGCAGACCGAGCGCTGCCACACGGCAGGTCTAGTCTAGAGAGACTCCCTAGCACTCGCCCCAATTGTACAGCCGACTTTGCTAGCAATGGTTCACTGTCTACATACGGTCTCATTTGCAGAGACGACAGTTTAGCATAGCCTTCAACCACGTCATTTGCTACGACCTAGCAAGGCGCCATATTCAGTTACTATGAATGTATTCTGAACAGATAATATTGTGAATCATGTACCATCAAGAGCGACGTTCATCATTAATGGATTAAAGTTAAGTATCAAACTAATTACGTCCGATTTCTGGATTCTAATTCCTTGTCATGTTCCAGACCTCACGTCAGTATAGTTCTTCCCTCCTCACGCCAGCCTGCTTGAGCTAAAACGCGTGCATTTCGGCCTCCACTAGTAACACGGTGTTGGCCTTTCTGCTATCACAACATTGGCGACCAGGAGTAAAAGCGGTGTTCCTAACTATACTGACCTATGTTGTTCACACTGCCCTGATTTAATTGTGTAATGGCTTCGCCACAATCTCCAGATGTACTGTCCAAATTTTATCGCTTACAGAATCAGCAGATGCAGGCATTACTGGATGCCCTTGGACAGCTCATCCAGGGTCAACATGCACTGAAAAACGATGCGGCAGCCGCCGCTCCACTGCTAACGCAGCCACAACACGCAGCTGCACCGACCTTCAGACCTTTTGATGCTTCACTGGAAAACTGGACGGAGTGGTCACGCCAATTTGGATTCCATTTCGCCGCCTACAGAATTCAAGGTAACGAGCGGCAGCCTTTTCTTTTGTCATCCGTTGGTGTGCAAACCTACCGAGTGTTAGTCAAATTATTTCCCTGACACGGCGTAGCAACTCTGTCCTACGACGAAATTTTGTCTGCATTGGATGCATATTTCAAATAATCAGTCAATGTATTTGCGAAGCGGTATACCTTCTTTTGTACAAAGTGTACAGCAGATCAGACTAATCGGGAGTGGGTTGCAACCTTGCAAGGCCTTATTATGGATTGTGTTTTTGAGTGCCAATGTGGACTCCCACATTCAGATACTATGGTACGTGATGCAATTGCACAGAACATTTCTGATGTTCGTATAAGGGAACAGATTTTGAAGCTAGTCAGTCTCTCCCTTCAACAAGTGATGGACATATTGGATCGGGTTTGCCGCGCTGGCAAGCAAATGCAGTGCTCAAATCATGCCCGCGGTGCGCTACTAAACATTCGCGTGAGAATTGCCCGTCACGCCAAGCTATTTGCTTTTACTGTAATAAAAAAGGACATGTTCAGAGTGTTTGCCAGAAAAAGCTTGGATCAGAAACTCAAAACCATTCCAGGCCCTTTGCTTCACGCTGGAATCGGAATCGAACCAAGGACACTCAGGCTCGCAAAACTTCGCCCATGGAAATTCATGTCGTTCATTCCACTCCGCCCAGTGCCACTCTCTCTAACAGTGACTGTGTTCGTCCGTCAAGTCGCAAGTGATTTTGTACCAGTGTCAGTTCACGTTGCACGAGACAGTTGCTCTTGTCATCAGCAGGACAATAAAGTTTTTGTAGACTTGGACATTAACGGCAAAGTGATACCATTCCAGCTCGATACCGGAGCTGCAGTTTCACAGATCAATCAAGACACTTACAAAATGCTGGGCACACCTCCGTTGTGTGCCGCAAATGTTAAGTTAACTAGCTATTCAGGTCAAGAGATCCCTGTGTTAGGACACTGCAGCCTTCTTGCAACATACAAAGGACCAACAAAACTTGTGTCATTTTACGTCCTTCATTCTTCTTCTGCAGTGAACTAGTTTGGTTTCGATTCATTTCAGTTGTTTAACTTGTGTATAGTAAATCAGGTCCTATCAGTGCACCAGACTGTGCCTTCAGACAGTGTTTCTCGTCCATGTGAAGAATTTGCAGACATTTTTGCACTGGGCCTCGGTTGCACTAAGAACTACAAAGCACATTTGGAACTGAAAGTAAACGCGCAACCATAATTTTTCAGAGCGCGCATTGTTCACCACCCATTGCGTTATGAGGTTGCAAAAACATCACACGATTTGGAATCACAAGGTGTAATTGAACGTGTGCAGGCTTCTCTCTGGGCATCACCCTTAGTAATTTTGCAAAATCTTTGGGAAAATTGAGACTTTGTGTGGACTTCAAGGCAATAGTGAATCCACAACTAGTGATTGCAACCTTTCCTTTACCCTGCATGGAAGATCTTTTTGACAAACTGTGCCCGGGCACATATTTTTCGAAGTTGGACCTAGGAGATGCGTACTTGCAAATACCGGTGGACGAAGAATCCCAGCGCGTTTTGGTGGTTAACACGCATCTTAGTTTGTATCAATTCAAACCACTGCCATTCAAGTGTGGATCCGCTCCTGAAATGTTTCAGCAATATCTACAAACTGTTTGTGCGTCGGTCCCTACTACAGCAAACTATCTGTACGATATCGTGATCTCCGGAAAGACAGAAGAAGAACATTAAGCCAATCTCAGATCATTATTTCAGGTCTTGCGACAAAATGGTCTTCTATTACAGAAGGACAAATGTGTGTTTTTTGCTCGTGACTTGCCATACCTGGGACATGTACTCAATGCCCAAGGTATACATCCCAGTCCCACGCACCTCTGTGCCATACAAGACTTGCCTTCGCCACAGAATTTGAAGCAGCTACAGAGTGTGCTGGGAAATATCAACTATCATCACAGATATGTGCTGCATGCCTCTTCCCAGCTCCACTTCATTGCTTACGCCGTAAAGGTGTTCCATTCGTCTGGACGACGGAATGCGAACGAGCCTTTCGCTGGTTGAAATCTTGCCAGTTGAAATACTTGCCTTACGCGATTCGATCCCCGGAAGCATGGTGGATGCATTGGATTTCGGGATTGGTGCTGTGCTTGCGCACAAAGATGGATCGCACGATCGCCCTATTGCTTTTGCGTCCAAATTGCTCTCGTCTGCGCAAAGAAATTATTCACAGATCGAGAAAGAAGCATTCGCTCTCGTATTTGGTGTTACAAAGTTTCATGACTTCTTGTATGGTCGTCACTTTACCATAATCACAGACCACAAACCTTTGACATCGCTTTTTCATCCGAACAAGCCTGTACCTCCACGTACAGCGCATAAATTCATTCACTGGTCTATTTTCCTCTCACAGTACCGCTACAATATCTTGTATCGGTCCACTGCTAAGCATGGAAACGCCGATGCGTTGTCCTGTTTGCCTGCTGCTGAGGATAGGGCATTAGATTCCTCCGAACTTGCTTGTATGTTCATTGATTCAGAAACCGATGACGTGGTCTACTCGTTTCCGATTGATTTTCGTCGTGTCGCTACAGCCACAACTGTCGACCCTAACCTTGCTACCTTTCTGCATTTTGTTGCTACGCGATGACCCAGAATTTCAGTCATTCTGCAAGGCTAATGGTATTCAACATCTGACGTCCGCGCCGTTTTCGCCACTGTCTAACGGGGCCACTGAACGATTTGTCAGGACTTTCCAGTCACAGATGTTGAAGTTGAAAGAGTCGCATTCTCGGGAGGATGCGTTTTTGCTCTTTTTGTCCTCATATCACTCTCAGCCCCGGGATGGTCGCTCGCCAGCCGAGTTGTTCCACGGTCGCCCTCATCGAACCTTGATGTCTTTGCTACATCCGCCGCATCCGGTTCCTGTGCAGTGGCAGACACCTGCTTTTGCCCCACGACGTTGTCTACTACCGCCACTATCGAGGTTCACGGCGTTGGCTGCAACGGCGCATTCTTCGCTGCCTGGGGCGCGCTATATATCTGGTTTTGGGAGCCTCTGGGGCGGTGCGCCGGCATCTCAATCAGCTGCGCCTCTGTCGTCGGACGGGATCTGCCGCTCGTCGTCTGCTTTCAGCGACGGTGCCGTCTGGTCGGCACCCCGGGGACCCATCTACTGGCTCACCTCATCCCCAGGTGTTACCGACGCTGCCTTCCATTTTGCCCCATGGCGACGCGCCGCCGCCGCCGCCGCCGCCTGCTCTCCCGCCGGCGCCGCCCTCAGTGAACGTGTAGCTGCAACCGCCGGGCGCCCCCCTGGGTCACACACCGCCGATCGCTCCCCGGGACTAGTTGTCCTCCGACATGGACCTCTTGCCCTCTCCAGACCATATGTCACCTTCGCCCGTCGGGTGCCCCAGCCCGATGGAGGTCGACCCTTCCGCCCTTCCTGTCTGTCTACGGGCGCATAACCCGCATGTTGGCGTGCACCCTGGAGTAGGTCTTCAGGCGTTCCCTAGCTCCCCGCAGTCCAAATGGCAAGGTGCGGGTGGCGCAGCCTCGACTGTTGTTAGGCTCTCCACCTCGTCGCATACGTCAACATGGGGTTCTCCCCACAACGGGCGGAAATCTTATACCACATCCATACGCCGATTTGTGGTGGAGGAATGTGGTGTCACCGCCAGACACCACACTTGCTAGGTGGTAGCCTTTAAATCGGCCGCGGTCCGTTAGTATATGTCGGACCCGCGTCTCGCCACTATCAGTGATTGCAGACCGAGCGCTGCCACATGGCAGGTCTAGTCTAGAGGGACTCCCTAGCACTCGCTTCAGTTGTACAGCCGACTTTGCTAGGGATGGTTCACTGTCTACATGTTGTTGTTGTGGTCTTCAGTCCTGAGTCTGGTTTGATGCAACTCTCCATGCTACTCTATCCTGTGCAAGCTTCTTCATCTCCCAGTACCTACTGCAACCTACATCCTTCTGAATCTGCTTGGTGTATTCATCTCTTGGTCTCCATCTATGATTTTTACCCTCCACGTTGCCCTCCAATACTAAATTGGTGATCCCTTGATGCCTCAGAACATGTCCTACCAACCGGTTCCTTCTTCTTGTCAAGTTGTGCTACAAACTCCTCTTCTCCCCAATTCTATTCAATACCTCCTCATTAGTTATGTGATCTACCCACCTAATTTTCAGCATTCTTCTGTAGTGCCACATTTCGAAAGCTTCTATTCTCTTCTTGTCCAAACTAGTTATCGTCCATGTTTCACTTCCATACATGGCTACACTCCATACAAATACTTTCAGAAACGACTTCCTGACACTTAAATCTATACTCGATGTTAACAAATTTCTCTTCTTCAGAAACGCTTTCCTTCCCATTGCCAGTCTACATTTTATATCCTCCCTACTTCGACCATCATCAGTTATTTTGCTCCCCAAATAGCAAAACTCCATTACTACTTTAAGTGTCTCATTTCCTAATCTAATTCCCTCAGCATCAGCTGACTTAATTCGACTACATTCCATTATCCTCGTTTTGCTTTTGTTGATGTTCATCTTATATCCTCCTGTCCATTCCGTTCAACTACTCTTCCAAGTCCTTTGCTGTCTCTGACAGAATTACAATGTCATCGGCGAACCTCAAAGTTTTTATTTCTTCTCCATGGATTTTAATACCCACTCCGAATTTTTCTTTTGTTTCCTTCACTGCTTGCTCAATATACAGATTGAATAACATCGGGAAGAGGCTACAACCCTGTCTCACTCCCTTCCCAACCACTGCTTCCCATTCATGACCCTCGACTCTTATAACTGCCATCTGGTTTCTGTACAAATTGTAAATAGCCTTTCGCTCCCTGTATTTTACCCCAGCCACCTTCAGAATTTGAAAGAAAGTATTCCAGTCAACATTGTCAAAAGCTTTCTCTAAGTCTACAAATGCTAGAAACGTTGGTTTGCCTTTCCTTAATCTAGCTTCTAAGATAAGTCGTAGGGTCAGTATTGCCTCACGTGTTCCAATATTTCTACGGAATGCAAACTGATCTTCCCCTAGGTCGGCTTCTACTAGTATTTCCATTAGTCTGTAAGGAATTCGCGTTAGTATTTTGCAGCCGTGACTTATTAAACTGACAGTTCGGTAATTTTCACATCTGTCAACATCTGCTTTCTTTGGGATTGGGATTATTATATTCTTCTTGAAGTCTGAGGGAATTTCGCCTGTCTCATACATCTTGCTCACCAGATGGTAGAGTTTTGTCAGGACTGGCTCTCCCAAGGCCGTCAGTAGTTCTAATGGAATGTTGTCTACTCCCGGGGCCTTGTTTCGACTCAGGTCTTTCAGTGTTCTGTCAAACTCTTCATGCAGTATCATATCTCCCATTTCATCTTCATCTACATCCTCTTCCATTTCCATAATATTGTCCTCACGTACATCGCCCTTGTATAGACCCTCTATATACTCCTTCCACATTTCTGCTTTCCCTTCTTTGCTTAGAACTGGGTTTCCATCTGAGCTCTTAATATTCATACAAGCAGTTATCTTTTCTCCAAAGGTCTTTTTAATTTTCCTGTAGGCAATATCTATCTTACCCAAAGTGAGATAAGCCTCTAAATCCTTACATTTATCCTCTAGCCATCCCTGCTTAGCCATTTTGCACTTCCTGTCGATCTCGTTTTTGAGACGTCTGTATTCCTTTTTTCCTGCTTCATTTACTGCATTTTTATATTTTCTCCTTTCATCAATTAAATTCAATAATTCTTCTGTTACCCAAGAATTTCTACTAGCCCTCGTCTTTTTACGTACTTGATCCTCTGCTGCCTTCACTACTTCATCCCTCAAAACTACCCATTCTTCTTCTATTGTATTTCTTTCCCCCATTCCTGCCATTTGTTCCCTTATGCTCTCCCTGAAACTCTGTATAACCTCTGGTTTAGTCAGTTTATCCAGGTCCCATCTCCTTAAAGTCCCAGCTTTTTGCAGTTCCTTCAGTTTTAATCTACAGTTCATAACCAATAGATTGTGGTCAGAGTCCACATCTGCCCCTGGAAATGTCTTACAGTTTAAAACCTGGTTCCTAAATCTCTGTTTTACCATTATATAATCTATCTTAAATCTGCCAGTATCTCCAGACTTCTTCCATGTATACAATCTTCTTTTATGATTCTTGAACGAAGTGTTAGCTGTGATTAAGCTGTGCTCTGTGCAAAATTCTACCAGGCGGCTTCCTCTTTCATTTCTTAGCCCCAATCCATATTCACCTACTACATTTCCTTCTCTCCCTTTTCCTACTACCGAATTCCAGTCACCCATGACTATTAAATTTTCGTCTCCCTTCACTATCTGAATAATTTCTTTTATTTTGTCATACTTATGGTCAATTTCTTCGTCATCTGCTGAGATAGTTGGCATATAAACTTGTACTACTGTAGTAGGCGTGGGCTTCGTGTCTATCTTGGCCACAATAATGCGTTGACTATGCTGTTTGTAGTAGCTTACCCGCATTCCTATTTTTTTATTCATTATTGAACCTATTCCTGCATTAACCCTATTTGACTTTGTATTTATAAACCTGTATTCGCCTGACCAAAGGTATTGTTCCTCCTGCCACCGAACTTCACTAATTCCCACTATATCTAACTTTAACCTATCCATTTGCCTTTTTAAATTTTCTAACTTACCTGCCCGACTGAGGGATCTGACATTCCACGCTCCGATCAGTAGAACGCCAGTTTTCTTTTTCCTGATAATGACATCCTCTTGAGTAGTACCTGCCCAGAGATCCGAATGGGGGACTACTTTACCTCCGGAATATTTTACCCAAAAGGACGCCATCATCATTAACCATACAGTAAAGCTGCACGCACTCGGGAAAAATTACGGCTGTAGTTTCCCCTTGCCTTCAACCATTCGCAGTACCAGCACAGCAAGGCTGTTTTGGTTGGTGTTACAAGGCCAGATCAGTCAATCGTCCAGACTGTTGCCCCTGCAACTACTGAAAAGGCTGCTGCCCCTCTTCAGGAACCACGCGTTTGTCTGGTTTCTCAACAGATACCCCTCCTTTGTGGTTGCACCTACGGTATGGCTATCTGTATCGCTGAGGCACGCAATCCTCCCCACCAACAGCAAGGTCCATGGTTCATGGGGGACTGTCTACATCCGCTCTCATTTGCAGAGACGACAGTTTAGCATAGCCTTCAGCTACGTCATTTGCTACGACCTAGCAAGGCGCCATGTTCAGTTGCTATAAATGTATTCTGAACAGATAATATTGTGAATCATGTACCATCAAGAGCGACGTTCATCAATAATGGATTAAAGTTAAGTATCAAACTAATTACGTCCGCTTCCTGGATTCTAATTCCTTGTCACGTTACAGACCTCACGTCAGTATAGTTCTTCCCTCCTCATGCCAGCCTGCATGAGCTAAAATGGGTGCATTTCGGCCTCCACTAGTAACATGGTGTTGGCCCTTCTGCCAACACAGCACCATGTGTAAATTTCGACAGTATCTCTATGGAAGGCCATTCACTGTTGTTACAGACCATCATTCACTTTGTTGGTTGACAGGTCGTAAGGATCCAACAGGACGACTCGACAGGTGAGCACTATGTCGTCAAGAGTGTGACATTACCATAGCGTACAAAAGTGGAAGAAGACACAAAGATGCTGATTGTTTCTCAAGAAACCCTGTGAAAGGCCATCAAGGCTTTGATGAAGATACTGACTGTCTCGATGCACTTCAGGATCTCTCTGCTGAATAGAAGAGGGACGCCAAGATATCTCAAATTATGCTTGCCTTAAATCGGTCAGAGGATGTGGAAGGACAATTTAAGGTAGTTTATGGACTGTTTTGCAACAAAAACTTTGATTCGTTTGGGAAAAGGTGGCTACCAGTGATTCCTAAACACATGTACTTAGATGTTCTACAGAAATTCCATGACACACCGGAGGCTGGACATTTAGGATTTATTAATACGATAGAATCCGCAAGAGATTTCTCTGGTCAGGTTCAGTTCCTCATTAACCACCTGGCCGACTCAAACCAATTCCACTATCCGAAACGCCTTTTCAGTGTATTGACCTTCTCGGACGATTTAGTGGCAATAGATGGATTATTGTTTGCATTGATTATCAGACACGCTATGCCATTACAAAAGCCGTGAAAACAGTCGAAGCATCCGAGGTAGCCAAATTCATTGTGGAAGACATTGTATTAAAACACGCTGCCCCAAGGTTGTTCCCATCGGGGGAAGGTTTTTCAATCGAATCTTGTGACAGAGATAACGCACTGGTGCAACATTACTCATGACATGAACACTGCCTACCATCCGCAAACTAACATGCTTACTGAACGCCTTAATAAGACCTTGGCAGACATGCTATCAATGTTCGTCGAGGTTGAGAAGAGCAACTGGGATGAGGTGCTACCTTTCGTGACATTTGTATACAAAACCGCCATTTTTCCTGGTGCATGAGCGTGAGGCGACTATGACGGTGGACATTGTGTTTCTGTTTTATCCTGATGACGTGGATGACGACTACATCGGCCAGGTGTTAATCAGGGCTGAAGAAGCTTGGCACTTAGCTCGACTCCGCATGCTGCAGACTCAAGGAAATGATCCCCGATGGTATGACGTGAGCCACAGCCCTCTTGTCTACCAGCCTGGTAACCTCATCTGGGTCTTCACTCCTGTTCGGAGTTGGTGTCTCTGAGAAGCTCCTCAGGCGCTACTTTGGACCGTATAAGATTGTAAGACAGTTGTCTGATGTTATGTATGAAGTTGAAGATTTCGACCCTGACACAAGACAATGAAAGATCAGAGATACGGTCCACGTTCTTCGAATGAAGCACTGCAAGGATACTGCAACCCAAGGTAAATTCGAAGCTCCAGCGGTAGGCAACAAGCGGAAAAGTAACGAAGAGCGTAGCGGCAAAGGAAGTTCTAAGAAGATCACCACCAGGGCGAGCATCAGTCATCGGTAGTTGGAGTATGCAGGACAGATGACTTGTTCCCGAACTAGGAGGATGTAACACTGAGACGCTGTTCACTTAAGGAGACAGCAAAGCCGCACATCAGATTAGTACAATGGTGTAGTTGTTACGATACTCAACTGTTGCATGGAGGGCCGTGAGTTCAAAGCTCAACTGGACTGTGCAATTCTAATTTCTATATTTGGTTTGAGTAAATTCTGGAAGTATCCACAAATGACAAAAAACATTGTACTAGAATGTTCAGGAGCTGTATATATACTGTATGTGTTCTGGTTGGAGGCATTTTGCTCTGTGCTCTTGTACCTGCAAGTGCTGAATAAACCTTTGTTAACTGAAGTTAGTGTTCGTCATTCAGCTATGTACACCTTCTTCTACGTGATACTAAACAGCACCTATTACATTTTTTTCTTTTTTTCTCTACAAAGGTCCTCTAGCATAATTTGCAGCTTAGATAAGAACAGTTCTGTTGTTGAAGTCCCTGGAATTCTGTATGTTGGGATTATTATAACATCTGCTAGTGAGTCCAATATTTCTACACCACAGCTCTCAAACACACATTCTTCATATAAATAATTAAAACAGTTTCTGGTCTTATAATTTATGTCACTATGTAGAAGTATACATGAGCCTTCGCATGATTTGTTTCTTCTGCTAAAGCTACTTGCCAATCTGAAGTTCCCTATTTTGTTTAGAATTTTAATGGTGTCCTTAGTAAACCACTGCTCATTTAAACAAACAACTCTAGTATTTGCACATTCTGACAGAATGATTTCCAATTCGTCTATTTAGGAGCTTTTATTGTTTGAAGCATCAGTTTTTAAACCATTTATATTCCAGTCGGTAACATATTACCTTTGACTATTAGTTATGGGCTCTAGAACATTTTTTACCAGATAATGGTTTGATTTTGCCTTTCTTAATGCTACACAAGTTTTTCCACCCTATCACTACTTATCAATTTCCCTTATATTTTATGACCTGGCAATTATCTATGAGCGTTTTACACATTTCACAAACACTAAGGTTCATTTTAAACAGAATTTTAATGTTAGACCGTTATATGTAAGGCTGACACTGCCCTTTGTAAAATTATGAAACGCTTTGTATGAAGTGTGAGAGAAAAACAGTACTTTAATAAAAAAAAACTATTTCTATGTTTCAGAAACATTAGTTCCTTCCTCCGCGAATATGGATACGCTTTGCAAGATTGGTAATGATGGGAAGATCACATAGACCACCCATGTAGAACACTTGTGTGACCCATTCATTAGTACTGCTCCAGTGTTTGAGATTCCCACCAGGTCAGATTAAAGCAACATATTGAAGCGACTCAGAGGCGGGTTGCTAGACAGGTTACCATTAATTCCTGCAAGGTGTGAGTATTATGAAGATGCCTGGCAAACTCATATGGGAATCCCTGGAGGGAAGATAACATTATTTTTGTGGAACACTATTGAGAAAATTTAGAAGATATGAGAAATCAGGGCTCATATGGAGCTATATAGATAGCCTTTCTTCCCTCAATGTATTTGTGAGTGTAACAGGAAGCAAAATGATTTGTAGTGGTACAAGGTACCCTCCTCCATCCACCATTTGGTTGCTTGTGTAGTATGTCTATATATGAAAAAACGAAAGAAAATTTTGACTGCCTAGTACATAAAAATATATTAGTTGAAACAACCTAAAGCTTCGTGGTTTATTTCAAATGTTATGTTGCACATTTATCTGTTCCTGATACACTCTGACAATCAGTGACTTGCATCTATAACAGTCTTACAATTTGGAGATCACAGTATTGCTTAGATCTATTAATAATCCCTCATTCAACTCTCTTTATCAAAAGATCACATAAAAAAAGTGGATTTTTGAGAAACTACATATAGGAAGATGTGATTGACATACAGCTGATCTTTTACAGAACAACAACGATCAAAATTTAAGCATATAGGTAACACAGATTTGTTAAGAGCACATATATGGGCTAAAGTACTACATTGGATTTGGCTCCCCTCATTTTACCTACAAACCTTGGCTGGAGTAACAAGTTTATTTGTAGCATGATCTGAGATCTACATTAGGTCGAATAGCGATAATTTAGTTGACATTTGTGGAACTCAGCGAATGAGAAACAAAGGTTGTAGTAACAGACAGACTTGTGGCTTTGCCTAAAATTTTGTTTGCCCCATATTTAAATGACTTACCCATAAGTAAAGCATTTTTCATACTAAAAAAATAAAACTGCTAGATCATGCTCAAAAACATATATTAGAAAATGAACAAGCATCCGACGTAGGTTTTGATGCATATTACGTACAGATATTGTACACAAACTGGGAAAGTGGAAGGGACGTTCCACTACTCATCTTTTACAACGTTTGATCCGTTTTTCCGCATTTGCTACTGCTGGTATGAGTGCAAAGAAAAATTCGTATTGCAAACGTCTGAGTGGTAGTTACATTAGTAAGCTGCACTTAATACACTGAAAAGCATTTACTGACATTGTTCTGAATGAGTAATATATATTATGCTATAAATCACTCTGCCATTCAGCTAATAATTCGTAGCCAACTGGCTTCAGTCAATCGCACAAGACCCTAATCTGTAACTCTGACTAAGCTGAGGATTAGTATGTCACAATAATTGAGATTATTCGCATTCGAACCTTGTTTCTACATTTAATTCTCATAACTGAAGCTTACTCAAGCAATCTGTATTGACTTCACGCTCAACATGACAGCTAGGGGCAAGTCTGTATAAGGCTGTGGCCAACACTTCTCACTTCTGTCAACAGAACCGCATATAAATCTAGTCACCAGATAGCACTATCGCGCTTTCAGCTTCTGATGACGTTATGAAGCGATTCCTCGGGGCCTGCGAGACGCACGTTCCAGTTGAAGGCGTTGTGAGTATTAGCTTTGAAAAAGAAACTTTTAGCGTGCAGGAAGATCTGTGTTTGTTACTTTTTGGTAAAGGTAGTAGATGCTGCATTGAACTGTAGTACTAACTCAGCAATAGGCTTTGCGCTATTCTGATTTCTAAGAGACGAAAATCGGAACGCAAAATTGTTGGAGAGATTTTTTTTTCTTTATTGTTATTTTAAACCTGTAGAACAGGCAGGCTGTCAGCAGCATTCTACGCCGCTCTTCAGCCAGAGGATACACAAAGAGAAGAAACACTGAGAAGACACATAAGTTACAGAACGGTGGGCAATACAACAGTAGACATAGAAAGACAAACACGGAGCCGTTCACACTCGACGATAATCCACACTGCGAACTGCTGATACGACGCACAAACACTGAAGATCATCATGGAGAAGAGGATAATAGGGGGAGGGTTTAGTTCCGGTAAGGCAACGGAAGGCCGACCAGAACTTGGACGAGTTGATTGGTAGGGTAGCATTTAAACGGGTGCATGTCTGTCGCCAGTCCCGGCGTTTCTTAGCCGCGAGCAAATTACGAATATGTCGCTGGAGTTGCCGGTGGCGTCGTAGTGTGCCCGGGTCACGCATGCGGAGGAAGGCACAGTAGAGACGACGGGATTCATGGAGGAGGAGGATGGCCTGTGGGGGTAAGGTAGGATGGTGGGGATGGACGGCGACAGTAGGGATGTGGGCCTCCACGGCTTCAGACAAGGTCTGCTGGAGAAAGGAGGCGGCATGGGAGACATCGTCAGGGTGGTGGTAGGTGAAGGGGTGGCTATCGACCTGGGTGGAAAGGATATCCCGGTAGGCATTCCAGTTGGCATGGCAATAGTCACGGACGTACTTAGGGGGAGGGTCATTACGAGGGTCGGGGCGGGGGCGACGACCGCTGAAACGGTGAGGAGGACAGGGAGATGGTCGCTACCAATAGGCTCCAGGACATCCACCGTTATGCGGCCACGGAGGTTGGGCGAGGAGAGGATAACATCAGGAGTGGAGTTGGATTCGGGATGGGTGTGCTGGGGGATGGGGATGAGGTCGCCTTGAAGGGAGGAGAGGAACCGATGCCACCGCCGTAACTGGGCAGCGGAACGACTATGGATGTTGAGGTCGGCGGCGATCACGTAGGAGGAGAAGATACGGTAGATGTGGGAGAGGAAGTCGAAAGGAATAGGGGCGTTGGGGCGGACATAGATGGTGGCACAGGAAATGGTAAGGCCGGGGAAGAAGAGACTAAGGATCAGGTGTTCGGTGGGGTCGGGAAGGAGAGTTTGGAGCCGAACGGGGATCTGGCGGTGGTGACCAATGGCAACTCCGCCACGCGCAATTGAGAGGGGATTATCGGAGCGGTGGAGGAGATAGAGTGAGGTGTGGATGGAGTGGTGGGGTTGGAGGAAGGTTTCATTGAGGAGGAAGGCATCCACGCAGTGGGTGGCAAGGGTGTGCAGGAAGAGGTTCTTGTTGGCGGGAAGGGAGCGGATATTGTTGAAAAGGGTACGTTGCTGTCGCGCCATGACAGGTATTTAGACGAGGGTGTCAAGACGGGAGAAGGTGAAATGGGCCTGGTTGTGGGAGTAGGTGGAGTACATTTTGAGTTGGAAAATGGAATGGGCGGCGAGGGAGATCTGTTGGAGGGTGTGGGGGCGCTGAAAGGGATGGACATTCTGAAGGACGACGGTGATGAACCTGATGATGTCCTCAGCGGTGGGGGGGGGGGGGACGAAGGGAATTGCCAGGAGGGGTGGGGGCGTCCAGAGGACGGACAGGGACGGTGAGTTCAGGAGTGGTCGGAGGGGGTCGGGCTTTACACTTTTGGGAGTAGGTGGGATGGGGGAGATTGCAGGTATTGCAGGAGGGAGGGGATTGAAGGTTAGGGCACTGCCGGAGGAAGTGTGCTTGCCTACAATGCGGGCAGGTGGGGGCCTCGCAGCACTCACCTGTTGGGTGTGCATTATAGCGCAGACACCTCTGGCAGCGCAGGGATTGAGGAGGGGAATGGGAGGGGTCGACCTTGTAGCGCTGGTTGAAGAGGAGGGCACCCTGCTTCAGGAGACGGTCAATGGAGGGGGCATCCTTGGAGAAAACCCGCATAAGGCGAGTGGGGCCGGCCGAGTTGAAAATGCGGCGAATCGCCCGTACCTCCAGCGTGGGATGCGCCTTGAGCTCCGCCAACACCTCCTCCGTGATCGACGGACTGAGCCGAAGGATCACGGTGGTGAGGGTCGGCGGGCGACGCGGGGGTTGGGGTTGGCGGGTAGGAGACGGAGGAGGAGCAGGTGTGCGGGAGGCCTTGGGGCCAAAACGGGTGATGGGGAGGCGGGAGAGGATGTCAGTATGGAGGGTGGGGCTGGGGGAGGAGATGAGAACAGAATCCCGTCTGGGAGTGAGGAGAGAGATGGGGGCACCAGGGAAGTGTTGGCGGAGGAGGAGGGAGAGATTCTGGGCCTCGAGAAGGGAAGGATCGGGACAGGAGAGGAGGTATTTGTATAAAGAGGGGGGGAGGAGGAGGAGGAGGAGGAGGAGAAGGAGGAGGAGGAGGAGGAGGAGGCGGAGGGAGCAGGGCCAGGTGGGGAGACATCCATGGCACCCTGGGGGGGGGAAGGAGGACAGGGTGGGGCCTTTTTGGGAGCGGAGGAGGTGGTGGTGCCACTAGGGCGTTTTATGGCGGCAGAAGGGCGGGTGGTGATACGTGGGATGGGAGCGATAGGGAGGTGGTGTGAAGGGACAGGTCCCGGCGTGGACGCAGCAGTCGGATGGTGACGGTGAAGGCGACGGCGACGGTGGTGGCGGTGATGGCGAAGGCGATGGGGAGAGTTGGGCATGGCCACCACCCTAGCTGGAGCGGCAGTGACAGGCTGGGGGATTGGGGGGAAAGGATCAGATCGAGAGGAGCGGGAGGAAGAAGTTGGAGAGGGGGCGACAAAGACCGAGGGTGAAGGGAGAGTGAGAAGAGGTGGGATGGAAGGAGGGGGGTGTGACTGGGCACACCATGTTATAGTGGTGGTGGCGGCGGAAGGAGAAGTATAAACAATGGCTGTGGTGGTAGTGGTGGCGGTGGTGGGGGTGGGAGTGGGGGCGGACATGATGACAGGGAGAAACAAAAACGCACAGGACGAAAAAGAAAGGACACAAACTGGGGACAGACGAAGACGGACGAAGACCAGGGACGGCGACGGCGGGTGGCAGGAACGCCGCAGCTGCTGCTGCTGCTGCTGCTGCTGCGGACCGGGCCGGGGCTGCTGTTGCTGCTGCTGGCTGGCTGGCTGGCTGGCTGGCTGGCTGGCTGGCTGGACCGCTGCTGCTGCTGCTGCTGCTGCTGCTGCTGCAGGAGGACTGGCTGGCTGCTGCCGGCTGGACCACCGCTGCAGACTGGGACCGGGACCGGGACCGCTGCCGCTGCTGCTGCTGGCTGGCACCTGCAATACTCCTAACGCTTCGATTAGAACCGAAAGGTCAATCGAAGGGCGGTATCCTTCCAGATTACCGCCGAAGATGTGCATTTTTTGGAGAGAGAATGGGAAACATAATATATTCACAATCTGGAAAGCAACTAATGGTAACAACTTATTCAGCAGTGGATGTCGCGATTGTTATGTTAGACTGTGTTCCCTAACGTTTCTCTCACATTATACGGCACTAGAGGTGGCAAAAAATAACGTAACTGATAGAAATAACCGGTTACTGAAAAGTAACGGTTACTGCGATAACCGTTCCTCTGATACAGGCAGTTATTTCAATAATTGTCTAATGTCAACAGTGCCTCGCGCCATCTGTTGATCGAAGATCGTACTACGCTTTCCCGTCAACTCATCGGAGATCTGGCTAGGAACTAAGGAGAGGGTAGACCATTTTGAAGGCGTTCTATAGGCCAACGGAATAACTATGAGACTGCGCGCCATCTGTTGATAAGAACTGTGTACTATATCGTGCGCCTTCGTTCCCTTAAGCCACCGCCTCATAGGTCAATTTAGCTTGGACAGGTTGTATAAAAAGAGGTACCATAAGGAATTCGAGCGACTATGGAAATAACTGTCAGAGATCGGTATTTTCGTCTGGCAGTTATCGTTATTGGCTCACAGTTCTCGCTCTCTGGCAGTTATCGGGCTACCATTACAGGTAACCTGGAAGTTGGTAACGGAATAACTGTGTGTCGTGTTCCTGATACAGTGACTCCAGTCTTAGACCCCGGTGATATTACAGAAACGATAGCTACTGGAGCGAACAAATATTTACGTACTTCTTCGAAAATAGCCGCTGGCCATCGCGAATGACAAATAGCATGTCAGAAAGTGTAACATAATACAGTTGAATATAATAATTATTATCCTCATCATTTGTCAGGAGATTGTCAAAATATGTGAATATATCACAGTAACTGCTAATATTTACAGAATTGATACACTGTCAGAATAAAACACAGTTACGCACTTTTAATACATTTATCATACACAGAATACCCGATCTTGACTGTTGCAACCAAGTGCTGTCAAAACTGAAATATAGCAGAATTTTTACCTAAGCTGGTCTATCAGTCTCTGTTACGATATTCATCTACAGAGTAGAAGGAGGGGTCAATGGAAGCGTCTGATTCCACCCGTCTGCTTCGACGTAAAGGTGGTGTTGTGTGTGAATGTCATTACAGCACGGTGTTTATGAGTTGGTTTTTGTGTGTGTGTGTGTGTGGGGGGGGGGGGGGGGGGGGGGGAGGCTGCCGATCTAGTTTGCAGTGCCGGAATTTGCGGGTGGTAACTATTATTATTATTATTATTATTTTCCTAGCTGTGATGTTTTGTGTATTTATGGAGTACTGAATGTGATTTAATTTATGTAGGAATTATTGATTTGTGGACTTTTGGGATTGTGGTTTTATTTTTCGCAGTTGTAGGTGTTGTATTTTTGCATCATTAGCTGTGGTGGACCTATATAGGTCACCGGAAATGACTTATTCCCATTTTCATAGTTGTATGTGTTGATCTTTTAGTATCGTAATCTGAGGTCGACCTATGTAGGTCAAGGGAAATGTCCAATTCCAATTTTCGTACTTTAAGTTGTGGGTATTGGTGTTTTAGTATGGTCACCTATGGTTGACCTATATTGTTCAAGGGAAGTGTCTGATTCCTACAGAATTTTGTTGGTGTAGCAGAATGCTGCCTTTTTTTTTTTTTTTTTTTTGGATCATGGTGTTTTTTTTTTTTTTTTTTTTTTTTTTTTTTTTTTTTTTTTTTTTTACTAGCTTGTCTTGTCCTCACCCTAAAACCCCCAACTTCCCGCAGTTGTCCTGTTGGTTTGATTGTATTTTTGATGGGAGATGTTATTGTATTATTTATATGTATTTTCGTGTTTGTTGCCATGTGTATGTAGTGACGTCATAGACACACTTAAAATAGCCATTTCCGGCGTATTGATGACGGGTGGAATCAGACACTTCTGCATCAAATAGTCTTTCAAACACACTGTAAACCGTGCTTTATCTGAAACCAAGTTTTTAATGGTTGCTGACTTGCTGGCAGTTTATTGAAAATGCATGTTCCTGAATATTGGACCCCTTTTGGACCAAGGTAGTGATTTTAGGTCTTTATGTAGATTGCTGTTCCCATTTCTAGTTCTGATATTATGTATTGAGCTATTGGTTGGAAATACTTGTAACAAATTTCATTAAGGAATAAATATACTAGGTAGCAGTGGTTAGAATACAAAGTTCCTTGAACAGGTTCCTACATGATGTTCTTGAATTTATACCACAAACGATTTTTATTACACGCTTTTACATGCGAAAAACTTTTGCTACGTTTGATAAGTTACCACAGAATATGCTCCCTTATGAAATAATAGAGTGAAAAAATGTGGTATGACCTTCCCAACTGAATTTATTATCGAGTTGTAGTCCCAGAAATGTAACACTGTCAACCTTTTCGATCTGCATGTCTTCATATGTTATAAACATGCTGTAGCTGGAGAAATCGAGCAGTTTCCAAATCTGGCATAAAACCTGGATTAGCGTACTCACACTTTCCCCAATAGGACTAGCTTTTACAGCACAGGAGTAAACGAATCTGTCGCATTACGTATATTTTTGTTGTGTTACGAGGCTGTACACTTTATTCTATTATGTGAGTGGCACAAGAAATTAATCTTCGAATTTAACCTACAGTACTCAGTTTACATATTACTTCATACTTAAAAACGCACGTTGTTAACATTTTACTTAAACAGTGCTGTGGCGAAGTTCCGCGTACTTTCTGTCGCAACTGCGAAGATAATATTTCTAATAGCGACCGATAACCTACAAACATATAATATGAAACACTAATAATCGTTCTAACATCAACTGAAATGTACCCGGAGTTAATAAGCTAAGGTTATGACACGATTCATACGACATTCCTGCCATTTCACACTACTCGCAGTTATACTGATGTCGTTATTTAACTGTACCCCCTCGGTGTATTCGGTATTCGCTAGCGAAAAATAACTTGGCTAGCGATAACGGTTATCAAAGGAACTGTGATAACGGTTACTCCACAATAACCGTTTGGCCCACCACTATACCGCACAGTGTTCTGTCTTGCTGTAAGAACTTTGGTTCTGCTGATGCCTGATGAGTGACGATAATCTGTCGCCATCGCTGGGTTTTGAGGAAATTGGTGTGCTACAACCTTCAGGTAATAAATAATCGTTTAGAAGTCACAAACATCAATAAATTAAAAATGAAAATTTGTTTGGGATGTAATTTACCGCAGTATTTCTTTTCTGTTACGATAACAGTTGATTTTGATGGTGTAGTCGCGAATATCTTGTGATGATACTGTGATAACTAATCCTGACACAATTTTTTTTTTCTAATTTTTAATAGGCACGCATGAATGAGATTTTATTCAGTATTTAATTGTGACATTGACCTGCCTGGTAAAATCGTTACGTTTGTCTTCGTAAAAGAAACGTTGAGATTCTGACGTGTTGTCAGAAGTTACTGGGGCAGTTTCTCCACGAAATGATCTCCATAGAAAGTGAATATAAGTTTAGTGTATTAGGTGACATGAGAAATGCGTACAGTGAAGTTTACACGTTCACCATGTTAGTATGATTATGTTGACTTGCTCAGCCGTAATAGTGTTTGCGAAGATAGTTTGCTGTTACCTGATACAGGGATATGGCTGCTCCAGATAGTAGAGCTACCGTTAAAGCAATTTTACAGGTGCCTGCACTTCCAACATTTCATGGTTTATGTTCGCATGAAAGGAAATGATTTAGAAGATATTGTGTTGCATTTTCTGTTAATTTTCAGTGTGTTTTGATTATTTAACCATTTGATTTTTTTTCTATTGTTTAGTAAATCGCGTGTAAATACCAGTTTTTTGTAGTGTGTTGGTTTTAATGTATTTTTGTTTAAGAATACCGTAACATTATTTAGGAAGTGGCAACAAATTTGGCCAGGACGAGGTACTAATTAACCTAAGTGTAATTTCACTAACAAAAACATTGCACATCATCAGAACTCGACAGAACATTCGTCATTGTTGTGGTTATAAGGAAATGGTTTCACTAAATCAGATTTTTAAGAAAAAACTAAGTGACATCAAAACTTGATGGTAATCAAGAATCAGAAGTTCCACAGTGCAGTGTGTAGATAGCAGTACAGGCATATGTTTTTCTTCAATGATCAGTAAAGATTTCGGAGTATCAGTGCTTACTCCAAATTGAGCGTACAACTGTGAATGAATGTAGACGAAGTAAGTTTCAAAGTAATACCTATGTTAAATATACATATTCAGTTGTTGGCGGACATTGCCTGTGTGTCAGACTGAAATTAAGTAACAACTTGGTTTTATTCTATAATTTCACTGTAATGTATGGGGTGCTTTAATTGATCATAATACTGAAGTTAGTGTAAAAAAAAATAATAATAAATAAAAAAAGTCTTCCATAATTGTCAGTGGGACAGTATACCATAAGCCAGTGTTACAAAGGAGCAGTAGCGACAATCGATACACTTTCATTTCCTTTGAATGTGATTTTAAGATTAAATGTTGTGTCCCTTCAAAACCTAAGAAATGTAAATGAGTTAAAATCACTGAACAGTCTTTTCCTCATCCACTGTTCAGTGTGTTTCCTGTGTAATCAAACATTTTCTGCACCCAGTAGTGGAGTGAAAATGCTGCCTTTGAGTTGTACCACATGGTAACAGTGGAAATTGAGTAAAACTGTCTTTATCTGATTGCTTGTTTTTCAGGCGTTTAGAACTGCAGCTATGGACCAGAAGCCACGTGTGTGGATGAAAAAAGAGGAAACAGATGAAGTACCAGCTGACTCAGGCTCCATGGTAAGTAGCTTACTTGTATTTCTTATGAAGGTTTCATTAATTTCTTTGTGCAATGTCGTGCGTGAATACATACAGTTCATGTCATACTGATGGAACCATGAGTACTAAAAAAAAAAAAAAAAAAAAAAAAAATTCAGTGTTAAATAGCCTGTGACATATTTCACATGTTGAAATGATCCTTGTATCAAATGTCACATGGAACTGAGGCAATGGCTAAAATGTAATGTTCCATAAACACGGAAAAATTTTAAATGCACCACCCAATACACTGGTAAGAGCATTGCTATAAATTGGGTATATTCTGCTCAGATATGCTTCTCGTAAATGACAACCTTAATGTGCACCTTAAGAAGAACTATGACTATAATGAATGTTAGCAGTGCCATTAAATTTAAAAATGGGACTGGTGCAGTTAGTGCATTATTGGAGCAGACCATAGAATCGGATAAAAAATATAAATTCTTTATTGATGATTCAAAATAAATATTTAGTAAATAATTTTGAAGTGATATTTATGTAGTCACTAGTCTGAGAAGACAGTTTCATAGTTATATTTATGCTAAGTTTTGTTGTTGTGTATGCAAAGTAAGTGTAAATAGGACTGACAGCAGTAAAGTTCAATTTCAGTCAGATGTCGTACAGAGACATAAATTGTTAAGCAGCATGCAGCTGCAGAATTGACTTGTATTTATGCAGCAAAGTTTTGACAAAGCCATGGTGTTACACGTGACATATTTCTTCATAACCTATTCCTACAGTCACTGCACATTGTTATACATATTGTTTGTAAAATTGCTAGGATGTTACAGTTACTGGTGTAAATGTTATGTACACATGTCACTTGAAATTTGATATGAAGGTTTGTCAGCTATCAGTAGGCAAACAGTTTCGCTGGGCACCAGGAGTATTTTTAATCTGCCAAGTAGCCTTGAGGTTCCTGACCCTACCATACAAACTACTTGTGAAATATCTACACTGAAAAAATCTGTTTGCTCTGACATTCATCTTACGTGCAACTGCAGAAGTATTTTGATAGCATAAATGCAGCATTTTCTTTTGAATATAAATGAGTGCTATCCATCTTGGGCACTGGGCACAATTGCAGAAGTGTTGGATAGCACTGAAGCAGCATTTGCATTTGGATATATGAGAGTGCTTCATTATAGTTTGAACAAATGGATTGAAAAGCTTGTGATTAATTTGACCACCCATATCACAACACTAATCCTAAACCATCTCTGTGGGGAAATTATAGGAAAGTAATTAAGTATACTAAATTTTACTAAACACAGTAATAGGGTGGTTAGAACTAACATATACGGGCTTTGGCTTTGACACTTGAAGTAATGATGGTTTGTCCAACAACACTTAACATGTTATTTATTTTGCAGTTATGTAACTTTTTGTGAAATGAAAATCATTGTGGTAGAGTGATACCTAGCACAAACCAAGGTGTAGACTGGGTTGTAAGGTGCACATTTTGCTTTTGATTTGGGAAACGTCAACAAATGAGAATAAGAATTCATAGTTGTGGTGACATAGTCATCTGTGGCAGAGCCTGACATGTAGGTTAATGTGAAACGTGTCAGTTTATGACTTGTGAGAGCCAGAATCAGAATTACTACATGTCGTCAGAAATACAACAAAACCTGTGGCAGTATCTATTTTAGGCTTGTTTGATTTCTAGTCTGGTGATGATGACAACCATTTTGATAATGTCAGGGGTAAATCCAGATAGATGCTACTGGCAGGTCAAAATTTGCCAGAGTGTAAAGAAATTGTATTTAGAATTTGTCATTTTAAAACTGTAGTGTTTCCAAATTAACAGAGTATTTCAAGGTCTAGAATGAACAAAAATCAATTCAATACTCATTATTCTGGGCCTGAATCTCAAAGCTATTGAAAGGCCACATGAAGGTAAAATTGTGGTGTTAAAATCACCCCCTTGAGACCTATCGTGCAGCTCAAGGGCTGGGTTAGATTGAAAGATGAAAGTGTGGCTGTGACCTGACAAAGCCAACAAATGTGAAGGCTAAATTAAGTTTGGGGGTAACAAGTTGACCAGTAGCAGAGCCTAATATTTACCAAAAAATGTATAGGGGTGTCCAGAATGTAACTTTCACCTATATGACGTCTTCTTACGTTGCATCATGTCATGTTAGTTGATGGACTGAACTTTCCTATTACCTTTAGAGATGCCTGTAGACATAACATGAATTGAAAGCCACCTTCTTGCGAAACTAATTAAAACTTAATTTTCAGATGGTGTATGTTCTGGGAATGAGCACATGACAAAAAGTAATGCCTCAGAACTTTTATGTGAATATTATTAAAGCTTTTTAATTACAACAGACTTCATTACCATTCTACATCTTTATTCTTCATGTTAATATATTTATTTCTCAACATCGTCACCATGGTGACGAACACGTTACTGCCAATGAGATATCAGTTTGTTGGTACCATCACTGTAGAATGTGTGACTTTGTTGGAAGGCCCACCGCTTCTCACACCAATTCATCACTGTCAAAGTGAAGTCCTTGAAGGTGTTTTTTAAGATTTGGAAGCAGATGAAAATAGGTTGGGCTCAGGCTGGGGCTGTATGCAGGGTGATCGATAATCTGGCATTGTCATGTTGAAGAAGAGGGTGCTCCATGTGTGGATGAACTATTGAATTTGTGCTCTGTGTTTACTGAGGGTTTTGTCATGTGCCGACATGGTTAATTCGCACACACACTGCAATTTGGAGACCTCTAGCAGAGGGTTGCATAATTTGTCAGTAAAGTGGGAGAGTTGACAGAGTAATGTGCATGACAAGTAATACAAAAACTGATATTGAGAACAGAATAAAAATTTTGGAGGCATTACTTCCCAGTACACCCTTTTAATAAATAGATACCTTTGACCATTCCCTCCAAAGTTGTGGCATGGCTACCTTTGCTTTGGCGGCATTCTTTTGGAAACCATAATACTGAATGCATATTCATTGATCAGCCAGAACATTATAACCACTGACCTAGAGTCAGTGTAAACCTGTCCAATCAATAGCAGCGTCCCCTGATGAGGAATGATTGCTAGTCACACACACATGTTGCATCTAGTATCAGTGAGCATGTCATCTGTGTATAATAGGGAAGGTTCATGACACACACATGTTACATCTAGTATCAGTGAGCATGTCATCTGTGTGTATAATAGGGAAGGTTCATGATGAATCTGAGTTTGACCTAGGGCAGATTGTGATTGCCTGGAGGCTCGGCATGAATGTTTGAGAAACTGTACAGCTTGTTGAGTGTTTGAGAAGTGCTGTGGTGAAACTAAGGTGAAACCACATCTAGACATTGTGGGGTTGGGCAGTCACTCCTCATGACAGATATTGGACATTGATGGCTGGGCAGATTGGTGAAATACAATGCATCAAATACTTCTAACGATGTATCTGAGCATCAGTGACACCTGCTTGCACCAGTGTTAATGCCATGACGCCGAGAACTATGACTGAAATAGGCATGTGACTATTGGTACTGGAGGTTGGCACAGTGCCAGAGCATTGCATGGTCTGATGCATGCCGATTCCTTCCTCATCAAATCAGTGAGAGGGTGCATATCCATTATCTTCCAGGGCAACAGCTCCTTGACTCCTGTGCTGCAGTGAGGAGACAAGTTGGTGGCAGCTCTGGGGAACATTGACACGGGCATTCACAAGTCGAGTGGAGCACGTGCAAGGCACTATCAGCCAAGGAGTATTGTAAACTGGTTGCAGACCATGTACCCTCCTTCATGATGATCCTATTTTCCGATGGCAGTGGCATTTTTCAACAACATAATGCACTGTGTTACAAGGTCAGGAGTGTAATAATGGTTCGAGGAACACAGTGGCGATTTGAAATTGATGTACTGGTTCCCCAACACACCAGATCTGGGCTGAATCGATGTGGGATGTCATAGAACATGGCATCAGAGCTCATTGCCCCCACCCACTTCCTCATGATTTTTGAGAATTTGGTGACCTGTTGGTGCAGATGTGGTACCAACTACCCTCCAGTGGCTTACCAAGGCCACATTGCTTCCACACCACAATGTGTTCCCACCATTCTGTGCAAAAGTTGGACATACCGGCTTTTAGGAAGGTGGTCATGATGTTCTAGCAGATCAGAGTTTGGCAGTTCCCATTACTGAAAGAAGAACGTTTTGTGGTTGTGGTGGTGGTGATGATACTATCATTGTTATCATTATTTGTATTAGTATATTCAAATTATTATATGCAGTTAATTAATAGGAAGATCAATTAATGACACCATTTTTGTTGTATTCTTGGCATCTCCTGCCAACCATCTCTCTCAAGTGCATCCTCCTTCCATACACCATGCCGCCTTATTATTTCATTGATACAGTCTTTCCAAAACTTAAGTGGTCTACTGTGTTTCTGTCAGCAAGCTAGTTTCCAATCAAAAACTATTCTTTGGCCACCAATTATCTAATATTTTCAACAAATGTCCATATCAGTTTAATGATTTTCTTTGTATGCTATTGCTGTTTCATTTGTCCTCATTTCAGCACTTACGCCAACATGACTGGCTTTTTTCAGTCTTGATACACTGGTGCTTCTTCATAAATAATACAACCATGACTTCATCTTCTTTTGAGGCCAACATGTAAAACCCATAGTTCTGGTCGATAGCATAGGACTGGTTTAATATTTAGCCCCTGCAATCATTTCTTTCTGTTAGAAATGTTCTTGTCCCACCAAAAAGAATTAATGGTGTTGGAATAGTAGTAAATGGTGTGCCAAGGTGTTCATTTTTTAATGATCTTATCAGAAATAAGTGTTCAGTGAAATAAATATTTTGATGTTGCAGTTGTCTTCTAAAAGTTGTATGATTTGAATATTAGAAGTGGTAATGAGTGAAGTGATGCAAGACATTTCAGTAGCATAGATGCCTTATAAATGGCAAAAGTGACAGGATTATGTTGGATGAGGGGGAAAAATGCAGGAGAGGCTAAACTGAAGTTGCTTTGTTAAAATTAAGTGACAGGGAAGATTTTATCATTATATTCTGATAGTAGGTTGGCAGAGTACACATTATTGAACCAGTAGGAGCCAGTGTAGTAAAACACATGAACAGACTGAAACTTTAAAGGAACTGTGAGGTGATAAACTGAAATATATTTAAATGTTCAATAATTACAGGTGTCACAAGAACACTGTGGAATCATTTTCAGGATTGCAGAACACAGTAGCTACTCCCCATCAGTTCAAGATAACAAAAGCAATGTTGTAATTTTACTCAGCATTGTTGCAGTAGAATTTTTATGAGTAATATTGTTTTTGATTGAAGTATTGTGTGAAGATTTGAAGTAATGGTGTTGGAAATATATGTTAGTTATTAACTGAAGTTGAGTGATGATTGTTAATCTTGTAATGGGAAAAATAAATTACCAGGATAGTGGCAAAATGAAATAAAGGAACAAATTTGATTTGGGCTTGTGGGGCAGCTGTGAAATTGGAGTGGAAGATATTACATACAGTACTACACCTTGCTCAGGTTTGTGCAAAGTTCATGAAAAGTCAAAAGTGTCTAGTATTAAACTGAAACTATAAAATTAAAATATTATGGCAGGGAATAGAAGATCCAAGGAGAAAGAAGAATTGCAGGTTTATCAGGTAAGAAGATTGAAGATCGCAAGGTACAGTGGCTAAAGGAGAAGGAAGAATGGCAGGCTCATCAGATAAGAGGAAGATTGAAAGGTACAATGGCTAAAGGAGAAGGGAGAACTTTGAGAATTTATGAAAAGCAGACAAGAGAGATTAAGAAAATTGTCAATTGTCGATAAGCCAGAACAATGTGCACCAAAAACGAACAGTTGAACAAACAGCAAGGTAAGAATTTCTGAATTTGGAGCAGCACTACAAAACTACATTGAAACAGTTGGAGATACAATGAGAGAAAGCCAGGTGAGCACATATTTAGGTAAGAAATAAAATGTGCTAGCTGCAGTGCATTGTGATTTCGCCAAAATCAAGAAGACTGTGGTGGAAACACAGGAAATATGATGTAGTCTTTATAAGTGGAAACTATGAAGTGTGAAATCATAAAGAAAAGAAAGATTGAAGAAATCATACAGGAATGTGTTGAACAGAGAGTTTGACTGCTGTGGAGCAGGCACAGTGGAACTATAGTCATAAGGTATCAGGACTCTCAAGAATGCCAAGTTTTATCCAAAAGACTCAATCCATATTGTCAAACTTTCAGCAAAGTTTAGATGGGGTTGATTGAACAGTAGAGGAGCTCAGTTTTGTTACAAGGTAACAGAAGACATGGTTGCAAGGTGCACTCATGTAGGAATGATAGAAGAAAGTTACACAGATTTTGAGATTAGATTCCCAAAACAGTGAAATAATTTTGACTTTAGTGAGTGGACCAAAATACTAGAGATAATGCATGTTGATGAAAGAAGATTGAAACAGGAACAAAATGGGGAAGCAGGTGAAAGAAGATTGAAACAGGAACAAAATTGGGAAGCAGAAAGCAACAAAAGGTCCCTGACCATCTCAAGAACATTAGATGTGTAATGAAGAAGAAAAGATGCAATGGAAAGTGATGCATCAGAAGGAAGAAAAATAATGAACACTTGATGCAGGTGTGAAACAGGGCTACCCCGTCCTTCAATGCAACAAGCTGAGCTAAGGGTTATACATAAACTCTGTTCGAACATGGGTTGAGTCTGCTGTTTCCCCACAGATGCCGCAGACTACAAGCAGCACCACCAGACGTGGCTCAACACATGAACGGGGTGAGGTAATCGCACAATAAGCCATGCTGCCAGCACTGGCTGACATATGGGAATGTTGACCTCCATCCACTTGCGGGAAGGCAGCTGGCTATGGATGAAGAAACTTGTCTTCATGCAAATAAACAGAATGATTCTGTGTGTGTGAAGCAAATTTTAAGGTTATTTTCAGATTTTGTTTCATGTTTCACCTGGGCAATACCGTCATGTCCACCAGGTTGCCATTCCCCTAGGCATCATTCGTAAAGTACAGACAAGTGCTTACCAACAGTAGCAGACAACAGCAGTAACATATCATTGTGTGTACATGCCAGACTCCAGTGGGCACATGAGATGCCATTGTCATTCGCCAATATACCATGCACCCAATGATGGTGCCATGAACATGGTGCAACATTTTATCTGCATACCATATGAAACCTGTTCACATGTTACATGACACCTCACAGAAACCCTTTCACCAGATTACGTAAGATACTGCTGACAACTAGCTGATATTGCTCACACTTTGGGGTCAATGTTAGCCACCCTCTGCAGCTCATCTGTGCCCCGTGCATTTCCTCCCCCCCCCCCCCCCCTCCACTTGGATTGTGCCTAGACCACAGAACACCAGGTCACCAGCATTGTGAAGCCTAGTGCAGGGTTGGCTCAGGTGACTGAAAGCATAGGGGAGTTATGTAAGAATTTTACGAACGAGGATCAGGTAGTGATAGTGGGTGGAGCAGGGAACAGTCTCTATAGGGACGGGGAATATGACGTCAGTGGTGACTTGGTTAAGATAGCTACTCAATATGGTTGCACTAATGTGCATTTCATGCAACTGTTTCAGCGTCATGATCGGCCTCACCTTAATGTGACTGTTCGGCGCGTTAACGTGGGGATGGGGAGGGCACTGATGGTGGAGGCCATGGATCACATCTCAGGGGTGCCAGGTGGGTCTATCAGTAGATGGGGTTTCACTAGGCATGGCCTAAGCTTATAGGTCACAGTGTACTGGATGGTGGTAGTGGTGTCACTCATGGAAAAAATCCTGTAGTAGTTGGTGTTAGAGCTGCACCTTTTTTAGATTGAAGTCAGCTGATAGGTATACCTGCTTAAAGGAAGTCCCTCTTAAGGGCTCACCTTCAGAGGAGGTAATGTTTCCAAGTAGAGAAGGAATTGGGATATTTCATCAAAATATAAGAGGTATTAGAAATAAAGTTAGTGAACTGCTAATAGAGGTTAACTCTGAAGTTATTGGTATATCAGAGCACCACTTAAATAATTTGATAATTCAGAGGCTTCCTTTACCAGGCTACAGATTAGCTGGCTGTTTCTCGAGGAGTTCCTTGCGGGGTGGTGGAGTGGCTCTGTACGTAAAAAACAGTATTTCATTTGAGTCCATAGATGTATCACGACACTGCACTGAACAGATATTTGAAAGTGGTGCAGCATTAGTTGAATTTAATGAAACTAAACTTCTGATTGTTGTTGTTTATAGGTCCCCTAACTCAGACTTCAGAGCATTTTTGCTTAAGCTAGAGAGGGTTCTTCATCACTTTGCAGGAAATACCAGAAAGTAGTTATATGTGGTGACTTCAATATTAATTTTGTATATGATTGTGCAAGAAAAAGGTTGTTGGTAGATCTTCTAAATTCATATGATTGGCTGCAAACTGTGTTTTTTTTTCCAACTAGGGTGCAGGGGAAGAGTAGCACAGACATAGACAATATTTTTATTCATTCTTCATTACTAGATAGTCATTCTGTTAGTAAAAGGGTGAATGGCCTTTCAGACCATGATGCACAAATTTTAACACTAAAAGACTTGTACTCAAACCAATGTCATATTTAATTACAAACTATGTAGGAAAGTTAATCCAACAGCAATAGAGTTTTTTAAAACTTGTCAACAAACAAGAGTGGCAAGATGTTTATAGCGCTGGTAATATAGATGATAAATACAATGCTTTCCATCACACATTTCTCATGCTCTTTGAGAGTTGCTTTCCATTAGAACATTCTAAACGGGGTGCTGGCTGTAATGGACAGCCCAGGTGGCTGACTAGTGGGATAAGGATATCATGTAGAACAAAATGGGAATTATATCAAAATGTTAGAAGTAGTCACAATCAAGCTACAGTAGCCCATTATAAACAGTATTGTAAGGTGCTTAAAAATGTTATTAGCAAGGCAAAGAGTATGTGGTATGCAAATAGAGTAGCTAATTCACAGGATGAAATTAAAGCCATATGGTCAGTTGTGAAGGAAGTGTCTGGTCACCAGAACAAGGTCGATGATATAAAGTCAGTTCGCAGTTATAATGTTTCTGCTACTGATAAATCAGATATATGTACAATATTTAACAATCATTTTCTGAGCATCGCTGGTGAATTAAATAAAAATTTAGTTTCTACAGGAAATCATATAAATTTCTTAGCAAATCCCTTTCCAAGATTGATGTCTGAAATACTCCTCTGTGATACAGACAAGAGGGAGGTTCAGTCAATAATTAAATTACTGAAGACTAAGGACTCTCATGGTTATGATGGAGTGTCTAGCAGAATGCTAAAGTACTGTGCTGCACATGTTAGCCCTGTATTTAGCCATATTTGTAATTTTTCCTTTAGGAATGTTCAGTTTCCTGAGCGATTAAAGTACTCAGTAGTAAAGCCGCTTCATAAAAAGGGATAATGTAGATAATTTTAGACCTATTTCTATGTCATCAGTGTTTGCAAAAGTTATCGAAAAGGCTGTGTATGTAAGGTTAATTGATCATTTTATATCACACGATTTGCTATCAAATGTACAGTTCGGCTTTAGAAGTCGTTTATCAACTGAAAATGCTATATTCTCTTTTCTGTGAGGTACTGTAGGTGTTAAACAAAAAGTTTCAAATGCTTGGCATATTTTTTGATTTAACTAAGGCATTGGACTGTGTTGATCACAAAATATAGCTCCAGAAGTTCGACCATTACAGAATAAGGGGAGTAGCTCCCAATTGGTTCGCCTATTACTTTAGCAAAAGGCAGCAGAAGGTCATTATTCACAATGTTGATAACGGCTGTGGTGTGGGATCTGAGTGGGGTAGTGTCAAGGGGGGGTGTTGGAGCCACTCCTGTTCCTTATTTGTATAAATGATATGCCCTGTAGTATTATGGGTAACTCTAAAATATTTCTGTTTGCTGATGGCACTAGCTTGGTAGTAAAGGATTTTGTGTGCAACATTGACTCTGTTTCAAATTGTGCAGTACATGACTTCAGTTCATTACTTGTAAAAAATAAACTAACGTTAAATCACAGTAAGACTCAGTTTATGCAGTTTCTTACACACAATTCAACAAGACCTGACGTTTTAATCCCACAGAACGGGCATATGATTAGTGAAATTGAAAAGTTCAAATTTCTAGGTGTTCAGATAGATAGTAAGCTGTCATGGAAAACCCACATTCAGGATCTTGTTGAAAAACTTAATACTGCCATTTTTACTATTTGAACGGTATCAAAAGTGAGTGATACTTCGACACGTAAATTGGTCTACTTTGCTTATTTTCATTCACTTACGTCGTATGGTATTATATTTTGGGGGTTTCTCTTCCCATTCTAGAAGGATATTTTTGGCTCAGAAACGGGTGGTTCGGGTAATAAGTGGTGTGAGTTCACAAACCTCTTGTCCGCCTCTTTTCATGAGTCTGGGTATTTTGACATTGGCCTCTGAATAAGTATATTCCTTATTCTCATTTCTTGTTGCCAATATTAGTTTATTCCCAAGAATAAACAGCTTTCACTCAGTTAATACTTGGCAGAAATCAAACCTCCATGTGGATCGGACTTCCTTAACTGTTGTGCAAAAAGGTGTGCAGTATACGGCTGCATCCATTTTCAATAAGCTGCCACTCGAATTCAAAAATTGTGGCAGTAATCCACGCAGTTTCAAATCAAAACTGAAGAGTTTCCTCACGGGTCCCTCATTATATTCTGTTGAGGAGTTCCTTGAAAAATTTAGCTGATTCTTATTGTATTGCTGATATCGTTTACTTAAACTTATGAACAGACTTTTTTTAGGATCATGAACATTTATTTTTATCTGTTATTACTTTTATGTTGTAAGTTCATGTACTGACACGTTCCATGACCTTGGAGATTTGCTCCTCAATTTGGTCCTACAGAACTTGACATGTAAATAAATAAATTAGAATTGACCTATTCCAGGATTGTAAGGTCTCTGTTGCACCAATGGTTTTCCAGCATTTTGTATTTGTCATCCGTGCAGAGTGCCAGGGTGCCACCATCTTCTACACTGATAGTTCTGAGATGATAGATGAGTTGGGATAAGCTTTCATTTCTCCTACTGGCGTAGAACGCTATTTATTGTCAAGATCATTTATTGTGTCGACAGCAGAGCTTCTATCCATTCACAGAGCATTTTGTTTTTCAGGCCTCCCTCCACAGTGTTTCAATTTGTACCTACTCAGTCCCCCCCGGTTCCCCCCCCCCCCCCCCCCGCTCTCCCCCCACTACCACTGCTCTCCCCCCGCTCTATCTCCCCCCCCTCTCTCTTCTCCCCCTCTCACATCTGCACCTCTTGTGTTATAATGTGTTACATAGAGAAAAGTTCAATTATAACTACCCAGTACTAATTAGTTGTTAAGAAGTACCATAGCTGGACTTCATGTATGTGATGCATTTATATAATATATGGGGATTGTGACTGCTTAAATGCACTCATTATAGTTTGTTATTGTTACCACAGGCTCAGGTTTACCAATCCAGCATGACTGTAAAAGAGAAGTTGGGAGGAGGGTGTGAATATAGCAGGAATTTTAGAATTTATGTGACTGCATGGAATTAAGCAATGGAATTATGCATTGTTGAGTTGCGGTAAAAACAATGAGATGACTGACAAATGTGTGTACTTACATTAGCAGCCATGTTTTTACTTTAAGGTTAACATGGCAGACGCTTAGTACTGTTGTATGCCCGTAGTTGGAAATGAGGAAATGAAAAATAGAATATTTTTTTACACTTTCTGCTATATGGATTTAAGCATTACCTTTCAGCAGGTATAACAATTTAGCATGTATGCTTGTAGAATTGCTTCTTTACATTATAAACATAAATAAGAATTAGATGAGATTTTGTTGATGAAGCGACAAAAATTGGTGCCAAGTGCAAGACTCGGACCATAATGTACCGGGTGATCAAAAAGTCAGTATACATTTGAAAACTTAATAAACCATGGATTAATGTAGATAGAGATGTAAAAATTGACACACATGCTTGGAATGACATGGGGTCTTATTAGAACAACAAAAAACACCCCATATTGGTAGACATGTGAAAGATCTCTTGCACGCGTCAGTTCGTGATGATCGTGTCCTCAGCCGCCACTTTCATCATACTTGGCCTCCCAGGTCCCCAGACCTCAGTCCGTGCGATTACTGGCTTTGGGGTTACCTGAAGTTGCAAGTGTATCGTGATCGACCGACATCTCTAGGGATGCTGAAAGACATCTGACGCCAATGCCTCACCATAACTCCGGACATGCTTTACAGTTCTGTTCCCAACATTATTCCTCATCTACAGCTATTGTTGAGGAATGATGGACATACTGAGCATTTCTTGTTCAGAACATCATATTTGCTTTGCCTTACTTTGTTATGCTAATTATTGCTATTCTGATCAGATGAAGTGCCATCTGTCAGACATTTTTGAACGTTTGTATTTTTTTTTTTTTTTTTTTTGTTCTAATAAAACCCCCTGTCATTCCAAGCATGTGTGTCAATTTGTACCTCTTTACATTATTCCGTGATTTATTCAGTTTTCAAATTTATATTGACTTTTTGATCACCCCGTATATTTATGTGAACTCATAAATTTGATTTTTGTATTCACCATCTGATGTTCCTTTGACAGTTACAGAATCATAAAAAAGGAATCTACACTCAGTGCTGAAATAACAGGTGAGCTTAACCTTCTGAGTAGAGACTAAGATGTCTGTGCTTACATTGCATCTGATATTGACAGGCAGTCTTATGATGTTTGTTTGAACAGTTTTCTGAAAACAGTTTTCTCACGAGCAGCTAGTGTGATACCCCACAAACAGTTGAAATATTTTAGACCTTGTTGCTATAAACATGCTTATCTTTATAAATGGTATCAGTATAAAGATGGATTAGTGATCATGTAATACACTGATGATGGTTACTAAAGTTAATGAATCCTTCAAGAAGTTTAGAATAGGTTTGCAAGAAAGAGCAGGTAAACAGTTGTTAGCATCCCACATAGACGAGTGGATGTGATTTACTTCCAACATGATGTACGTGAGGAATATTGGCAGGCGTTGAATGGCTGTAAATCAGCCATTGAATAAGTATGTGCTGAGTAACTGGATTACAGACTGAAAGTATCCACTGTGATTTAATAACAAAATTCGGTAAATACTGAGGAAGCAGACTGTTGCACTCGGTTTGAAACAGTATGGACAGTGAAGACAGACAAAAAACCACAACCATCATACTTTAGCCACAGATTTTGCTGAGAACATGAGACATTTCTGGTTCTGCATAAAATCGCTAAGTTGGTGGAAGGCTTCTGTTCAGTCACTCATTGACCAGTCTGGCTGGTGTTGCTTTGGAGGATAGCAAAGGGAAAACCAACATTTGTTTCGCATAGGAGGATTGTGCAAACATATTGTCATTAGACCATTGTACAGACTGCTGTATTAGGGACATAGTAATGGGTTCCCAGATGTAGAGAAGCAACGGCAAGAGTTGAAAACAAAATAGTTGCCATTTCTGAATGGAATCACAAATCATTTTTCCAGAGAGTACTCTACAGCATTGGCTCTGAACTTAGTTTGTATTTATTGCAAATATCTCACCTAGTGCCCAAGTCCCAAGCAACTGTAAAATGGTGCAGATGACTTCTGTATATAAAAATGGTAAAAGAATGTACCTGCAAAATTACAGGCCCATATCCTTAACGCTCATTTGCTCCAGAGTTCTTCAACGTATTCTCAGTTCGAATAGAATAAATTTCTTTGAGACAGAAAAGTTTCTGTCTACAAATCAGCATTGATTTTGAAAGCATCACTTTTGAAAGCATCACTTTTGCAATACTCATCTTGACCTTTTGTCACATTATATCCTGCAAAGCATGGATGATGGGGAAACAAGCAGATTTTATATCCCTAGATTTCCAGCAAGCAAAGGACACACTGCCCCACTGTATACTGTTCACTGAGGTACGATGACGTGAAATGTGAATGGCACGTAGAAGTCTCAAAACAGCAAGTGTTCAGCAGATCATGATGCTGTGACTTACCAAACAAGAAAGCGCTGGTAGATACACAATAAAAAACACACAAACAAATTTCAAGCTTTTGCAACCCGAGCTTGCTTCATCAGGAAAGAGGGAAGGAGAGGGAAAGACGAATGAATGTGGTTTTTAAGGGAGAGGGTAAGGAGTCATTCCAATCCCGGGAGGGGAAAGACTTACCTTGGGGGGAAAAAAGGACAGGTATATTCACACACACACACACACACACACACACACACACACACACACACACACACACACACACACACACACACACAGGCAGACACATGTAAAGGCAAAGAGGTGTGTGTGTATATATAGATCTGATGAACAATAGTCTGTGGCTGTTTGCTGATGATATTGTGGTGTATGGGAAGGTGTCATAATTGATTGACTGTAGCAGCATCAGAGATGACTTGGACAAAATTTTTATTTTCTGTGATGAATGGCAGCTGGCTTGAGATGTAGAAAAATGTGAGTGAATAGAGGTATGTAGAAAAAGCAATCCTAAAATTTCAGAATACAGTATTGGTAGTGTGCAGATTGACACAGTCAGGTCAATTAAATATCTCGGCATCACATTGCAAAGTCATAGTAAAGTGGAACAAGCACATAGGTATGGTAGTAGGAAGGGAAATGATGAACTTTTGTGAGTTGGGAAAACTGTAGTAAAGTGTGATTCATCTGTAAAGGGAACTTTGATAGAGCAGTACAGAAATGACTGGCAGTGGTACAAGGTACCATCCACGATTCACCATTCGACTGCTTGTGGAGTTTGTATGCAGATGGAGAGGCACAGCACCAAGAAAGAAGCTAATCTTTTGCAGATTCCATGTGGGATGCATTCTCATATGTTTTAGGTTTGGAAAGCCCCTTTGCAAAGCCAATAAGTAGTGAAATGGCTTATGTGCCAGAGCCAAGGATTGGTCATCTGCGTTTGTCACTGAGGGGAATGTATATTGTGAAATATCAGAAAAAGTAAACATAAAACTAAACTAGAGGTGAAGCTGTCACCAGTGTGGAGGTTTTCGACACTGCAGTTCCCTACTATGGACAGTCCTACTGGCTGTGGTATGTCATTGTTCTCTTTCCACATGTGAACTGATTTATGCGTCCAGTCCTAGATACCATTTCCGCATGGAGATCCATAATGAATGTAACACTGGAGCTCCCAATTGACTAGCAAACCCCTTTCCCCTTATGCCTGTTTGCTACATGATGGAGCAGCCACCAGTCAACTCACAGGATGCTTGGCTGAGGCCAGCTTCCACATTCATTCTCTGCCTCAAATAGTACTAACAGATACTTCAACTCACTCACCTTCGTTGAGGGCAGCTCAGTCACATTGGGTACACTGTAAGGTGCCTTGGCAGCAGAACCAGTGGGCAAAATAAGCAACACCTGAGGTGTCCCATGTGCTAACCCAGATTTTGCAACAAGAGGCAGCAGGCTGGAGGCTGCTGAGCATGGCCGGATGCATCTTCAGCTGCATGCACACATTATATCCATTCTATCACTGTTAATTCAAGAGTTAACCATACAAGTACATAGAGGGAGCAATATATCTAACTTAAGTTCTTGTAATGTGTCACCAGTAGAGGCTGATGCATTACTAAACTGTCGCTGGTCATTCAAAAGAATTGACGCCTTTGCTACACTCTGTGCGAATATTCTGTAAACTCACAAAAATGGGAGATCACACCTTGAATAAAAACAGAGAAAGCTACAGATGTAATGTGCTGCTGAAACAACCCCGATGAAAGTATGGTATTCCTAGTGCTCAAATAATGTACCAGCTTAATCTCTATTTTAAATGGCTGTTACCTGATGGATAACTGCATGTCAGTTTTGACTGCTGTGGGTGTTGTTTGAATCAGAATCAGGCTGCTTAAGAATGCTACAGTCAAGGAAGAGAGATTTATGCATTAAACAAGGTCACAAAAATTAGCACAAAGTAAAATTATATATTTTCATTAAATGTAAATGGAAACAGTCACTGCCATTGCAAAATCATGTACATTCATGTCTAATCTTGACACAGGTCGAATATGTATGTGGTGACTGTTCTTCTGGATATGTCCAAGAGAAGAGAAACTATTTTGATCCTGCAGCCACAATGAATCTAGACAAAGGAATTTTGGGGCTCTGGAAAGTTTCAAAATCATGAAATGTTCAATTTTTACATTTTTGTATTTAAAAATCTATCTACTTCCCCATTCAATTAAGATATAATTTATTCAGTTCAAAAGACTGCAACTATTTTAAAATATTTTTGAAATATGTTTTGCATGCATGTGATCCACTGTGGTGCTGTTAAACTGTTGTCAAGTGTTGTACTAATGACCTGACATTCTCATCATGTACATTTTAGTGATGTGAGAGAAAATGTATTGTGGCTAACGTGTGATAGTTTTATATATATTGCTCACTCAGTTGTTGTGTATTTCATGTTTATTTAATCTTTTGTGATCCTGAAAATATTCGTAGTGAATTTGGTTCCTTGAAGTCTCTGTTTTACTGAAGGATAATCATGGGTAAATGAAAATTGACTAGAAATCCTGTGAAGGCTTTTAAGAAAACGAGAAATTTTGGAAAGCCAAAGGTAGATGTTATTACTGTAAACAATAAAGATAACCAAGTGCGTGAACCTAATCTTACTGCTACACCTGCCCATTGCAGTGAAAGTGGGAAAGAAAGTACTTCATAGAGGAAGCTTGGTTCAGTTAGTGAAAAGTATGAATGTTTTATGGGCGAATCAGATATGAATGAAATACTTGACATGTCAGTTCTCTACAGAATTTTTGTGTATTGCGTAAGTGTATTCAGTAGTGAAATCGGTCTGTAACGCTCTACAAAAAATCATGTAGGACTTGCCGGTGAAATGTAACAGACGTGTGGTAAATGCTCATACATAATGATCTTTTGGAACAGTGTTGCAGTAACTCCAAATGAAGAAAATGGTAGCAAAATCTTTGAACAGAAAATTAGTTTCATTTATGCCTTGCATATAGTTGGTAAGAGTGTTACTGCAGGTGCAGTTTTCTATGGCATGATGAATCATCCAAATCCCCAGCCAAGTTTACAACAATAATACATTTATAGGGTCTAAAGTAGAAAATACCTGTAGAGAATCTATGAAGAAAGCTGTGGAAGAGGCAATAATATAATACAGTGGTAATAGAAACTTGACTGCAGCATTCAATGGTACCTGGCATAAATGGGGACACACATACCTTCATGGTGTACTATCTGCCACCAGTACCTATACAGGAAAAGTTATAGATGTAGCAGTAATATATTTCAAGATTTTGTTGCATGTGGTAAAGTGTGATGTGTGGATTACCTTGGCGACAGTGATCCTAAAAGTTTCAAATATATTTAACAACTGAAGCCTTATGGTGATGATGATGATGTGCAGAAATTTGAGACATGTACAGAAACAAATGGGATCAAGACTTTGGTGACTGAAAACTTACTACAACTAACAGAAACTCAGTGACGGTGAAGGGTTGGTTGGGACAAAAAGGTTAACTGACAGTGTAATTGATAAAATACAAAACTGTTATGGAATGGCTATTAGTTAAAACACACAAAGTGTCAGTGAAATGAAGGAGGCTGTTTGGGCCATTATTTTCATATTTTTTCAACTGATGAAAGTCCCCATCATTACTTGTGTCCCAAAGGAGAAACCAGTTGGTATAAGCACAACAAGGGACTGCTGACTGGTGAAGTGTACACTCATAAACAGTCTCCAGATGCTGTAATGGGCATGATAAAACCCATTTTTCAGAGACTTAGTAGCACCTGAACTTTTGAAAAAGTGTCTTCATGGAAAAACTCAAAACCCCAATGATAGTGTAAATAATATTATATGGTCAAGAATTCCTAAGACTGGGTTTGTTGGAATAGAAACAATTGGCTTTGGTGTGTATGATGCTGTTGCTACTTTCAATGATTGCAACGTTGTAAGGTGCAAAATATTTCGAAATATGGGAATCAAAATAGGTTTCAACATGGGAAGAATGATGCTTGCTTTAAATAAGGAAGTCTTTTGGCTGCTGATATGGCTATAAATCGCCTAGAAATACAAGCCAGAGCAAGCAGGAGGAAGACAAAGAGGATGCTTGGGGAGTATTTCACAGAAGATGGAGATAATCCATTCTATGGCCCTGGAATACACCAAAAGGTAATCCAAACTTCGTCACTAGATTTCCGAAAGTTTTCTTTTTTCTTGCAAATTTGCAGAAGTTTGAGACATGTACAGAAACAAATGGGATCAAGACTTCCCAGGATCTACCAAACCAATTTGCTTCAAATTTTCAGGAAATGTTGCACAATGCCTTCTGCGTAACTTAACTCAGCCTTTTCCCAAAACTTGTGTATTGTTGAATCTGTGAATAAAAAATAGCACAAAAAGTAGTGAATTTTCATTAAAATAGGAAACTTTATCTGTAACAACTGAATTGAAATTCCTAAAAATGTCTGTGTTAAGTTGGAGCCAATACTCCTATAATAACCTGTAAAACTTTCAACACCCTAGGTCAAATGCTTTCAGAGAAAACATAACTTATATGCTGTTTTAACATTGGAAGATACGGCCTTCTGGAGCCTCTTACAGACATTAGCTGCCAGTGCACATTCATTTACGTCAATGAGGAAAGTTGAAAATTTGTGCTGGACCATGATTTGAACCCAGGTCTGTACTTCAGATGCTAAACTGTGTTCAAATTGACCCTGTGTCCATAATCATGTTGTATAAATGGAGATGTTGTCTTAACTGCTGACGACACCTTTGGCACAATTGTTTTATTAAATTCCATTGCAAGATGTAATTTTAGATATCTTACTTCTGATAAAGGTATATTTATATATACTGAAACCTTGGTCAAGAATTTTAATAAATTTTTATTCTGCAACTGTTTTAGCTATCATCATTTACCGTGTCATCTAACTGAAGAGAAATGGCGATTGTTCTGACTAGGGCAAACTATATCTGCTGATTTCTAGGCACCGTAGTTAACTGGGTTAGCAAATCCGCTTCAGACAGCAAAAAGCAGTTTCCAAAATTAGGTTTTCGTCATGTCACATGTAAATGTAGTGATTCGGAACATAGGACACGTGATCTAGTCAGCATATAGCAACATCACTGTTCAGTAGCGCGAACACACAAGTAGGAAAAGTTAATGGTAGAGGTAATGTACATAGTGTAGCTACAAGAAAAGTTAAGCTTTCACATATAATATTTGTCTTTTTTGTGCTTAGTACACTGAGATACATCACACAAATGTACCAGTAAAATTTTAAGTAATGACGTAAATGTCTGGTGTTGCTTGGCCCTCAATTTATTAAGCCTTAAATGAGAATCAAACGCTCCGTGATTTAAGAAATTCAAAGCACATTCACACACGTAACATAATGCATATTGTGTAAAATGAAATGTACTTTGAAAGTAATGCTTTTCAAACCACCAATCGAATTATTTTCCCATGACCTATTAGAATTCGTTTCAGCAGATGTCAGAAAATGCCAGAAAATGGTGTTACTGTGCCTGTGCTGTTATGATGATGCAGGTAGTCCATATGCTCATACGTATATAGCATTAAGAGACGTTACATTATGCCATAAACGAAACAGGACATCAGAGGAACCTGAAGAGCCTCAGAATTTCGTAAACGATAATAAAATGCATAATTTGACATACATAGCACATTCATATGTCTAGATTCACAAAGATGTACGCCTCAAGCTGATATTAAGCTTTCAGTGTTGTTTCGGTATGCAAATTTTCTTGGAGTACCAGTCCCATATTATCTCATGTTTAGTTCTCTATTATATCATAATGCCATGCGTCCCAAAAGATAACAATGTGCACTTGAAATTCCGCAAACATTTTGACCCTAGCCAATAGTCTTTCCAATAAATTGACTACCTCTGAGGAAAAGATTAATCAAAGCCATTTTTTTTAACAAATGTATAAAAATTACTTAAGTGTTCTGCAAGGGAACTAATGCCCGGTTGCCAAAAACATGGAAATAAAATCAAATCAGAAAACTGAAACTAATACCATATTTTAGCCTTCCATTATTAAATGAATGTTTTTTAATTCACTTTATAGCTCCTACCCACAGAAATCCGTTTTCTTTTCATGTGACTTGAGAACTGTAAACCAAGAAGAAACAGCAAAATCACGAAACGTAAACATGGTTCATGTGGAGACTACCTCTCATCCCACTACAACTTGGAGTGCTCTGCGCATGTGCAAATCTGGCAGTTTGGGGTCCAAGAAAACTGTTTCTGGGTAGCATATGGCTGCTTGTTGCTACTGCTGGTACAACAACTCATGTCTAGTTACCTTGGATACAGCTAACAGCCACACTTCAAGTAGCCAGAAGCAGGAGAAGGTACTGCTCATATGTGATTCAACTGCGTATCCGCATAAGCCTGCTGGCAACTACTCAAATGAATCTAATGAAACCATTGTGATGTTATGCCCATTTGGAAGCAGTTTGTTATGAATTATTGCATAGCCTTCATCCTAAAGCTTTTGACACATTTTGCTGTTGACAGACACCTGTTTGTGCCTTGTATTTTGTTGTTTTAAATGGCGCATTTCCTTTGCAACAAATTTTTATTTTTTTCTTGTTTGTTTTATTGCTGCAACTTTACATTGCAGTAGCAAGCTAAAGTAAAATTCTTTGTTAGAGTATCATTTCTTACCAGTCAAAACAAAAAAAAGGAACTGAAAACTTTAACAGGGAGAAATTCCCGAAATTCTTAAAAGATCTGGTGTTTTCCCAGTTTTCTCCTGTGTGAAAAAATTCCTTGGTTTTTCCCAGATTTCCCTGTTGTCTTGGAGCATATACACCTTGTCTTAGTGGTCCAGCCTGATCTTCACCATACCTGGTTTTTTTGTTTTTTTTCCCCCCTCTCACATAGTCTGTGCGACTTGTTAATCTTTTCTCTCTCTGTGCTTATCTTCCTCTGTCCACGTTGATAGTCTGTCCTAGGCAGTTCCTGAGTGGAGTGCCTATGGTAAGTGGCAGGGGTTGGGGGATGAATGTTCCCCCATTGCATCTGCTCTCAGGGGGCTTCCGGCTGCTCCCTTGATGGAGAACCTTGCCTGCCTTTCTACCTCTGTCGCTCTTCTTCTTTTTGTCCCTTAAGTCACTTTCATTGACGTTTTGTAAACCTTGGGGGTTTTCTTTCTCTAGGTTTTGTGCAGTAGGGTCTCTTATCTTCAGTCATTTAGACCTGTGTGTTCAAGGAAAAAGGCACTGTTGGCGTGTCAGTCTGTTCAGTCAACCAACCAATCACTGAACCATCTCTGTCCGTCTGCTACACTCTCACTGTCCATCTGTTCCAGTCCCCCTTCTCACTGTCTTTGTACCTCCCCTTCCTCTCTTCACATTCACACACCCATCTGCATAGGAGGTTGGTATTACTTACCTTTTTAGTATTTTTGTCTAGATAGTAAGTTACATGTATACCTAGCCTGATTGAAGTCGATCCAGTGGCATGGGAGGAAATGTGGAACATATATCCACTTTAATAATATTTATGGATACTGTGTATACTGGTTTCTGCTTGGTGTGTGAGAATAATTTTGATTGATATTTGGTGAACAATCTCTTGCTTATGTGCCTGGCTTTCATGGTAAACAAAGCTTTGATTTCAAATATTTGAATTGTGGCATCCACATTTTCTGGCTGCCTGGTGGTAACTGATGAATATGCATGATTATTAGTGTTTTGGGCTTGTCATCTTCTACACAAGATCTGTTTGAGAGTATTCTCTCTCTCTCTCTCTCTCTCTCTCTCTCTCTCTCTCTCTCTCTCTCTCTCTCTCTCTGTGCTTCCGTACCCTCCTCTAAGAGAGGGCCATGTGTAAGGAAAGGGCATGAAAGCCTTAAATGCACTTTTTTTCCTTTTTTCAGTTTCCTGAAGACCCACTAAAGAATGAAGAGCCTAGTGTTCGGATAAAGCAAGATTCAGAACTGAAACATCATGTGGATGGCTCTGATCTTAATGTAAGTTTCCACAGAAGCACCGTATTGTCCGCTAAGTGTAGTAAAACTCATGAAATTTATATGGGACATTCAGATTAAATTGTCATGGATTGTGAGCAGCTGTAACCTATCGTACCAGCTCAAGTTAGCTGTGTTACATGTTGGTTATTGCCAATAGTATTCATATTTTTACTAACTATTACTTTTGTATTAATGTTTCATCATGCCCTTATGTAATGAATGCCTTAAATACGTATTTGGTACCAGTATAGCAAGGAAGACTTCCTCTTCAAAGTAATTGCTAATCTAGTTAACTGCCTCTGTGTCACAGTGCTATAATGGAAGACTTGCAAGTAACATATGTGGTGGGTGTATGTTTTAGACTTTGCAGTCACAATTCACTAAAGTATTTACATCATCACTGAAATCCTGCATTGACTGTGTGTAATTCCTTATAATTTTTCTCCAGAACATGACACACATGTGCATTGTATCCTAATAAGCAGACAATGAAAATACATGGTGTCAGAGGAGGAAGCTATGTAAATATCATTAAATTTGGTAAATGTTGGATGTAATCTATGGAATGCCAAATTATTTTGATTAATAACCAAAAAGCATCCTTTTTTATGAATTAGCTGGCAGATTATTTCCGTCTCTTGTGTATGGGAGTGTGTAATCACCCAAGAGAGCAGACCCTAGTGCCACTGAAATCAGAGTAGATTATACGACAGGAAAAGAAAGTGAAAGTATGCCAATATAACTCTTACACAATAGCAGATAGGAAAATCAGAGACATTAGAACCGATTTTGAACCATCCTGACACTCGTTCTTCTCAAGTCATATGAATCTCTGTAAAGGTGAATGATACTAATAAAAAAGAATAATGATAGTTATGTTGTACATACAGAAGTTATTAAGCAGTTATAATTCCAAGGTTTGTTTACTTCTTTCAGTTTGTCGAATATCCATTGGGAATCTCTTGGTCCACTGATTTTATCAAGGAGGACCCTGAACTAAATGTGGAAGTCAATGTAAGTGAGAATATTGTAAGTATTCACACCTCTCACACTGCATGCAGAGTCAGAAAAAAGTCTTCTATTAATTGTGTAAAGGAAAGGATGCATTGCAGTGGAATTGGCCCAGATTGTGAGTTTCCTGGAGCTTATTTCTTTTCATAATTCTAAAGCATTCTTACACTCTTCCAATTGACTTGCATATTACTTATCATTTGCTGAGTGTTGTGAACAGAAGCGGAAGAGCGCTGGTGACTGGTATAATCCTATTTTCTGTAGCCGTTGTTGATAGCAAATGTGTTTTTTGATGGCTATGTGTGACGGATACATTAGATTCACATTTACACAAAGTGTAAATTCTAATAGTGTAAGTCATTTGAGAAATATTCCTCTTTCCAAGAACTTCTTTGTAAACAATTCAAAAGAATATCAGTCTTTCTTATCTTACGTGTGAATCGTTGCTATTCATTAGTTAGTACCAAAAATTTTCAGGGTTTTGAAAAAAGAGAAAATTTGTAGGTGTGAGATCACCCCTGATACCTTGGCCACAACCTATACGTATTGTGGCTACTTCTATGGTACCTCTTGTATTAGTAATAAATTATTCAGTCTTTTTAATGTAAAATGCTGGAGCTTAATAATGCAGAAAATAGATTTGATACTGATACTGGCAGATGGACAGCAAGATTCTGTATCATTTGTGGAATTAGTAATTTTACTAGCTAATTGCACAAGAAGCTAGATCAATAAATTTAAAGTCGTTGTTAATTGAACTCCTGGAGTGTGAGATTTATATTTTCTAAAAACCAGCAGAATTGGTTCCTACCTCAGATTTGCTCCTTCTGCATTAGACATTTGTTTGCCAGGCTTAATTTTGATGTGCATTCATGACAGTCTCATTTGCCTGTATGTTATGGTTTTCTAGATTGTAATTGCTGTTGTATGTGAAGGTGGCATTAGTGAAGAAGATAATAACCAAAGAGACGCATCATCTAGGAAATGAAGTCAAGAGATTAGATGTTGGGATCAAGAAGTTGTATTAATTTTTGTCACTTGCATGTTGTTGAACAGTAATTCTCAGTTGTTTTTGTTTTTCTGAGGTTTTGGTGATCTTGCAGACCAATACATATGTGCTACTAGCTGAAAGCCCTTGTTCTGCAATAAGATTCCAGCAGCTAGATGTGATTATAGGCTGATGTGGCATTGCTTGAAAGATTGAACATGGAGGCTAATTTGTAATGGCATGGTTTAAGAAATGTAAGCCATAGCCTCATAAATATTTCGTATTTTGCAATGCTGGTTATAGCTTCCCACGTCTGTGCCATGCATTAGGTGCATGGTAGGTTTAAGGCACTAGACTGCTGATGGTTGATATTTCTCATGTAGAAATCTTTTAAGCTATAGTGAAGATATGGAAAATTGAGGTTCCCAAATGGGTAAATGAGATTGAGAAAATCATCTTTTGCAACCATCAAGTACCGTAACGGAAAATGAGTGGCAGAAATTTGTGTTGGAAGCAGCTATTTCTGGGAAAGAATTCAGTGAGTGGACTATGAATGCATTGGAGAAAAACAGTGCAAGGACTCTGCAGTGACTAATGAGACAACAAGTAAAGTGTCAGACTGTTGTATGTTCAAATTCATGGGAGAGTAAAGACCTACAGTCACTTCGTGTAGAACACAACTAATTTCACAATGAAGTGTAACACAGTGGAGTGATATTGGAAAGAAATAGTGGGTTAGGGGTGAGGTAAGAGAGAGCACAATGTTCTGCAGAGTCATCAGGATGGTTTCACGTGGAATAAACATGTAGTTAAGCATAGGTGTATTTTTCATTCTTTTATTCAGTGAGGTGGGTCCCTTCATGTTATATGTGTAGAGTAGCATCGCGTGACTTTGCTATTTTGATTGATTGTTGAGTGGCTGAACAGAAAAATTTAGTTTCCAGTAGATATAGTGTGTCCAAAACCATAGTTCAGTAGTACATTATTAGCCATATTTTGACTCTGGGGTGAAAGTTCCACTTTACTTTTGTGTTTATGTTGAATGAGTTTCAACTTTGGCAATAAGCAGACAGCTGATACAATTTCTGTGTAAAGGTGTATTAATCCTTTGTTGGAGAAGCAGTTCAGAGGCAGGTTGCTAGATTTGTTACTGGTAGATCTGAACTAAACACAAGTGTTATGGAGATGCTTCGGGAACTCTGATAGGAATCCCTGGAGGGGAGGCAATGTTTTTTTCAAGGAATGCTATTGAGAAGATTTAGGTTAGTGGCATCTGAAGCTGACTGCCAAATGTTCTATTGGTGGCAACATACATTTCTCAAAAGGGGCACTAAGATAAAATGTGATATCAGGGTGCATATGCCTCACTTTTCCCCTCTTTCTGTTTGTGAGTGGAATGGGAAAGGAAATGGATATTAGTGGTACGAGATATCCTCTGCCACATGCCATAAGGGGAATTGCGAAGTATCACTGCAGATGCAGATGCTAGGTAAAATAAGTAGATGAGTGATGCTGCAGGAGCAACAGTGATATTTTTCACAGGAGATAATGTACACTCACACATACATACATACAAAATAATCTATTAGCAGTTCCCATAATGAGCATTGTGAGTAGATGAGCACTAGGCACAATTGCTGGTTGTCAGCATACTTCACAGGAGTAAATTGCTGTGGCAGCTTCTCCTTTAAATGTGTGTTGTGGCTCATTGTACATCCAACCACATCACCATTTAAGGAATCCAATGTGTAAATCAAAGAATGGACAAATGAGTAACCTTCACACACCATCCTTAGCAAGGTATAGGTTACAGTGTTGAAAGAAAATTTAATATTATGAAAAAAATTCTAAAATGTATAATAATAAATGCAACACATCAATAGAAATTAAGGTTTTTGCATTTTACCAAAAGAAATTATACTTATATAAACAATTCCTCAGGATGTTTAAAATCATCAAATTTCACAAGACTATAACTGTGGCATAAATGAACATACAGGCTTGGGGCAGAGTTTTACTTTCACACATGCCTTATTTACAAAAGTACCATATGATTTTCCAGTTGTATATGACTTACATGCATACAACATTAAGGTACTTTCCATAAATGTGTTTACTGTTGTATCCGCGGACCCAACCGAATAGCGCACGCGCCCTGCCGTCGCATCACTTGCCACAGTCTCCCGTTGCGACCGCTGGCGGCGCATGGCGTTGCAGCCGACTGAAGATGTCGCATGATTGCTGAACTGGGGCCTACAGCACCGTCTTGCTACACCATATAACAGGAGCGCTGGCCCCGAGTCAGGCAGTCTTGCAGACAGCTCGTTGCAGTCATCAGTACCATTGTTTGTTGTCTTGTTAACTAGCTCGCGGTGTGATTCAGTATTGTATAACAACTTAGGCCATGAATCAGGAATATTCTTTGGACACTAATTGGAACTGATCTACGGTACACTCTACACTGTCAATAAAGCTAAGTAACTGTTTTATTCCAGCTGGCACTTATTTGTCACTAATCATTTTCCTGCCACCAGATTTTAGTCACAACCTGGTCACGTCCTACTCCATATCCAAATTATGGTTGCCACACCCAGGCAGCCATAAAATTTATGATCAAACTCTCCATTTACTGATCACAAATATTAATATTTTTTAACACACTTAATCATCAAGACCCATGCATTTGCAAGTGTGTCAAGAGTTCCTAAAGTCACAGTTGTTACCATGTAGCATCATAGTTCACCCAAAGTTGTTTGAAGGGAAGCACATATGAGATCTGTTAAAAATTCGGGAACTTTGTCCACAAAATATTTCTATGCTTACCTTTTACTTATTGTTCATGGTCTCCTCCACAAATGGTACACCACACTCAATGCCATTTACACTTCCAGAAGTAGTCGTGGTATGCTTCTTGCTGGATTGCGTGAAGTACCACCTGTGAATATTTAGTTTGCTAAGTTTAACAAATCTTCGTCTTTTCAATGGGGTTTTCAACTTTTGAAATAAAAAGAAGTCCGCATGGGGTAGGTGTGGAGAGTACAAAGGATGAGGCAGCACAGTGATTCAGTTTTTTGTGTAGTTGTTATGCACCAACAGGGATGAATGTGCTGGTGTATTATCATGATACAAGAGCCATGAATTATCTCACCACATTTCAGGCCGCTCTCACATTTTCTCGCAGGTGTCACATGTCCTGATAGTCCCATTGATTAACAGTTTGTCCCTTTGGCACAAATTCATGAAGAACTAATCCTTCAAAGTCAAAGAAAAGTGTCAGCATGGCTTTGACATTTGATCTGACCTGACGAGTTTTTTTGGCCTTGGAGAACCTTTCCCAATCCACTGTGTAGAATGAACCTTGGTCTCAACATCACAACCACAGACCCACGTGTCATCACCAGCTAAGATTCTCTTAAGAAACATCTCATTGTCATTTTGTGATCCAAAAGCTCTTCAAGGATTGCAAGTCTAAGATCTTTCTGGTCATGACTCATGAGCCGTGGGATGAACTTGGCCACAACATGATGTATTCCAAGATGCTGTGTCAGGATTTCATGACACGATCCAACTGAAATGTTACATTCTTCTGCAACCTCCAACACCCAGTTGTTTTTTTTTTTTTTTTTTTTGCATGCACAGTTTCTTCGACATATCTGACATGAGCATCATGGTTAGATGTTGAAGAGGCCCTGAGTAAGTGTCATTTTTAAACTGTTAAACCGTTTCCAACACTGAGTACAGCTTAAGCACTCGCCCCCATAGGATTCCTGTATCATTTGGTGTGTCTCTGTAAAGGTTTTCTTCAGTTTCACACAAAACTTAATGCAAGCTCATTTCTCCTCTAACTCTGGCATCTCGAAATTCACAAAATGTGACACAATATTCTACTCAATACAACACAGAGCAATAACTGACAGATGTATGACAATGAAGCTTCTGGCAATTACACTTTAAGCATAGGCATGTGCAGGGGTGCCAACTGCTTTCCTGCCCAATACACCATTGACGGAAAACTGCGAATGTTCCAGAATTTTTTGAACAGACCATGTAGATGGAGCCTTTCAGAAACTCCCACAAATAAAGAAGATACTGTACTGTGAGGTCAAGCCTGGATTTGCAGCCCCGTACAGGCGATTGATCTACCTGTCAGCTCACAATTAAGAAGTGTTCTTTTATGCATGTTTCAAAGCAGTGGTACTACGTCCAGTTGAAAAATTATATTTCTGATAATTTTCCATTCCATCTATTTTCAGTCTGTTTGTGTTTTCCAATTTGTCCACATTCTTTAATTTGTTGCATAATTCCCTACTCTTCAAAGATTCAATTCACTGTTTATCTCACTAACTGTTCCTTCATAAAATTACGAAGTTGAATAAAAAATCATGAAAATCACCAACAAACTTCCTGTTGCCTGCTTCACAGAATGTTAGCTTTACTGCTGTTACATGTTTTGAGAACAGCAGTTAAAAAGTAACAAGAATAACATTTATTTGTATGTTAAATCCAGCTGCTCTCATAGTTCCATGCTGTTAATGCCTAGTGGTTGTTTACATCAGACAAGTTTCTCATTGGCTGATCATCTCCTGGCATACTGATTGAATTTCTTCATTCTCATTCATCTTAATGGTTCTCTGCAAGGCAGCAGTTAAAGACTCATTTTACTGCCATTGCAGTAGTCCTCTTCCTGGCTTCTTCTCCAATTATGCTCTTTGTGTAGTGGCTGTTCATATAATTTGTCACTGGGATATTTCAGATATATTACTAATTTCCCATAAAGTTCTTTTACATACTATAATTTTCTTTTAACATAGGCATATCAATCAAATGCCTATCCTCAACCTAAAAAGACACAGCTTAGATGACAGCTGATCATGCGTACAACTGGTTTACAGGTACCAGTTTGTCTTAATCCCACAAGAATTCATTTTATATGATTTCAAGCAATGAAAAATGACCTGCTACTGGTCATACACTAAATGAAATGTACTGCATACAAATCCATGGTCTCTGCTTGGATTTCAAATTGAAATCGTCAACAAATCGATAAACTTACCAAGTTGATGCACTCAGTGTTACTCGCGTACAGACAATAATGGCAACTTCTTTTGGATTTTTCATTTGTTCTTGGAATTACCTTGTGGGGCAGCCCACCACAAATAAATAAAATATCTATATGGTTTTTTAACATAAAAACCAATGTTGAGTTATGTACTGGCATGTATTTGCATGATTCCCTGGGTCTTTAAAGAGGTTCATGCAATTTTCAGTTGTCAACATCACATCACTTTTGTGCTGCATGCTTCTATAAGATAAATACTTATACCATGCCATGCAATATAAGATCATCCTATTGGACAGTACTAAGTGAAACTGTGCAAAGTGCTAGGAAGCATTTTTTTTTTCACATTCGAGGAATGTTTATAATTTCAAGGCCAAGAAAGCTTTCTGTTGACTCATTTTCATGCTGGTGTCTCTGTACTCTATTAACTGTCTGCACGCCGAGGAGCTTTGCACGTGGATTCTGATCCCGTATCTGTCATTGATACCTCTTCCTTGTATCTGTAACTCATTCTGATTTGTGTGGAATTTCATGATGTGTGTTTTTATATGTATAAATGTTGAATTTTTCTTTCACTGCCTGTAAACCAGTTGTGATCAGGACCATTATTCTCCTGGCTGTTTCTGGTATGAATGGGTTTCACTCAGTTAGCAGTATACTTGTGTTATCAGCAAACGTTACAGTTTTGAAGGTTCCTCCAGTGGCTTCAACACAACATTTATGTAGTCAAGACGAGTCAAATGCTGAACCCTATATAACATTGGACATAATGTTTCCCCATTCTGAATTCAATTTTCCTCCAGAAGTATCATTTGTTACTATGACCCAGTTTTTGATTGCTAAACTATGATTCAGTTATTGTAACTGAAATTCTCTTAACACCATAAAATTATGGCTTCCCAAGTAAAGAGGAGATCAAAATTGTAATAAGTGTTTCTACTGCAATTATAAATCTTGCTGCAAAATCAGCACAACATTTTAGTAATTAGGTTGTTACGATCATAACAAGAAGAGTTCCTGCTTCTGTCACCAGATGATTCCTGTGATCAATTTGACAGATCACCGGATCAAACTGATGTCCGCTGGTCGAGTATACACTTCCCGACTGAGTGTAATGGGTCTAATTTCAATTGTCACTTTTTCTTACCAGTAATTTCAGATACTGTTACAAAATTATTGTTTTCATGCAACTTTTTTTTCTCAATTTTTTTTCTAGATATTAGGCTGGTACATAAGTTTGTAGCACATTTGTTTTGCATGTTGGTATTCCAGTTGCTTTGAGTTTATTTATCAATTGTCATTTTTATTTGTTGTTCACTGTTGCTGTTGGAGTATAAATGTTGTCATTTGGTCATTTGGGGAGAGGGGACTTTGGTCACTAGAAAGTGGAGTGCCAAGTGGAGAAATAAGGATATTGCTGACATATTCTTCAGTTTTAGTTCTGTACAGGGGTAACTGTTGTGGAGGCAGCGAGAAACATTTGCGCCATGTACGTACACAATACCATTGGACATAGCTCAGCAAGAAAATGATTTTCTCATCTTAAGAACTGTTTTGATATTAGTGACCCTCCATGTTCAGGAAGACCTTGGGGGTTTGAAGAAGATAATCTAAAAGTATTAATCCATAATGATTCAATTCAGTGTACTCAAGAACTGGCAAGCGTGAGAATTGTGATCATTCCAGCATGCAGTGGAGGGGGTTTAAAAATCAGGAATATGGATACCACATGCTGTAAACCAAAATCACAAAAATCAGTGGATGGCCATATGCACATCTCTGATTGCTTGTCATCAGTTTGCTTGTGAAAGACACCAAACATTCCAGTCTGTGCCATTATGGTGACAATAAATGGTGTCTTTATGATGAAATAAGGAAAAGAAAGGAATAGTTGAGCCCAAAGAAAGCAGTAACAAGAGGTATCCACAAAAGGTAATGTTATACGTCTGGTGGAATAGCGATGGTGTGGTGTACTATGCATTGCATCCATGTAGAGTAACCACTTGCTGTTGCTGACGTTTACTGTCAAAAACACACACATCTTGTGGACGCAGTCCAAGAAAGATGTCAAAGAAGATTGTCTTAAGTGATGCCACTCCATGATAACCCCCACCCACATTGTGCTTGACTGACAAAAAACTATGCACAGGACTTGGGTTTTGAAGCAAACCCACACCCACCTTATTCATCTGATCTTGCACCCTCAGATTTTCGCCTTTTCTGCTCAGTATCAAATAACCTTCAAGGAACTTCCTTTCTAGATGAAAATGCACTCTGAACATGGCTTGACAAGTTTTTCACCTCAAAACCATGTGACATCTACAGTCACAGAAACAAAAAGTGACCCCGCGTGGGAAGACAGCTGTAAATAGTATAGGAGAATGTATCATTGCTGCCTAAAGTCACTGTTATGGGTATCTGTTGTGTGTATTAAACTTATGGAAAAATGCCAAGAACTTGCACACCAACTGAATACTTCGTGCAAATCGACACATCTACATAACCTTTTTTCTTTGTACTAATAAACTGTGTTTCTTTTCATCTCTATGTAACAGGTATCTCTAATGTTTGGTCTGTCACTTGGTCTGTCAAGCCCAATATTTGGAAATAGGTATTGTGAACACAGATATTGTACATACCTTTCACAATGAATTTAACTCGGTGCATCTGTGCTAAGTGTTTGATGATGAGGCTTTAGTTGTCAAGTTTACAAAGCACTTAATATTTCCTTAAAATAATTTTGATCCCTAAGTTAGTCATTGAGAGGTTAATGGATTCTGGCACCATTGATTCTTACAAAATTTGAGGAGTGTGTGGGTCAGTTGTGTGTTTTGACTGTTGCACAACATAAAGGGTAATACTCCTATTCTGAAATGAAAAGTTTCTTTCTATTCTGTTCACATGATTGTAATGAACAACTCAGAGGACGCAGTAAAATATTTTGTAGGTTATCAAAAATGAGCAGAGCTTCTATAATTAGTTTCATATGAAGAAAATACAGTAAAGAATTAACAGAAGCTCTAAATTAGTTAATAAATTTATTTGATTCATTGTGGAAATGACTGAAACACTCAATATTCACCAATTAATGATTGAAATAATTTGGATTTGTGGCATGATCAATTCACCTGGTAGTTTAGTAGACAGATATAAATGGAGTTCGTAATGGAATAAAACCGTAGACTTATTCATTAAAGGTCAGTTACATCAAAAGTAAAATTCGACTGGGTAAAGAGCAATTCAAAGTTCCCTATTGGGCAACCAAGCTTTTGAAAAATAAGGTCCATTACTTGTTATAGTAATAGTTCCTTTCCTAAATAATTCATAATACATTCAGACAACTGGTTGTGCAAAATGAAAGGTAAATTATGAAAGAATTCTTAAATATTATGTTTAAAGCGTAAAATGAAATGTTTCACACAGGACATGAAATGTACCTAGCACCACACAAGAATATACAGATTCTAGAAATTATTTGAATTACAACCATCCTTTAAAATATGATTACATTAAGAATGAAATACTTTAGGTATGCCATAATTGTACCTAAGCATCAAACTCTTGGAAACAAATATTAAAAACTGGTCGCATTTGGAACTCCCTTGGTTCCACAAAGGACTCATGGAAACTGCACCATTCTTATTGCAACTTCTGGCACTCTACAAAACTTAAGATATACATAAATTGTACAATTTAAATACAGATTTATCTTTCTATACTGTCATAGGTCCCAATTCCAAAGATGTAAGTAATGACATAAATTGCTCTTTTGAATAATAATTGCATAATTTATTCAGGTCTAACAAAAGGGGTGTTATCACTTTTGAGTTGTGTGAATAAATTCTAGTCTTTTGAAATGGATTTCTAAAACATTACCTTAACTTCTCCATTTTCAGAGATGCCATAGAAATCATTTTATACCTTTCTCATTTAAAATTTCTGCAGTGACAAGCACTCCAGGATTATTAGATCAACATACACATCTATGCCAGCACCTGTGCCAGTGTGTCTTCATCTGCAGCATCTGATTCCACAAAAAAGAAGAAGAAAAAAAAAAAAACATTTTACACTTCTGAATAGCCAGCACATCTTTGATGGGTTAGATCCTCCGTTACAACAAGATGTTTGGTTATTTCCAGCTTCAGGGTGGTTGTGACAAGAATATTATGATTTCTTAAGATAGAAAATAATGATAGTTGGGAATAACAGTAATAAGCTTGAGCTGAATGCAAGTTTTTATGGTGTCAATTTCTTCCAGCACTACTTCAGACATTAGCTGAGTCCATCCCATGTTGTATTGCAGCACTTCTGCATGTTCCAGGGACTGTACACGATATTAGGCAGGTGTACCCGTTTCTTTGGCTCCTCCATGTAGTTCTGTAATAAAAAAAAAATAAATAAAAAATAAAAGCGGCATCATATGATGCAGGCTATAAATTGAAAGTAATAGCATATGCAAAACAACATGGAAAAAGAGCAGGTATGTAACATTTTGGGCCCCTACCAACAGAAAAAGCCATTTGCAGTTGGCGGGCTAGTAAAAAAGAACTGGAAAAAAATTGAGAAGGCTAAATATGCTAATAGAGGACTGAATTTAAAACGACCAAAACTAGATGCTGACCTACTGAAGTGGATTCAAGGACAGCATCAAAATTCATTGGCATTAATACAGAAATAATTCAAATGCATGCTTGTAAGCTAGTACTAAAGTGGATCTTGACATACTTTAAGGGTGAAATTGGTTGGGGGCTACAGGTTTATGAAGCATCATGGATGTTGCATGTGACCCAAAGTATCTCAGAAAAAGCCACAAGAAAGGGAAGAGGGAAATATGGACGAAACTCTTCTGACATTTGATGTGCTGAGTAACAGAACTGTTGCCATTGAAGGTGCTAAAAGTGTAACTCTAAAAACAAGTAGACATCAAAAAAATGCAGTACAATGTTGTCCTTTCATGTTGTGCTGATTGAACTAAGCTTAATCCAGTGGTAATTTTAAAGCACAAAACAGTGCCAAAACCCCACTGAAATACCACCAGCTTTTATTGTTCATGTATATGACAAGGGTTGGATGGACAAGGCTGTTATGAAATTATGGATTAATAGTGTGTGGGAGAGAAGGAAAGCTGCTTTATTGAAGAATTATTCTCTTCTTGTGCTAGATCAGTCTTGTAGTCATTTGATAAATTCTGTGAAAGAGAAATTGCAGCAGGGAAATCCAGAGCTTGCAGTTATTCTGGGAGGACTCAATTCACAGTTGCAACCTGTTGATGGTTGGAGAAATAAATGATTTAAAGTGTATGTGAGAAGGTAATGGAACAAATGGATGATGGATGTGTTAAATGTCCCCTTGGTTGTCACCTGTGGAGATGAAATGAAACATTAGGACAACAGTATATTTGTTCAATTAATTTCTTTATTCTGGCCCACATCCGTAGTGCATCAGGGACAACTTGGTCGAGGTGTCCAGTTGCCTCTCGTGTGAAGCAATAGATATCCAACATTGCTGACAGCACAAACAGAATGGCATCACACAAATGCTGCTGTCAGTGACGTCTCCAGCTGCAGTCATGATGACAGTGCAGTGGCATAGCTGATGATGGCCGTGAGCTTGCTCCAGCAACCAGGCAGCTCCCTCTTGACACATCTTATGGTCGAACAGCAGACCCTGTACTGCATTCTGGAATGTTGCTCCAGGTGTCGCAGGCCAATGGCATAGGCAGTGAAGCTGAGACAGGAATCATTTAGCACTTAATCTTGCACATTTCCACAGGGTCCCTTACCGTGCTCCTTTACGCAGACACCATGGAACTTACTTCATTACTAGGCTTGTTGCACAATCACATCTCTATACCCATCTTCAAAGTGAAAATGAATCAGTTATTCTTATTGGTACCCATTTGTTCATTTGGCTTCCTTCTGCTGCTTTTAATGCTCAGGACATCCAGTCCATTGGAACCTCAACTATGGCTGGGTCGAAGTTCAGTCCTGTGCTTCATCTTCTATGTTCTAAAACAAGGACTACACTCAGCAGAACATTTGCCAATGCAGTGGCTGGTATGACAATAGTCTGTATTGTCTCCCAGTAAGGGTTTTCCCTATATGAATTTAAATGCTGCAGTAAGGTTTTCTGGGAGACTCATCCTCCCTGCTGGTTCAGAAGCATCTGTATAGACGGCATTAATTCTGGCACTAGATTCTGGCACTTGGTTTAAGCTGGTTAGATTTGTAGACGGTAGCACTTACAAGGGCTCCTGTGGCCAGTACAAATGCAGCTGCAAAAATATACTGGTGAGCTGTCCTTGGAATCATAGTGGGCAGACAAAAGTCAGCCCCATTCCATTTAATAACAAACCATTCCCTTTTAATTCTAGCCACCTTGCTGACATAAGCTTCCCCTGCTCAAAACAAGTGGCCATTACCACCATATTGTCAGAACTCCAACCAATGCACCTCGTCCAGCTGAAACTGCAACTGTGGGTCAATCACTTCTTCATTGCATTATCTTACATCTTTTGTTCCATTAACAATTTTACTGTGCAGAAATCCTGCCCCTCTCTTATTCCCATATTTGGACAGACTGTGTCATCCACATGGTGGCAGTCTAGTAACTTTGCTTCCTTCATTTGTACATACCTTTACCTGTCTTTTGCAGTTAATGACAGTCACTGCATTTTTACTCTTACAGATTTCTTCAGCATTTGCCACCTGACGGGCTATGCATGAACTGTGTAACAATTATGATGCGCTTGTTTACCTGCTACTGGTGTAGAAATTAAAGTAGAAACTTTTTCTCGGTCAATTCTCACTGATACTACTCTGAAACAAAAGAGCGAGATTTGTGCTCGGGTTTTAAAGCCAACCTCATCTCCAGTGGTATTTGCTTTGGTATTGTACTTAGACCCTCTGAATACAGCTCTGGCAGCAACAATCTTACTGCTAGCTAACCTCGTACAGGCTACCACATAGCCTCCTGTAGCTCTGCTACTTTCCCTCATGCTTACCAAACACTGTCTTCCATGGACTGCAACCATTTTGTCAGTACTACTTCCCTATCGAAGACTTTTGCTTCGGGTTGTACTTCCCTGCTATTTTGATTAATATGTAATATTGCTACTTTACTACTTAAGCAGTCTGAATTTATGTGGTTTTTCCCAGGTTTATGTGTAACTTCCAAATCAAATTCACTGGGTCATACTGCCCATCGTGCCAACCTACCGGAAGGATCCTATAACCCCAACAACCATTTTGATGCCACATTAGCTCTTATTACTCTAATCTTTTTACTGTACAGATAACATTTGATATATGTGATTCCATAAATAAGGCTTACCATACCTTTCTCTGTTGCAGAATAATTTCTTTCTGCTGAATTTAATTGCACTGAAGTGTAAGCTACTGGATGTTCTATGCCTTCTACCTCTTGTGACAATGTACGGTCAAGTGCATTGTTTGATGCATTGCATGATAAAACAAATTGTTTTAAAATGCAGAATATCAATATTGGACTAGATGTTAAAGCTTCTTTTAGCTCCTCAGAAGCATGCTGGCATTCTTATGACCATTCAGATATAGTACCCTTTCTTAACAATTGTTTCAAACATGTGCAATCCTTTTGTGAACTGGCAGTAATAGTTCCCAAGTCTCAAAAATAATTGCAACTCCCTTACATATTCTGGTACAGGAAATTCATGTACAGCTTTAATTAATCTTGCGTTTGTCTTAACACCATCTTTACTTGTGGTTAGACCTAGGTATGCTATCTCTTCCATCACAAAATAACACTTTTCCATACTCAATTTCGTTGATTTTTGCCTTTGTTATACTTCTCTTAATTGCTGCGTATACTGTTCCATGTCACTCCCATAGATGATTACATCATCGAAGTACACTAAGCATTGCAGTGATTTCAAACCTCTGAGTACTCCATTCAGCAATCAATTTCAGGTGCATTTTTTAATCTGAATCTCATCCTTATAAATTGGTATTGTCCCCAGGGTGCCAAAAAAATTGTTGTGTTGATCCTGTGGTGCAACCTCTATCTGGTGATAACCACTCTTTAAATCCATTGTTGAAAAATATTTGCATTGCCCTGAACTATCTAAGGTTTCTGTGATGTTTGGCAAGGGGTAGGCATCCATTATGGTATTCTCATACAGGCGTGCATAATAAAAGCAAAACCTTTCTTTTCGTATGTTATCCAGTGACTTTTTGTACAGTGGCTATTCCTCTCCCAAGGACTATTACATCCTTCAGTTATTCCATCTTTCAGCTGTTGACCATTAAATTGGTCCAAAATTGGCTGCAAGTACTTGGGTATTTTGTATGGTGATCCATTTCCCGTCGGTATGTGGTGCTGTGTATATGCATAGATGGTAGTGGCCCTTTTGGAAAAAGTAAATCTTTATATTCCAAAAGTGATTTTTTTCATCTGTTGCTTGTAGATTCCTTCTAGGTGCTTCAGTTTTCTCATAATGCTGTTTCAATGGTGTCTGACAATTATCCATGGCTGATACCCCACATGTCCCATTCTTCCTCAAAGTTGTCCATCTTAGCGATTAACAACCTCTTCATTAATCCAATGTCGTCTACGCTATCGATAGAAGCAGATACCTTTTTTCACTCCTTATCTGTTTCATTGTTTTCTAATGGTTCCACCATTGATAAAATTCCTACTGGCAAGCTACACTCAACACTGACCCAAAGGGATTTTCCAGTACCCTTACATACACAATAGTGCAAATCAAACCTTAGTGTGGTTCATGGTTTAATTGGTTCATCTTAAGAAATCTGATCCCAGAATCATGTTGTAGCCATCACTCATGAGTGGCACAATTTCTACTCATTGTTTAAATTGAGCCATATCCAGGCAAAAGTCTACATTCGCTGATGCTAATAGTGTGACATCTTTATCCCCAACTCCATGCCATTTGTACCGTAGTGGGTCCCATTGCTTATATTTCACCAGATCACTGCTGGTGACTGATATATGCACCCCTGTGTCCAGTAAAATCATGCAACCCTTTGTTCCCACTATTCCTTTTATTGCACAGTCCTCCTCTGCATACGATTTCATAGCATCCAGTCTTACTGGAAAGGACCGTACATGGACCTGGAGTTCGCATTGGTATTTAGCACCTTATTTCTGCCCAGTTCTGTATTTCTAAAATTATTACTTCCTCTTACTTTATTCACATTACCCTGAGGCGGACGACAGTGCCTCCTTACATGCCTTGCTCATTGACACCTGAAACATTGTATATAATCTGGAAATGTTGTCCATTCATCATGCATTCCCACCAACTAGTCGATATCCTCACACACTATAGCTAACTGCACTGTTGTGCGCAAATCTTTTGGACCTGTTTCCACACACATTTTGACATTTCCGCAACCAACCATCTTAAAAAAAGATCGGGGACCATCTGGTCAGCTTCTTGCAAATTAATGTTATTGACTGCAGCATCATGCCCTATGTTGTAGGTATGTCCATTAATTTTCTGTATCCTATCTGCAAATTGTTTCTTACTTTCTGTATTTTTCTAAGTTATTATCCCAAATTGTTCCCTTTAGCAAAATGATATGTCAGGATGACAGATTTGTTCAGTTGATTCCATTATTCCAGCCCTCAGCCATAGTACATAAGGAACAGCTTGGTAGAGGCATCCATTAGCCTCTAATGTGAAACAATAGACATCCAGCATTTCCAACAGTGCAAGGAGAGGGCTGAGTGTGATGTCACTCGAATATTGCTGTCAGTGACATCTCCAGCTGTGACTGTGATGATAGCGCAGTGATGCAGATGATGGTGGCCGTCAGTTTTCTCCAGCTAGAAGGCAGCTCCCTCTTGATTCAGGGTGGGCTGTCCTGTCTTGTGGTCAAACAGCTAGTTGACCATATTTTGCTTTGCAGTGAATAACACTCTCCACTGCCTGTGGCTGGCTCTGTTGCAACTCACTTCTGCTCTGGCATATTTTTGACCGAATACAGTTAATATGTTACAGATGAAACCCAACACGAATTCAAACCAAAGGCAGCTGTAAAATGACTTACAATCAAAGAAGTGTGTCAGTGAATAAAACAGTTGTTGCATAGTCAGAGGAGACGTTGTTAAATCTTTCAAGAAGTTTGCCATTAGTAATGCTGTCGATGGTAGCGAAGAACATCTTAGGCATTAAGAGGATGATGATGATGATGATGATGATGAAGAACAAGGAGAAGTATGATTTTCAGGGGTTTTAAATGTCAGTTTGATGTCATAAACAAAGGACTTCTTTAGTCTGTATTTGCAGTCTGGTAAATATGCTAATTTTTAAAAAATTAATAAGAACTGATGTGCATCTTATAGTTGATACTGTCTTACAATCTGTGATACATGGTACTTAAAAGATATCAACCCTGAAACTGATCCAGCTTGGAAATTTTGGCCATAATTCTGATAATTTGTGTTTACAACCAACTCGTAGTACAGCTTTTAAACATGCACATGCACAAATTATCTCACTTTTCTCCAGTGGGTCTGCATAATGCTTGAGCATCAGTTACTATACTGTTGACGGAGTAAAAGGTTTGTGAAATACTGTTTTGTCATTGCTTTTATGTTTTATTCATTGTGTAAAAGGGTGTGGCCTCTAATCTGTAACTGGTGGCAGAGATCTCTTTGCTTGGAACATTCTTACGCTGCAATTCACATATGCAGTGTAATTGAATGAATGTAATGTTAAAGTACTAGTATAGCACTATTTAGCTATTAACATTGCCATTGGGTGTTAGTTTCCTTAGAATTTATAGCTGGCAGTGTTAAAGTGAAGTACATTTTGCAGAAGATGCTCTGTTCTTAACGTAATTGGCACGATTAAAATAAAGATCAAAATTAGGTAACTTCATTTCATAATAAATCTGTATTAGTATGATGCAATGGGTCAAACACTGTTGCAGAAACAATGAAAAAAGCATGCCAAATTTTAATGAATGCAAAAGCTAAAAGACTGGCAATCTTTTACAGAAGCTTGAAATTGAGCACAGGCTTCAGTGTGATGTTCTTATAATAATTTCCACAACAGAACGTTGTCTTCAAACATGGCATATATTCCAGAGAGAGTTTCTTCATATCTAAAATATGCTAATGACAAGACACAATCAATGCCTTCTCTGCATGATAGTAATGGAATTACTATCAGTGTTTGTGCTCCTAAAGCAGAGTTATTGAACGTAGCCTTCTGAAATTCTTTCACCAAAGACGTGAAGTAAATATTCCATAATTAGTCAAGTAGTGAAGTAACTTAAATCATTTAATAAAAGCAAGTCGTATTATCCTGACTGTATACCCTTTCAGGGCATGCTGATGCAGTATCTCCATACTTAACAATCATATACAGCCACTCACTTTATGAAAGATTCAGACCCAACAACTGTAAAGTTGCACAGGTTACACCAATGCTCAATAAAGGAAGTAAGAGTGGTCCACTAAATTACAGGCCTATATCATTAACATTGATACACAGTAGGTTTTTGGAACATATTATGTTTGAACACAATGAATTACCTCAGAGAGAATGGTCTATTGGCATAGTGTCAACACAGATTCAGAAAACATTGTTCTTGTGAAACACAACTAGCTCTTTACTCACACAGTGTTGAGTGCTGTAGACAAAGTATTTCAAATTGGTATTGTGTTTTTAGATATCCAGAAATCTTTTGATATGGTACCTACCAAGCAGATTGTAGTCACATTGCGTGCTTGTGGAATATAATATCTGTTATGCAACTGGATTTGTGATTTCCCATCAGAGGGGTCACAGTTCATAGTAATTGATAGAAAGTCATCGAGTAAAGCAGTTGCAGTTGCTGGCGTTTTCCAGGGTAGTGTTACATGCCCTTTGCTGTTCCTTATCTATGTCAACAATTTAGGAGACAATCTGAGTAGCAGTCATAGGTTTTTCGCAGATGATGCTGTCATTTATCGTCTAGTAAAGTCATCAGAAGATCAAAACAAATTGCAAAATAATATGGGAAAGTTCGCTGTTTGGTGCGAAAATGAGCAGTTGACCCTAAATAGTGAAAAGTGTGAGCTCATTCACATGAGTACTTAAAAGAATCGATTAAACTTTGGATACATGATAAATCACTCAAATCTAAAGGCTATAAATGGAATTAAATACCTGGTTGCAGAAGAGAACAATAGAGACAAGAAGAGAGTATCAAGCAAGAAAGAAGCAGAAAGTGTGGTAGCAGAGGAGAGAAGTGGATGGAACAATGAACAGAGTGATGGAGGAGGATAGTGAAGGTTCAAAAAAGGTTGTATGAGATGGTTAAAAGTAAACAGAAGAACTGTATGATAGATTATGCCCAAATTGTGAACAAAAGTGGCCAAGATGTAGAGAATAAGGAGGAACTCAAGACAATTTGGAAGGAGTATTTTGAAGAACTCCTGAACCCAAATGGAGAACTGGAAGAGGAGGAACAAGCTGAAGAGAAAAAGGAGGAGCAACAGCAAATAGAAAAAGACCTTACATGGGCAGAAGTGGAAGAGGCATAGGGCAAGATGGAGGTAGGGAAGTGACCAGGTCTGGATGAGCTAACTCTAGAGATGGTGAGAGCAGGAGGAGAGGTGGGGATACAATGGCTATCTCGAGTAATGAAAATTGTGTGGAGACAGATGATGACCCAGAAGACTGGAAGGAAATAATTGGTCCAATCTGTAAGAAGGAAAATAGAAAAAAACGCAAGAATTATTTGGGGATAACATTGATGAGTCATAGTGCAAAATTTTTTAGAAAATTGTGGAAGCACGAATTCAGGCAAAATTAGAAGGAAGGATAAGAGAACCACAACATGGCTTCAGAACAGGAAGGTCTACTGTGGATCAAATTTATGCTGTAAGACAACTGCAGGAAGAGCATTATGAATATAGAATAGATCTACTAATGATCTTCCTGAACATTGAAAAATCGTATGATAGTATACATAGAAGCAGTGTGTAGAAAGCCCTGGAGAACAGAGGAGTAGCAATAGAGATTATTTGGAGGATAAGAGAAATGTACCATGGAAGCATGAGCTGTGTGAAAGCAAGAGGAGAGAGATCAGCTTGGATCGAACAGAAGAATGGCTTGAGGCAGGGAAGTGCACCTTCACCATTACTCTCCATTGTAGTGATGTATGATATAATGAGTACAGTAGCACAAGTAATTGGTGAAGGAGAAAAGAAAGCTATGGTGTTTGCAGGTGATATGATGATTTAGGAGAATAAGGAGGAGGAAGTAAAAGAGCAGTTGGATGTATGGGAATGAACAGTACAAGGATATGGGATGAAATTTAGTATAAGTAAGAGTGAGATGATTACCACAACATGAATGTAGGAGAGAGGAACAACTGGAAATATAATTGGTGGGGAACGATTGAAGAGAGTGAACAGTTTCAAGTTCCTAGGAAGCCTGATACAGGAATATGGACAAAACAACAAAGAAATAGAGTGGGGAAGAAAAGCAGAAGCATTTGGGAAGAGTGCCAGAAGCCTGAAATGGAGCAAGGATGTACCCTAAATCAGTAAAAAGGTTCTATACCAGTCATACTATGTCCGATCCTGACAGATACATCTGATACAGCCGACTGGTGTGCTGAGCAGTTCTGTGCGCTTCAGTCTGGAACAGTGTGACCGCTTCGGTCGCAGGTTGGAATCCTGCCTCGAGCATGGATGTATGTGACGTCCTTAGGTTAGTTAGGCTTAAGTAGTTCTAAGTTCTAGGGGACTGATGACCTCAGATCTTAAGTCCGATAGTGCACAGAGCCATTTGAACCATTTTTTGAGTATCTGATACGTGGGTTACGTAAGGCAGAGAGAAAAGCAGAGTACAAGATAGTGAGATGAAATTCTTCAGGAACAGTATTGGAGCGACAAAGATAGACAGGTTAAGAAATGAGGTGATTAGAGGGTTAATGAAGGTGGAACCATTACAGGAGGGGATAGAGAAATCAAGGCTGATATGGTATGGGCATGTTAAGTGAATGGAGGAGAAGAGGATACCCAGGAGGATACACAAGATGAAACTGGAAGGAAAGAGACCAAGAGGACACCCAAGAGAGATGGCTGAAAGGAGTGGAGAAATGTGTCCAGAAGAAAGAAGACTGAACAGCCTTCACATTGTTAAAGAAACTCACTGTTCATCTTTTGGACAATCACATCTGAAAACTGCTGTTTTCCACTCTGTTATTCATCGTGAACTTCAATGCGACCCTCAGCAGAAGCCCAGCACCATTTGCAGGCGTGATGAATGGACATGCACGCTTCACCATAACCGTCAGTCAGTTCCTGATAAATCTGTGTGGGTGGTAACTTCCTTGTGTGGAAAAACCGGAGTACTGCTCGAACCTCACACTTGGCGGGAGCGGTGATCACCACTACCATCTCTGATGGTTGCCAAGCCAGCACTGAGGGATGTAGGCTGGCCACTGTGGCCGAACAGTTCTATGCGCTTCAGTCCAGAACCGCGCTGCTGCTATGGTTGCAGGTTTGAATCCTGCCTCAGGTGTGAATGTGTGTGATGTCCTTAGGTTGGTTAGGTTTATGTAGTTCTAAGTCTAGGGGACTGATGACCTTAGATGTTAAGTCCTATAGTGCTTAGAGCCAATTGAACCATTTTTTGAGTGACATAGCGAATCACAGACAGGCAGGCTCAAGAGTGGGGGAATCACTGCACATGGCACTGTTGTTGGATTTTGCCTGGCACCTTCTCTCAAGGTTGTAGCTCATTGGGAACCTTACTTTTCATACAACCCTCGTAGATGACACTTGCAGAATGGCCACAACTAGATAATGATATTTTGAAATGGATTCAAGGACACCAGCAACATCACATTGGAATTAATACAAAAATGATTGAAATATGTTGTTGTATGGTAGTGCTAAAGTGGTATTTAACAGACTTAAAGGGTGGAGTTCATTGTCATTACAGGTTTATGAAGCATCGTGGACTTCGCATGCAAACAAAAACCCAATCACCTCGGAGAATGCCACAAGAGTATGAAGAGAAAATACTGTCTTTACATTGCTTTATTATTCAACGCCAAAAGGAAATCACTGTGGAACTGTGTCAAATAGCAAATACAAACGAAACTTCTCAGACATTTGATGTGCTGATTAACAGAACTGTTGCCAGTGAAGGTGCTAAAAATGTAACTATTAAAACAAGTGGACACGAAAAATTGCACTACACAGTTGTCTTTTCATGTTGTGCTAATGGTACTAAACTTAATCCATTGATCATTTTTGTGCACAAATAATGCCAAAACCTTTTGAAATACTGCAGGAGTTGTTGTTCACGTACATGACGGGGGTTGGATGGACAAGGCTGGTATGAAATTTAGGATTAACATTTTGAGAGAGAAGAAAATGTGCTTTATTGAAGAAGAGTACTGTTCTTGTGCTAGATCAGTTTAGCAGTCATTTGAAAAATTCTGCATGAAAGAGAAATTGAGACAGAAAAATACAGAGCTTTCAGTTATTATAGAAGGATTTACTTCACAATTTCAATTTCTTGGTGTCTCAATAAATAAACTATTTAAAGTGTATTTGCGAACAGAATGGAACAGATGGCTGATGGATGAAACCAAACATGAATTTATGCTGGAGGGATCTTTAAAATGGCTGCCAATCAAGCAAGTGTCAGTGGGTAAAATGGCCATGGTCTAGAGTAAGGGAAGAGATAATTGTCAAATCTTTCAGGAAATGTGGCACAAATAATGCTCTTAATTGCAGCAAAGATCATCTTAAAGATGAAAAGTACAACAATAATGTAGAGGAGGAGAGGGAGGAGGGGAGGAAGAGGAGAAAATTCAGATGACAATTTTCAGGAATTTTAAATGTTAATTCAGTTTCATAAACTAAGAATTTTTTTGGTCTGGCTTTGCAATATAACAATAGAAATGGTAAAAACGTCTTTTTTCTTTGTTTCTTTTTTTTTTTTTAATATTGCTTGAAAATTGTGTATCTTATATTCCATAGCATTTTATAATCCATAAAATATGGTAGTTCTCTTCTTTGAATGAGTTATGATTTGATTGGAAGAGCTCACATCACACACTGTAGTTAAGGATTCCTGCTGCCGTCCAGAGGAGCATCAGATTACCTATAGCAATCTGAATAACAAAACAGTGGTAGTATGCTGATACTGTTATTCATTATCTGCTTCGTTCATCTCACTGTGGGTAGATACAATCCTACTACAGTAGCACTCGAAAGTATTTTGTAAAAAACATTAGTTATGATTACATCAAGATAAGTGTGTAATATAGAAATAACTGCCAGTGGATTATTAAAAATTATGTAATTGTAATCCATTTACTACAAATCTACGTATAGTTTAAACTAAGTTACATTACATCAAAACAGAAATAACAATTCTGATGACCCAAAAGTAATTTGTAGGTCTTATACACACACAAAACTATTTTGGAATCTCAAGAACAATTCAACAAATCAGTGTTTTGTTACATAGCCATAGGCTTTGATCACAGTTAGTAGTGCCTCGAGAATTTCGGTGTATGATCTAGAGACACTCGGCTTTCCACAATCTCAAACACCCGATATTTTAAGTACGAGAATGAGAGAGTGGAGATGTTTCCACCTCACCACCGGTTTCTGTGTGTGCAGGATGGACGTGTATCGGGAGAATACTGCAATAGTAATGGTCGATCAGCTCGGACAAGTGTTTGCAGCGTGTGCCATGGAAACTGTGTGTCCAGTACAAGGAGCAAGCACGCTATATTCGTTGATGGTGTAACGACTGTATTGTTGTGAACAAATGAATTGTGTGTTGAACTAAAGAGAAGCAAGAACTGATTCTATAGTGGTTTTTAAACCAAACATATTGTAATTTTATCTGTTAGTATCTTATGGTCCAAGACAGGTTTGACTTGCGAGAGTTGGATGCTTGTGTGAAACTTGTGTTGTTTTACTGTGGAGACGAAAATATAACAGAGTTGAATAAAAAGTATCCTAAAACTTCAGAATTATTTCAAGAGTAGGAAAGGTTTCTATTTTGAAATTCCTTTAACCAACTATAGTCTTCGGAGAAGAAGGGTTTTTGAAAATGGATGCAGCCGTCTGACCCGAGAAGAAGACTGGCTGCACATAATACGTGAGTCAACTGTGAGAAACGTGAGAGTCTTGCACCCCAGTACCACACTGTCTCCTGTCGTCCGAAAACTGTTATAAGTTGTACAGCTAATTGTCATTGAACGCAAAAACTTTTGTAAAGGGTCAACTGGGAGTTTCAACTATGTGTCCAGTAAGGCACCAGGAGATTGATCCTTTGCTGAACAACTTCTACTATGAACACTTCAATTCCGTGCATACTGGAGGTGTTTGATTTGATTTACATCCACACTCTGGCTTAGGCAGCCCGAAAGTTTGGAGTTTGGATCTGAATTGGATTTTTTAAATGGAGGGGGGTGCATTTTGAATCATCCTGCTGGAATATCCAATTATGTGACATATTCCTTCTCCCACATGGTACCATATTCTTTTTTAAATGTCACTGCACAGGAAACAAGCAATTTGGCCTTCTATTTGGCCTAGAGGACCAACACCTTTCCTAGAATAACACCTTCCCCACCTTGCTTAATGATTCATGCATGATACATTTTTGTTCCTGTAGCTTTTTGGTCAGCATATATACTGCACACCATCTCAAGAAAGTACATTAAAGTTGCTTCTGTCATGCCATAAAATCTTAGGCCAATCTGTAGCATTCCAAGTTCAGTGCTATTTACATGTTACTGGGTGAATTGTTATGGTAGACACTTGCAAGTTCATTCCATTATGCTGCTTCAGAGCATCCGTACTTTTTTGAGCTGTTCCTCTTGGAACAGCAGCTAGTTGCTTACAAATGTTTCTGTTCTTCCTCCTTGCTCTTTTTCAAGGATGACCCAAGCTTGGCTGGCTAGTGTTACTTCATGTTTTTACCACTGACTGTGCACACTTTTTAGTTGTAATGTGCCATAGACTCTAGCACTGCTAGGCTGCTACCATCCAATCTTAAAAATATGCAAAACAACTTGTCTCACATCAAGTGAGTGTTCTGTTTTGGTGTACTTCTAGTTGTCTCTACAAGTAAACAAGTACTGAGTGAATGCCCAAGTAACAATAATTAATGAATACTGTACCATTGAATCAAATTGCGTAGTAATTTTGAGCTAAAGGAATATTTACTTATCTTGTTATTGTATGACCTTGTTTGTTCACTAGATATGTAACTGCAGTAGTGTGAAGCTGCTGGTGGAGTATCAGTTACATGCATTGCCCTATTGTGACTGCATGCAAGCAATCATGGTAGCATAACACCACAACTATAAAATACTTATGAGCATTGCTGTAACCTAACAAAACACTCTGAATAATTATTTTCCTGCATATTTCCTTTCTTTAAAATAAGAGATTTTGAACTGCTTGCAGTCATTTGTTTGCATTACATCATCATCATTACAGGCCAGCTAAGGTTCTAAATTTCCTTATGCTACCCCTTAATCTGTTCACTTTTTTTCCACTCTTCTGATTTCCAATTTATACCTTGTATTTTTGGAACTGTTTTGTCTTGGGAGACTTTTATCACTTCTCATTTCTGTTTCTGTATTTAGTTTGATCCTCAATTTGATGCATGCATACACCAGTTTCTTCTAGGTCTTGTATACTTTCCTAACCCAGTGAGTTCTTTTAAGCTTTAGTAATTCTGCACAGTTTTTCTTGACAGTGTGCTAGGACTCATTAGTATTCTATTCATAACTTTATCTCCAATTTTATAGTACATATTTTTGTATACTTTTGTATTGTTTCTAAATTTAAATTGTTGTACTGTTCTGTTTTCTAATATATTTATTTTTTTCTGAATTTTTCCCAACTGGCAATGATGCTGAAAGTAGTGTTTTTGATGCAGATGTGCATTCTGGCAAAATGACTCTTAGAAGTAGGAGGTTTTGCAGTTTTGTAGACTGAATTTTTATTATAAACATCTTTAGTTAAGTGGGCTGCAAAGTCCATCTTTCATAGTCTTGCTCTTATGGCTTCTTTTTCCCCACCAATGGCTGGTTGACTTCTCATAGATACCTACTTTTTGTTTTCCCTGATACTCACTCACTTTGTATCTGATTTGGATGTTGCAGTCTTGTTCTTAGTCATTACTGCTTGTTATCAGCAGAGATTTGTAGTTGTGCTTTTCCTGCTGTTTTTCTTTGTATCTTTTTGTGGTTCCTCTACACTGTCAACAGTGCTAAATCATCTACAAAAGTTGCAGTCAACTTTGATGTTATCCATTTTCCACTAAATATTATTCCACTTTTCATATTAGAGTCTGACAACTGAGCCTGTTCAGTGATTTCTTTTTCAAGTATGGACCGAAACAAGAATGGAGATAGTCCATTGACTTGACTGAAGTATGTTCTTGTCCCAAATGAGGCTGAAGATGGAGATAGTCCATTGACTTGGCTGAAGTATGTTCTTGTCCCAAATGAGGCTGAAGATCATTTGAGAGGACTTGTGTTGCCTTCTGTGTTTCAGAATTTTCAATGAATTTGATCCTTATTTATTGTCACAGCCTTCTCAAAATTTACAAATATATTCGAATAGCATTTTGCTCTTTCACTTCTTTCTTACTCATTTGTCTTTCACAGGGCCTACCTGTCCTATGCCATGCCCGATATTTCTTGTGTTTTAGAATTTGTGCTGTTATGTTATTTTCTCCTTGCACTTCTCCTGGAATTTTTTTGAATCTTGTGAGAATATGGTTTAGATTAAATTTATTATCTTTTTTGAATTACACTTACTGGCAGATGAGCCATCTGACATTCTCAAATCATATTATTGTTGGCCTCGTGACTTTTTTGCGATATGTGTGTGCATGGGGGGGGGGGGGGGGGGTTAGCTGGCAATAACTTTTCTACATTTTCTGAAGTCTTTTTCTTACCATTTTTTCCTTTTTTAGACAGTAAATGAAAACATTTTCTCCCTGGACTGTTATACAATGTATTTATTCAAAATTGTTGTCTTGGCAGTTGTACCATTCTCAAGTCATAACGCATTGTGGTGTCAGAATGCTTCATAATTCCTTTTCAGACAACTTTTTCCTTTTGTTAACCATGTTTACAACTTCCCTATTCATAATAAGACAGCAGTCTTTGTCATCTATATGCCTACAAAATGACAGTGTTTCATATAATAATATCTGTCAAAGTTCTGTCCTACTGTTCTTTTTAATTTGTACTCCCCACACACTAGGTGTGACATTTGGTAACTTGACTTACTTCAAAGTGAGGTGTCACTTGAGAATGACACAATAGTCAAAATTCCAGTAGTGAATTTTTAATAGCAGAAAATGTTTTAATCTCCGTTGTCTACCAGTTTGAGGATTAAAATGTGATAAAATTTTTATACTTTTTCTCTGGTACTTCATCAGATTCAAATCAACATTGTTTTCAAACTGTTTTTCTTTGTCTCCATTGTTCTTGTTATCCTGATTTATTGGTGTATGTCCATTAAGAATTGTCTGTCATTTACATGTTGAAATGTTACAGGGGGAGAGTTGTTCTGAAGACACTGAAAATTTTGTAACGGATTATAATACAGATTTTCCATTTATGAATGCAGTACATAGTTTTGGCATAGTTTTATGAATTTCTTCTTTGTTTTCCCTGTGAAAAATCTACAGTTACGAGAAAGTGGGAGTTCTTCTTGGGTGTATCTGATATTTTGTAATGCTAATGTTTTAATTTGTAGTAGATTTACAATATCCAACAGTATTTTCACTTTGCCAACATTTATTAGTATTTGTATATTTAATGTTCCAAGCCCATACTTTATTTGGGGTTTCAATTTTATAGCTAGATTTAGAAGACACTCCTCATCTTTGCAAGTTGTTTTTGAGTTGCCATGGACACGAGGTTCCAAATGGATGACTTGTTATGATGCAGTCACCTCTTTGTGAATAACAGTTTTCATAATGAAATGAGGAAAAGAAAATTTTCTGCAAGGTGTAAGTGCATGACAGATGAAAAAGTCTTTGGCCACTTTTCCTTTGAATCATCTAGTGGGAAGTATGGTAAAACTGAACCACTGGCTTGAATAGCTATTTACAGGACCAAAACCGAAGGGTGGAAATGAAGTGTGAATTCTTACTGACACTCTGTTTCAATAACTGCAACAGTTTGTTTTCCATCTCATTTTAATGCTATTTTCAAGCCTCACATAAAGCATCTGATGGACCAAACAGATGTTGGTGGGTGTTAATAGAATTATATTTATTTACTCTCATCACTTGTGAATCACTGGATATTTCTTGAAATATTTCAGGTGGCAACCTCAACAAGGTATGCATCAAATAGTTCAAGGTAAGTTTTTATTTTATACTGTGGAACTTTTTTAGTAACATAAATTTTTACTTACTCTATGTGGAAGTAATTCAGATATGAAATGCACTTCTGTAATTATTTAGTGTTACAGATAAGCTACAATGTAACAAGGCAGTAGGGTCAGTAATGCTATTCTCTACAAGAGCCATTATGTGATCGTTTCTAAATATGGAAAACCAGATTATAATATGCATGCAGGAAAATGAAAGTCCAGGTGGAAGCCAGCTGCTGTAGCGTGCTTAATGAAGAAAAGCACATGAAATGAATGAAATTCAATAGATTTATCTTGATGGACACAAGCTAATGTTGTACTTCTGTAGAACAAGACTGGAGTTAATTCACTGCCGTGGTATATTAAAGAATATAGTGTTGAACAGCTCTTTCAATGTGCTGCAGTCATGCTCAGGAAACACACAAGCTTGTAGTATTTACAGTTGACAGCCCATCATCAAGAAGTACCTTAAATAGGTGGAGACAGTTTCAGTAAGGTTGTGAAGATGTAAGTGATGAATCCTCATTGATTCTAGAGACAGTAATATTGTATCTCTGTCACATAGTCTTGAGGGCACCTGTATGATGTCACTTTCGAAAATCTGCCTGAGAGAAATTCCTCAAAGACCTACTTCAAGAGCCATTGCCTATTTGTATTGAGACCCAATGACCATTAGTGTTTCAGAAACAAAACGAAAGGCCAGTGTTTCACCCGACCATGCTGATCAAATTTATACTGATCGTTAGGTGCAGGTCATAGGAGGAAAGTATGTTTTCATAGAATCTAAATAAAAATCCACTCCCCCCCCCCCCCCCCCCACTCTTCCTGGGGGCTCACTATACTTAGCTCCTCCCTCTCCCTCCTTCTTCCACTTTGTTGTTTGAAGTTTCTTTGTTTCTTCTTCGTCCCTGTGCATTCCTCAAGACCAACCCATCTATTTGATGCATAATAGGTAACTGGGTAGTGCATAGTTGCTAGCCCCAGGTCACCAGATAGGTTGGTTGATCTAGGAGGCGGGAACCAAACAGTGAGGTCATCAAAGGAACCATTCTGCCATTTGCCTGAAGCAATTTATGGAAGATCACAGAAAACCTAAATCAGGATGGGTGGACGTGGGTTTGAACCATCATCCTCCTGAATGCAGTTGCTTGGTTGATGGGTAGGTTTGGCACATACCCCTGGTACAGTCAAGGCACAGGGAGGGGTGATTACCTGAGCTGTTACCTCCCCAGTTGCCAATTGGTCCCTCTGTTCAGTGACCTGAGATGTGAACAGTCACCTAAGGTGGCAGCCCCATCTGAGGGGAGCCCCAATTGAGAAGAGCATGGCGTTGGAGCTGCTGGCAAACATGAGGGACCTTTTTTGCAATGAGCCAATCATCATCTCAGTCTACATCCACTAAGTATAAACAGAATGAGGCTACAGATTTGGAGACTCTCCCAGCTCCACCTTGGTTCTTTTGTTTCAGTTAAAACGTGTATTATTCAGAAGGGTATAGATGCAATTGCAGGCTATATGAAACCTTGTTCTCATTTACATATTGCGACTTTGCTTCTGGAGACCAGTTGTGAGTTTAAGCCCAACTGCTAACAGCGTCACTCTGCCATGGTTACCCTGTTCATGTTGAGGTCCATTGTATGCGGAATTCTTCATGTGCTGTTACTTGCTCTCAGCTCTTTGAAGGTCTGATCAAGGGAAAAAATCAACACTTATGTGATCAGTGTGTCACTGCAGTCCATTGGGTAATGAAATAGGTTGATGCAAACTTTAGTGCACACATGCACTCTTTTTTTCTGTCATATGATTGAGTAGTGCTGCCCTCAAAGATTTATGAACGAAGGATCGGTTGATAGGACACGTTCTGAGGCATCAAGGGATCATCAATTTAGTATTGGAGGGAAGTGTGGAGGGTAAAAATCATAGAGGGAGACCAAGGCATGAATAAACAAAACAGATTCAGAACGATGTAGGTTGCAGAAGTTACTTGGATATGATGAATCTTGCACAGGATAGAGTAGCATAGAGAGCTGCATAAACCAGTCTCTGAATTGAACACAACAATGACAACAACAACATGCAGTCATCACAGTCCGACCATTCGTCCAAACTAGATATTTCCTAGCAGTGTCAACATTATAGCCACACGTGCATGCCCTGTCAAGACATGGCTAAATGTGTTACTTGTGGTATAGATGCTCATGAGGGTGGTTTCTCACCTCCTTCTCTCCACTGTATCAATTCTAATGGCGACATGCCACCTCATCCCATGAATGGCCCATGTACCTAGATGAGTAGGCCATTTGGAAGATAAAGGTGAAGGAGAAACTACCATACCCTGTCTCTTGCACGTTGTTAGCTAGTCAAGAGCCCTGCATTTTAGTACCATTCTTGCTATGCATTGTTGCTTCACAAAGGATGTAGCCATGTAGACTTTTGACCTCCATTTCAGAACTGCAGTTGTGAAATGGCCCAGTATCGCATTAGTATCACAGTCTTCTTTTCCTGCAGGTGCCCAACAAGCTGCCATATTATCGCCTTGGCAGCAGAATCACCTGCTACACAATTGGCAGGCCAGAAAGGAGAAAAGGAATACTCCTGCGAAGACTTTCTACATTCCTCCAGCCAACAAACATTAGAGTCTTCAACTGTCAGCTGTAAAGGCTCTAATAAATTCAAAGAAAGGCAAATTGTTTTGTCCTTCGCTGACTGAGTGATCCTCTTCAACGGCCTCACCACGTGATACCCTTATACGGCTGACCTCTCTTTGGTTGGTGCACACCACCCAAGAATTTTCACCCCTGGAATCCGCAGGCTGACCCAGGGAGAATGCCGATGCTTCCAGCCTGTGCACAGTGTAGCAGTGTGTCTTTGAAGGCTGGCACTCGGCAGCCACGGAGGTGACTACCATTCGTTTGTTGCCTCCTCCCCAATCCCTGTTATGACTCTTCACCAATGGAACATAGGAAGCATTATATCGAATAATGAGGAACTACAGTTGCTCATGGAATCACAAGGCACTTGTTTTCTGCTTCCAAGAAACAAAAATGTGTCCTGGTGACCTCCCACGTGTCCTTTCAGTCCACTTTGACCTTCCCCATCCCAAGGACGCCATTCAGTCTCATGGCGGAGACCTACTGATCTTCTGGAATGATAGTCATATCTGAAGCATCTCATCGAACACCCGACTGCGAGCTGTTGCAGTCTGCATTTTCCTTAATTGTTTCACGTATCTCTCTTTAATGTCTGCAGCTGTCCCCAGGGGAGACTTCATCCAGCACATTTGTCAGCTCCCCCACCCAATTTTGGTGCTTAGCGACTGTAATGCCCACTGTCACCCTTCAGGCCTTTTGAGAACATGTCCAAGAGGTTCGCTCTTGGCAGACCTTCTCAGTTAACATGGAACACCCACATTTCTTTTGGACTTAACATGCTCCTATTCCTATTCCCATCTGGACCTATTGTTCTGCACTACCCAGTTTGCCCGTCATCTCAAGTGGTCTTTTCTGTCTGACACAAGCTTGATCGACCATTTCCCAATGGCAAACCGTTTGCTGACTCCTACCCCAACTGATTGTAAATGCAGTTGGCAGCTTTCTAAGGCCGAACCAACAACAGCTGTGATGACCAGGTAAAGTATCTTACAAACGTTATCCTTATTATCGCCACAGAATGTTCCATACCTTTCACTTCATATTACCTCAATGTGTGCCATTCCTTAGGTGGACTGAGATGTACAATGATGTGATCCGCATGCAGAGACATGCTCTCCGCATTTTTAACAATCATCCTGTGATGGCGAACTGTATTCATTATAAACAGTTGTCATGGTACCAAAAAAGCTAGCTAGATTTCATTTACCCTTTCTTTTAACAGTTTCATTCCCTCTTCAATCGTGTGGGGCAACATTCATTCGCCCTCTGTGATCAATCTCCGTTATTCGATTTCTGGCATGACCGAGATGGATGATGTCATTATGGACCCAACTGCTATCTCCATCACTTTGGGCCACTGCTTTGCGGAGATTTATAGCTCTACCCACTATCACCCCACCTTCCTCCCTCAGCAACGAGTGAAGGAGGGTTAGTTGACATTTTCTCCTCTCAGAATCGTGAATGCTACAGTCTCACCTTTACCATGAAACAGCTAGACCATGCTCTTAAATCATCCCAATCTTCTGCCCCAGTACTGGATGATGATCACATTCAGATGTTGCAGCACCTTTCTCTTGTGGGAAAGCATTTTCTCCTTTGTAGGTACAGTCACATTTGGGCAGAGGGCACATTACCCAGATGCTGGTGTGAAGCTGCTGTTATTCCCATACATAAGTCCAGTATGGACATGACAAACACCTCTCTTCTAGCTACAGCCTGTTCCTCTCATCAGCTGTGCTTGCAATGTGATGGAATATATGATTATTGGACGGCTGGTTTGGTGGCCAAAGTCTTGCTATCTCCTGACCATTGCACAGTGAGAATTTGGAATGCACTGTTTGGCAGTCGTCCGTATCGTCAGTTTGTCAATGAATGTCATATATGGTTTCCTGCAGGAAAACGAGACTTTGGCTGTGTTCTTTGATTTGGAGAAAGCCCAAGACATCAGCTGGAGGACTGGTATCCTCTGTACTGTACACATGTGAGCTTCTGAAGCTGCCTGCCCCATTTCCTTAATGAATTTTTAAAGGACCAAAGTTCACAGTACAAGTGGGTTCAGCCCTGTCAGGCACCCTTATCCAGGGGAAAGTGGTACCTCAGGAATCTGCCTGAGCTTAGTCATCTTCGCAATAGCCATAAACCCTGTTATTACTGGGTAGTGGAGCAGACTACCTTCATCTGTTTGTACTGATACCTTGTCTGTTCAAAACCAGACTATGGGTGTTTCATGTATTCATCTGCATGTCTGCCTATCTTACAGTGTCTTAACAAACTAATTAAACTAACTTAGGCTAAGAACACACACACACACACACACACACACACACACACACACACACGAGGGAGGACTCAAACCTCTGGCAGGACGGGTCGCACAATCCCTGACATGGCGCCTGGTGCCTCAAATGGTGCGGCCACTCTGCGCGGCCCCACTTTTTCAATGACCGCCTTTCCCGCCATATGGGGCATGCCCTTCTTGTGTTACCTCCCGAAGTTCACTTTCAGTTATGGCTTGACACCTAAACTTTGCAGTACCTGCCACTGTCCCAATGGGTTCGAAACCTTCATCACCTTGGCTTTGAGTGGTGGTCTGTGTTCATCTTGAACTTCATTGACTTCAATTTTATAAGCAGGACCTACTGTAGGAAAAAGTATATATAATATATACTAATATGTCGTCAAGGTACAAAATTCGTTGTGATATTACACTCTACATAATTTGTACTGACTGGCAGTACGTCCACTGGTTGATTTGACTTGTAAATTTTATCAGTATTTTGCACCATATCTTGTCCCTTCAAGAAACCTACAAGCCATGCTATTGAACATTTATTACTAAAGTCCACAATATTTCCTGCTTTTAACTGATGAGAACATATTAACATTTGCATGTAGCTCAAATCCTTAAACAAATTGTTTTTCTGTATACATATAAATCGTAAATCTCGCAGGACCAAAGAGGTATTGCTGCAACTCCCCTGCTCCCTATTTATTATTAATTCAGTGACATTAGCTATGCTTTTTATATTCCTAGACCAATCAGTGATATAATGCACTACCCTCTGCTGAGGTCTGTTGGAGGAAAGTACTTTTCTTTTAATTTAGACCAATGTTCTTTCAGTGTGAATAACATTACATCACAACTTTAAATGATGCAGAGACTTGAATACTGCTTGTTTTTATTCAGTTTTCAGGATAACTATCAGGCAGAAATTTCCTCAGAGGTATGACTTGATGTCTCGGTACTGTCGAAAATTGTACACCTGGTTTCTGTCACTGAGGTAATGTAACAATTCTTCAATCAGCCTTAAATCGCTGAGAGTCCCATACCCCCCACAACATCTGAATTGATAGTCCCACATTTCTTATATTTCCACATTCTCTCAGGCAATTTATCCTACATGAACATGCTGCGAAATCTCGTGATTTAAGTTTTTTGGTCAGTGTAGGCAGATCTATGTTTCTAAGCAGTCTCATTGGTAGCATTGTTATAGACTTGTTTTTTAATGTACAACCCAAGCCTTTTTCCTGTATGGTTTTAAATATAGGCCTTTACCAATAGCTTCCATGGTTGTATTATGCTTTTCAGTTTCTTGTAGTTGCTTTTCAGCAGTTTGGGAATTCTTTGCTGCTTGAGATATGGCAGTGGCTTCCCATCCCCCCCCCCCCCCAAGTAGTCAACCAGTGGCTGTAAGCCCAGCAAATAGAGGGATTAGAAGCAGAACTCTTCAGCCAGACATCTTTGGTATTGGTAAGACCCTGGGCATTTTGACACATTGTTTCCTTCCTCCTTTCTGGTTCAAAGCACCTTTTTCCACTGTCACCACTGATTCAGTTGTAGGTTTTTTCTTCTTCTTTAGTGTGTGACAAGCTGCTTTCATTATTCGTTTGAAAGTTATTCCAGTACCCAACTTACATTTGACAAAAATTGCCTTATCAACTACTAATGTAGTGATAAATTGTCCTATACCAGTATCCTTTCCTTGTCTTACCTGTCTAGCCTTATCAGTGCATATTTATTATGTCAATTATATATATAGTGATGGGGCATGCCCTTCTTATGTTACCTCCCGAAGTTCACTTTCGACTATGGCTCAACAGCTAAACTTCGTAGTACACAAATCTCTGCATCATTTAAAGTTGTGATGTAATGTCATTCACACTGAAAGAACATTGGTCTAAATTAAAAGAAAAGTACTTCGCTCCAGCCGATCTCTGCGGGGGATAGTGAAGTATATCACTTATAGACACTTTCGATATGATAAATAAATAAAAGTGAATATTTTGTCTGCAGTATGATAATCTTTATTTGTAGCGTAAACAATGTTGTGTTCTTTGCATGTATTGTCCAATATTTCAAATCCCTTCTCACCGTAAGCTAGGCACTCTTTCAGTTGTGTTCCAGGTCCACGGAAATTGTATCCAGAGATACAAAGTTGGAATGGAAGATTCTTGAGAATAACACCTTCACTTATCTTGATATGTTTCCTTGCACACATGTCACACTACTGCATGGTTTGAGGTTTACTTTTCTGATTGCATAGAAAAGTGTGTGTGTGTGTTCATCCAATAATTGGGCTTTGTTGAGAAACTGAGCCATTTCAACAATGTCATATTCTCTCAATGTCTTAGGACTTGCTCTGTGAGGAACACCTTCAGTTCAGAGCTTTTCTGTAATTCCTCTATGTTCTTCTGTGACATCAATAGATTTCTTCTTAATTGTACACTGAGTAATGTGATTATACTTGTCAATGATTTGTGGTAGTATGTTCAGTCATATGTACATATGTTGAAAACTAAATTGCACCCACATTCAGTTTTTATCATCGTGTTCAACAGTCTTGGCCTTCAAACAGGAGATGGCTGAATAATCATTAATCCCTTATTGTTCCATTTGTGCTTTGAAATGCCTATTATAAAATTCACCTCTATAATAGGTTTGAAGGTTGTTGGGGAACCAATTTGTTCCAGTCTGCAACAATTTTTCAGAAATCCTGAAACCTCCTTCCCTGTCTTTTCCTTCACAGGTAAGGCCCAAACAAATTTGGAATATGTATCTATGACTATTAGAATGTACTTGAAACCACTATTGGATTGTGAGTAGTCTTCCATATCTTAGAGATCAGCCTGGCATAAATGGTCCATTCCTGATATCACATGTTTGTACAGAAATATTCTGTATACTGGTCTTCGAAGCTCATTGATAACTGTCTCCATAATTAATCGATGATGTGCCTTTCTCAAAGCTTAGATGTGATCAATAATATTTCGTTCGTGTGACCTGCATCCCCTGAAGCTGTTTGCAGTCATAATTTATCTATGATTGCATTCAGATCATCATAATTTATATACTCTAGGGGTTGGTAGTTCAGTCTTTCGTGCATAATTTCTAGCAGTTTACCTGCACTATATGCAGCTGCTAGTGTTGGTTTAATTGCATTCTGGTATTTGTCATTTTTTTTTATTTTTTCATTAATCCTTTTGGGGTCTTATGTGCATTGGTTATGTGTAATATTTGAATATACATTTGTATAATTTCAGGGTGTATTTTTTGATGTTTTCAATTTCTGAGAATATTGACTGTAATAGGTATACATTCTTTCAAATTCCTTATCCCCATATCTTACTGCATTCTAAGTAAACATATTGAGTGCTTACCTAACATCTGTGGTTTTGTCCTGATGACCCCACATGTTCTGTTGTAACTCAGTATTACTGTAATCAGTAACAGTCTTTACTGTGACTTCTTCTTTTCCTCCTCCTCCTTTTCTGCTTCTGTCAATAGTGTGTTACAGCACTTTCGGCCTTTCCTATTCCATTAATTTAGTGTTGATTATCTCAATTTTTCTGTCAAATAAATGAATGTGCTTTGTGCCATGTGAATGAATGTGCAACATGTGTGCAGCTTTGTCTCTAGTCTACAGTATGCTGATTAAGTTACTTTTTGATAGACTGGGTTTCATGATGAATGTCATTGAAGTTTTATCTCTATTGACCCTTTTTCAATTTCCTAGTTTTATCTATAACCAGAAAGCCTGTGCTTGGTAAATATGCTTTAAATTCAGATTGCCCTTTTTGAAAGCAATAATAAGGTTTGTGTTATCCTGGGGCATCTGCTTTGAGATCCTTAAGGAAGTATGTCTCTCTGGAATAAAATATGTAAAATTGCACGTGGTGACCAAAGCAGAAATATCTGCAGAAATACCCGATTTTCCACAAAGACATCACCATATATAAATTTGCTGTTTGGCTTTTTTCTGGTGTTGGAAAATCACTGCTTCTGCTGAATGTCTGATATGTTACTCCCTTAATTCCATGCAAAATCTCCTGCAGGAGCTGATACTCTTACTGAAACAGGTCTTGAAAAAAATATGTACATGTCGAAGCAGACTCCCTCAGGATATGTAAACAGCATAAGAACTAGATTATTTTCGCCTAGCACAAAGCCCCAATAACAGAAACCTGTAATATCAGGAAGTATGATCCATTCATGTTGTTATTCTGGTTTCCACGATCATTGCGGGAACAGTCAGTTACAACAAGACCCTTGTGGTGAGACTGTTTCGTCCACTTGGTTATGGTGGTATCTATTTGTTTACATTGGAATGTAGAGGGTTTTATAAACTGTTACTTATAGCTGGATATGTTAAACTTAAACAAGATTCTAATTCAGAGCCCACGCCTGCTAGTTTTGAATCATATGTTTCTACCACTGTCAATCCACACAATGTGTCATGGAGCTGAGCTATGGTTTTTTCCAATGTGTGTAGAGCTTTGGTGATCTAACTAAAGTAGATTACTGCACAGTGTGCCATAGAATCGGTAGATATGTGACTGCAATCTTTTCCAGCACTTAAGATCATGCTGTATTGCATAGCTGGCATTCATTACTCATGTAAGTCTGCTCCCATAGATGAATGCACTCTCTGTTGTTAAATATATTAGGTGTACCAGGAAGGTCCCCTCCAGTGGTTATATGTTCACCTGGTATCGTGGGTTGAGATCAAACATTCCTGTGGAACAAAGCTGAAATCTGCATTGACTCGCCACGTAGTTAGCATTATTCATCCATGGATAACATAACATTGACATAACTAAATAGATGGTTTTCGAATACTACCACTGAGTAGAACTTCCCATTTCATATCATACTGACACTGATGTGCTTGCAGCCACTGGTATTCAGACAGTAGGTTTGGTTGTACAGTGTTACGTTGACATCAACCACCTCACCTCACCTATAAGGAAAGCACACACTGTTAGTTAAACTTATTTGCTTTTTTTCTCTGTGTATTGGCATCAGCTGCAGGGACTGTTGATACATGACTTGACATCCTTACCATTTGATGTTTTTCTCACAAACAAGTAAACTATCTATCAACTACTCGAAATATATTTTTCTAATTACTACTACTACTACTACTACTGGTACTGCTATTATTATTATTATTATTATCTTTCCTTTCTCAGACCTTAGGTCTGGTTCGGAATGAAAGTGACGCGGACCTTGATCAAGCGTCACTTCCTTTTAACTGTACGGTATATGCTACATTGCGTTTAGGAACTTTCGGGTAATTGAACATGTATCAATAATTATGGATTTCTGTAGCTGTATATATATGTTTGGATGTAGCTGTATTGCATTGATGTACTGGTGGATATTGCGTGGTATGACTCCTGTAGTATAATTGGTATAACGTCAGCTTTATCCTGATGCCACATGTCCTTGACTTCCTCAGCCAGTTGGATGTATTTTTCAATTTTTTCTCCTGTTTTCTTCTGTATATTTGCTGTATTGGGTATGGATACTTCAATTAGTTGTGTTAATTTCTTCTTTTTATTGGTATGATGTCAGGTTTGTTATGTGGCGTTGTTTTATCTGTTATAATGGTTCTGTTCCAGTATAATTTGTATTCATCATTCTCCAGTACATTTTGTGGTGTATACTTGTATGTAGGAACGTGTTGTTTTAAAAGTTTATGTTGTAAGGCAAGCTGTTGATGTATTATTTTTGCGACGTTGTCATGTCTTCTGGGGTATTCTGTATTTGCTAGTATTGTACATCCGCTTGTGATGTGATCTACTGTTTCCATTTGTTGTTTGCAAAGTCTGCATTTATCTGTTGTGGTATTGGGATCTTTAATAATATGCTTGCTGTAATATCTGGTGTTTATTGTTTGATCCTGTATTGCAATCATGAATTCTTCTGTCTCACTGTATATATTGCCTCTTCTTAGCCATGTGTTGGATGCGTCTTGATCGATGTGTGGCTGTGTTAGATGATACGGGTGCTTGCCATGTAGTGTTTTCTTTTTTCAATTTACTTTCTTTGTATCTGTTGATGTTATGTGATCTAAAGGGTTGTAGAGGTGGTTATGAAATTGTAGTGGTGTAGCCGATGTATTTATGTGGGTGATTGCTTTGTGTATTTTGCTAGTTTCTGCTCGTTCTAGAAAGAATTTTCTTAAATTGTCTACCTGTCCATAATGTAGGTTTTTTATGTCGATAAATCCCCTTCCTCCTTCCTTTCTGCTTAATGTGAATCTTTCTGTTGCTGAATGTATGTGATGTATTCTATATTTGTGGCATTGTGATTGTGTAAGTGTATTGAGTGATTCTAGGTCTGTGTTACTCCATTTCACTACCCCAAATGAGTAGGTCAATATTGATATAGCATAGGTATTTATAGCTTTTGTCTTGTTTCTTGCTGTCAATTCTGTTTTCAGTATTTTTGTTAGTCTTTGTCTATATTTTTCTTTTAACTCTTCCTTAATATTTCTATCATCTATTCCTATTTTTTGCCTGTATCCTAGATATTTATAGGCATCTGTTTTTTCCATCGCTTCTATGCAGTCGCTGTGGTTATCCAATATGTAATCTTCTTGTTTAGTGTGTTTTCCCTTGACTATGCTATTTTTCTTACATTTGTCTGTTCCAAAAGCCATATTTATATCATTGCTAAATACTTCTGTTATCTTCAGTAATTGGTTGAGTTGTTGATTTGTTGCTGCCAGTAGTTTTAGATCATCCATGTATAGCAAATGTGTGATTTTGTGTGGGTATGTTCCAGTAATATTGTAACCATAATTTGTATTATTTAGCATGTTGGATAGTGGGTTCAGAGCAAGGCAGAACCAGAAAGGACTTAATGAATCTCCTTGGTATATTCCACGCTTAATCTGTATTGGCTGTGATGTGATATTATTTGAATTTGTTTGGATATTAAGTGTAGTTTTCCAGTTTTTCATTACTATGTTTAGGAACTGTATCAATTTAGGATCTACTTTATATATTTCCAATATTTGTAGTAACCATGAGTGGGGTACACTATCAAAAGCTTTTTGGTAATCGATGTATGCGTAGTGTAGCGACCTTTGTTTAGTTTTAGCTTGATATGTCACCTCTGCATCTATTATCAGTTGCTCTTTACATCCTCCCTCGTGCTCCTTTGCAACAGCCTTTTTGCTCTTCATTTATAATTTTGTTCTGTGTTGTATGTGTCACTAGTTTCTGTTTAATGACTGAAGTTAATATTTTGTATATTGTTGGTAGGCATGTTATGGGGCGATATTTAGCTGGGTTCACTGTGTCTGCTTGATCTTTAGGTTTCAGATAAGTTATTCCATGTGTAAGTGTATCAGGGAATGTGTATGGGTCTGCAATGTAACTGTTAAATAATTTAGTTAGATGTGAATGTGTTGAGGTGAACTTCTTTAACCAGAAATTTGCTATTTTATCGTTTCCAGGGGCTTTCCAATTGTGAGTAGAATTAATTGCTTGGGTGACTTCATGTTGCAATATTGTCACTTCAGGCATTTGTGGTATCATCTTGTATGTGTCTGTTTCTGCTTGTATCCACCGTGCATGCCTGTTATGTTGTACCGGGTTTGACCATATGTTGCTCCAGAAGTGTTCCATGTCTGTTATGTTTGGTGGATTGTTTATTTCAATGTGTGTGTTATCTATTGTCTGGTAAAATTTCTTTTGGTTTGTGTTGAATGTTTGGTTTTGTTTCCTTCTATTTTCACTTTTTTTGTATCTTCTGAGTCGTTTGGCGAATGCTTGTAATTTCTGCTTCTTTTCGTCTAATTGCTCTGTCGCTTCTTGTTGTGAGATTTTACCTAACCTTTTTCGTTTTTTTTCCGAGATTTCATTTCTTATAAATTGTGTTAGCTGTCCGATGTCTTTTCTCAGTTTTTCTATTTTGATCTGTAGCCTGTGTTGCCATGCTGGTTTTGTGGGTTTCTTCTGTGTGTTGGTTGGTTCTGATCTCTGCCTAGTGTGTATATTTAGTGTAGTGGGTGCTCCTATATATACCAGTAGTTGTAACTCTTCCATAGTTGTGTTTTCATTTATTTTGTTGTGTATGATTGTGTTGATAGTTGTTACTGTTGTTTCGACTTGTGGGTTATTTGGTGGTCTATGCAAGAATGGTCTAATGTCTGTATTTGTGTCTTTGTATTCTATATATGTTAGCTGAAATTTTTCTTCTATATCTAATATCTGTGTCACTTTGTGTTCTATTTGTGCTTGCTCTGGTGGCTGCCTTAAGATTTCGTTTTCCTCTGATTGTTTAATTGGTGCGTGTTGTTCTTTGTTTGTTTGCTCTGGGATGTTTGAGTCCATTACTGTATTTTCTTCTTCTGATTGCACATTATTTTGTTCCAGTATTTGTTGTACTTGTTGTTTGATGTTATCTAATTCTGACTGGGGTATCCTGTTATTTTTTATTATTACACGGATCTGATCAGCTAGTCGTTGTTCTGTTAAAAATTTTAATTCTGGGTATCTGGTAATAAATGTTGTGTATACTTGTGATCTGTATCCAGTTCTGTTGGTTCCTAGGTTTGTTGCTTGGTAATAACAGAACATGAGGTGTCGATTAACTTCATCTGACCATCTCATCCTCTGTCTTTGTTTTCCTTCTAGGGTGGTTGCAGGAAGCATATCCTGCAAAACACCTCTATTTGGATTTAAATCATTTTCCAGTTGGCTAGCAGTGTCGTTACCATTGTGGGCGGGCATAGGGTTCAAGCGTCGTCCCCAACCATGACGGCGCTTGTCCGAGGCTTCATTAGTTCTGTCCTGAACCAACTAATCACACTAAAAGGGGGGTTAGCCCTATTAGTGGTTTGTTCTTTTCGTCGCCTTTTACGACTGGCAGAACATACCGGAGGCCTATTCTTTTCCCGGGCCTCCACGGGATTTATTATTATTATTATTATTATTATTATTATTATTATTATTATGTAGCTTCAGCTCCCATGTTTTGTGCACACCTGTGTATTTATCAGGCATGGCTGTACACTTTATTAACTGTGTGGTGCATAGAAGAGCTGTTTGCATTACACCACCCTTTTTTGTGTGTGTGTTTCAAGAATAACTTGAAATAGTTAGCTACCCCAGTCAAATGGTAGCACTCATAACAGCAGCAGTGTATCAGAGTACTGTGAGCTGACACATTATCACAAGAACAATTTATTTTAAATTTCGTCAGTGTTTCTTCGTTTCAACTTCTATATATCATGTGTGTCTGTGTATTTGTCATGCCAACTTTATGGATAGAAACATTAATGCTGGGTTCAGGTTCAAGCTGAGTTGGTGACTCTTAGCTCACAGCTCCTGGCAGTGTTGTATTCAGTCACAGGACATCCAGCATGACCCATATGGTGCCCGATCAGTCTACTACTGTGGCCACATCAGTCACTGCCCACAATGAGGTTGACCTCTCACTTGTGGTTGTGTGGGAAGTCATTCCAGTGTGTGGCTGGCAGCAAAAGACTTTCCGAGGGGCCAATCAGAGAACTTCCCCAGTTCATCTGATGAACAGATTTCAAGTGATGTCTGTGGCTGATTAAGTCCATGAGCCAGATGAAATCGCTTGCCCTGTTTCAGAGGAAGCCTCTTGACCTGCAAGATCTGGGTATTCACGGAGGGTGGTATTACTCATATCTGGGAGATCCAATGTTAGGTGCATGACACTTCTTTAGGATATGACTTCAAAGGAGAGGAAGGAATCCAGTGTTCATTGCTGTTTGTAGTTGTTTACCTTGGAGTGAAATTGAAATAGATAGTTACTGTGAGTTAGTACAGCCACAGGTTATACTTGACAACCAGAATAAATTAATAATTGATTCCTTTTGCCAAAATTCTGACTTGTATGATACAGTTGCTGAATAGTTGAAAGAAAACTTGTGTCATTTCAAATAGGTACCCCATCCATACAATTATTGTTGGTGGTGACTTCAATCTACCTTCGATATGTTGGTGAAAATACACGAATGCTGATGCTAGTCATAAAATGACATCAGAATAACTGAGACGGCAGTCAGGACGTTTTTGGAACAATTAGTTCAGGAGCCCACTCACTGTGTAAATGGTGGCGAAAACACAGCCTGCTTTAGGTCTTTGTGATTTCCCTAAATCGCTCCAGGCAAATGCGGGGATGGTTCCTTTGAAAGGGCACAGCTGACTTACTTCCCTAATCCGATGAGACTGATGACCTCGCTGTTTGATCTACTCCCCAAACAACCCAACCAGAGCCTGACCACCTAATATTCCTGACCAAACAGGGAACAATGTGGCAGGTACAGGCATTAGTGACTACAAGGTTGTTGTAACAAGAACGAGTACTGAAACATCCAACTTGTCGAAAATAAACACAAGATATAAGTTCTTAAAAAAGCGGATAGAAATTCGCTTGACAACTTTATAAGAGACAGTCTCCACTCCTTCAGATCTGCCTTTGTAATCTTAGGCCAGATGTGATTTAAATTCAGAGAAATAATGTCGATTATAACTGTGAGACATGAACCAAATAAATTAATAAGAAGTGGTACTGATCCCCCAAGATACACAGAACAGGCCGCAAGACTTGCAGAAAAACGCATACCAAGTTTAAAAGAACGCTAAATCCCCAAGATTTGCAATATTTTACAGAAGCTCGAAATTAAGCGCAAACTTGAGTGAAAGAGAGGGTTTTAATAGTTTCCAAAGTGAAACCGTCTCGAAATCTGGCACAAAAGCGAAATAAATTCTAATTGGACGTAAAGTATACAAGTGACAAATTGCAGTCAATACCTTCACTGCATGATAACAATGGTGGTGTTATTGATGACAGAGCTACTGAAGCAGAGTTATTATAGGTTTTCATAAATCCCTTCACAAAAAGACAAAGTAAATATTCCTGAATTCTTATCGAGAACAACTGCTTATATTAGTAACCTAGATCTGGATTCCCTCAGTGTATCAAAGCACCTTAATAACACTTCAGAAATGCAAGGCCGCGGTCCAGATTGTATACCAGTCAGGTTCTGTTCAGAGTATGCCGGTATAATACTGCCATACTTAGCAGCCGTATACAACTGCTCAACTGTAGAAAGATCCGTTCCCAAAGACAGGAATCTTGCACAGATCACACCAGCACCCAAGAAAGAAAAAGAATAATCTGCTGAAATATAGACCCCTATCACTAACGTCAATTTTTAGCAGGGTTTTGGAACATTCTATGAGTGAACATCATGCGTTACCTCTAGGAACACGATTTATTGATAAATAGCCAACATGGATTCAGGAAACATGATGCTTGTCAAACACGACTAGCTCTTTATTCTTATGGAGTAAATAGTGATACGGACAGATGATACCATACGAATCCATTAATCTAAAAACTGTAAAGTCAACTAAATACGTAAGGATAACAGTTATGAATAACTTAAATTGTAACTGTCACATAGAAAATGCGCTGGGGAAAGCAAAGCAAAGACTACGATTTATTGGCAAAACACTTACGTTATGTGACCCATCTACTGAAAAGACTGCTTACATTACGCTTGTCAACACAGTTCTGGAGTATTGCAGTGCAGTGTGGGTCATGGGAAAAGTTCAAAGAAGGGTAGCTCGTTTTGTATTTTCATGAAATAAGAGATTGTGCCACCATTAAAATGCACGAATTGCGGTGGCTGTCATAAAAAAAGTGGTTTTTGCAGTGGCAGGCCTTCTCATGAAATTTCAGTCATTAATTGTGTCGTCAGAATGTGAACATGTTTTGTTGAGCCTATCTGCATAGGGAGAAATGATCATCATAATAAAATGAAACATAACTTGCATGGAAAGATGTGTTCTTTTTCCGCACACACAGTTGGAGAGTGGAACAGTAGAGAAGCAGACTGAAGGTTTCTCGATGAGCCTCTGCCAGGCTCGTAATTGACAGTTGCAGACGAATTGTGTAGATGTAGGCGACTATTATTAATATAAGTATGATCATCGCCATATGTTTTCTATACTCGTTGGATTAGGATCTCCATGTGGTGTGGCTGACAATTGTCTCAGATCCAGAGGTGGCATGCCAACAGCTGTTTACATAATTTCCGACAACATTCTCACTTAATTTTCATGAATGCCACAGCAACAACAGCAAGTTCCAACCACCCATTACATCGTGCTGTGGACAAAAACTAAATTCAACATAGAAAATCGAATGCTTAGCACAAAGATGTAAGAATACCAGACAATTGATTTTGATTTTAAGTACTTAACATTCGATGCATTCATCAGGATGCAAACACTGTGAAGGAGTGCTGTGCACAGATATTAAAAAAGAAAAGGAAAGAAAGAAAACCTACAACCTCTTGCTGACATAATAGCAACATACCATAATGACAGATACAGGTAGACCAATATTTGAACATTCCTTTCATGGGCAGGCATTTTAAACAATTCCCTACATATGCAACACTTCATACATGTTAGTTGTAGCATCAAATGGGTGCAGAGGCATAAGGTGCATGGATGAGGGGTGTTTCATACAAATTGCAGGAGTACAGGGCAGAGAGTGCGGATGCTCGTGCCCTGTTTGTAGATGCTCATATGAGTGAAATATAACGTGCATATGAACTGTGGCTGAATGCAGACAGGGAGGCTGCTCAGAATGGAAGGTGCAACATGCATAATTAATAGTATTGCAGTGAGGGGGCAGAAGGATCTACCTACTTCTTGCAGCATTTTCCCCTCTTGCCCAATCCCCACCCCTCTTGCCCAATCCCCACCCCTCTTGCCCAATCCCCACCCCTCTTGCCCAATCCCCACCCCTCTTGCCCAATCCCCACCCCTCTTGCCCAATCCCCACCCCTCTTGCCCAATCCCCACCCCTCTTGCCCAATCCCCACCCCTCTTGCCCAATCCCCACCCCTCTTGCCCAATCCCCACCCCTCTTGCCCAATCCCCACCCCTCTTGCCCAATCCCCACCCCTCTTGCCCAATCCCCACCCCTCTTGCCCAATCCCCACCCCTCTTGCCCAATCCCCACCCCCCCTCTTACCCAATCCCCACCCCCCTCTTACCCAATCCCCACCCCCCTCTTACCCAATCCCCACCCCCCCTCTTACCCAATCCCCACCCCCCCTCTTACCCAATCCCCACCCCCCCTCTTACCCAATCCCCACCCCCCCTCTTACCCAATCCCCACCCCCCCTCTTACCCAATCCCCACCCCCCCTCTTACCCAATCCCCACCCCCCCTCTTACCCAATCCCCACCAACCCCCCTTTTACCCAATCCCCACCCCCCCCTCTTACCCAATCCCCACCCCCCCTCTTACCCAATCCCCACCCCCCCTCTTACCCAATCCCCACCCCCCCTCTTACCCAATCCCCACCCCCCCCTCTTATCCAATCCCCACCCCCCCTCTTACCCAATCCCCACCCCCCCTCTTACCCAATCCCCACCCCCCCTCTTACCCAATCCCCACCCCCCCTTACCCAATCCCCCCCCCCTTACCCAATCCCCACACCCCCTCTTACCCACTCCCCACCCCCCCTCTTACCCAATCCCCACCCCCCCTCTTACCCAATCCCCACCCCCCCTCTTACCCAATCCCCACCCCCCCCCCTCTTACCCAATCCCCACCCCCCCCTCTTACCCAATCCCCACCCCCCCTCTTACCCAATCCCCACCCCCCCTCTTACCCAATCCCCACCCCCCTCTTACCCAATCCCCACCCCCCCCTCTTACCCAATCCCCACCCCCCCTCTTACCCAATCCCCACCCCCCCTCTTACCCAATCCCCACCCCCCCTCTTACCCAATCCCCCCCCCCTCTTACCCACTCCCCACCCCCCCCCCTCTTACCCACTCCCCACCCCCCCCCCCCTCTTACCCAATCCCCACCCCCCCCTCTTACCCAATCCCCACCCCCCCCTCTTACCCAATCCCCACCCCCCCCTCTTACCCAATCCCCACCCCCCCTCTTACCCAATCCCCACCCCCCCTCTTACCCAATCCCCACCCCCCCTCTTACCCAATCCCCACCCCCCCTCTTACCCAATCCCCACCCCCCCTCTTACCCAATCCCCACCCCCCTCTTACCCAATCCCCACCCCCCCTCTTACCCAATCCCCACCCCCCCCTCTTACCCAATCCAAACCCCCCCTCTTACATAATCCCAACCCCCCCTCTTACCTAATCCCAACCCCCCCTCTTACCTAATCCCAACCCCCCCTCTTACCTAATCCCAACCCCCCCTCTTACCTAATCCCACTCCCCCCTCTTACCTAATCCCAACCCCCCCTCTTACCTAATCCCAACCCCCCCTCTTACCTAATCCCAACCCCCCCTCTTACCTAATCCCAACCCCCCCTCTTACCTAATCCCAACCCCCCCTCTTACCTAATCCCAACCCCCCCCTCTTACCTAATCCCAACCCCCCCCTCTTACCTAATCCCAACCCCCCCTCTTACCTAATCCCAACCCCCCCCCCCCCCTCTTACCCAATCTCCCCCCCCTCTTACCCAATCTCCCCCCCTCTTACCCAATCTCCCCCCCTCTTGACCGGTTTCCTCCTGCCCACCCCCTCTGTCCCTGGGCCACAGCAGGAGTCTTGCATACAGCTTGGTGTCAGTTGCAATTTTGGTAATTAGTGGATAATGTTGTGCTACTAGAGGCCTTGAAAACATTTGTACAATGAAGAACTTTTTACATATTTTATCAGTTGTTCACCAAAGTCTATACCAGTATAAGAAGCAACCAGCATGGAGTATTAACCCTAGCATTACCAACGGGGGGGGCCTCGTAGGCCCACTGACTCAGTTTTTCTATGTTGTATCCACACCCTTTGATATATGAACTTGAAAGCAAAGGTAATTGTTCGTTATTGAATGTACTATTGAGTCATTACAGAATTTCGGAATAAAAATGTAATTAAAATTCATTTACTTGATTTAATTCTCTGTGGGCCTTAGAAGCCCACCCGTTGGTAATAGCAAGGTAAGATTTACGAGGTTGAGTCTCTCGTTTCAAATTATTACCATGAAACGAATTTTGGCATTGTTGCCTTCAGACATATTATTATGAAGCGGACCATTGTTATTTTCAGTGTTTCTGCTGCTGTTGAGCCAGCACATCGTTTACGTGATAGTTCCATTGAAAGAGTGCTAGAAGAAGTTTTGAACGAATCAGATTTAGAGGAAAGTGAAGTGGATGATGTTGTGGAAGAAATTAGAACTGATTCATCGTCTGAGAATGAAGATGAGGTTGAAGCCAATCCACCAGATGATAATGATACGGAATGTGATAAATTCATTGCAAAAAGTGGACGAGAGTATATTACGAAGCCATCTCGACAATATCGGCGTTCTGTACAAAATATAGTGCGAGAAAGAATGGGGCTAGGACAACAAGGAAGAATTGCGTCCCCGAAAGAGGCTATAGAGCTCTTTCTTACACCTCAAATTATGAATCTAATAAAACTACACTCAAATGAAGAGGCTTCTCGACTATGTATTCAGCACACAGATGAAGATGAGTTATTTTGTTATATAGGACTCTTGCTAATCATGGGTTCAAATCATGACAATAAGATACCTGTCCAAGATTTATCGTCTTTGCTTCAGGGCCGACAAGTGTACTATGGATCAATGAGTCGGACCCGATTTTTCGAATTGACTAAAATATTGAGGTTTGATGATAAGAACACAAGAGAAATTCGTCGCCAGACTGACAAGTTTGCTCCAATGAGGGAAATTTTTGAAAGCTTCAATTCTTCACTTCCATTGTATTTCATTCCTGGTCTACATACAACAGTGGATGAGATGTTGTCTTTGTTCCGTGGTCGCTGTCCATTCAAGGTGTTTCTGAAAGAAAAACCTGGAAAATACGGCATTCTAATTCGAATGCTGTCTGATTCTGAGACTAGATATGTGATCAGCATGGACATCTATACAGGCAAGTCAGGAAATACACAGCATTCAAATGGACCGATGGAAATTGTAAAGAGACTAATAAAACCTATTGAAAAATCAGGCCGTAATGTTACCACAGATCGGTACTATACTTCAGTGGAGCTTGCTGAGACTCTATGGAATGATTTTCACCTCACACTTGTTGGCACCCTACAGTCTAACAGACGACACATACCTGAAGAGCTGAAGACAACTGGCCGCAGTTTACACTCTTCCATCTTTGCTTATACTGACCCTCAGACACAGAGGCCACCAGTTACTCTTGCATCAACGCTAGTCCGCGAGAAGCCAAAACGACTGCTGTTGATGCTTTCAACTTATCACTCAGAAGGGGTGTTGAATGAAGACTCAAAAAAGACTAACATAAATCTTTTTTATAATTCTACAAAGGGAGGCGTGGACACCATAGACCAGATGGCAAGACACTACAGCACAAAGAGAGGAACAAGAAGATGGTCTTTGTCCCTCTTCTACACACTCATTGACATAGCAGCAATAAATGCATATTCACTCTTCCTCCTCAACTTTCCGAATTGGAAAAAGAATTTGCTAAACCGCAGAAGAGTTTTTATCACTAACTTAGGTCTCGATCTAATAAGATCTCAAGTAGATAAACGGGCACAAAATTTGTATGGACTTCAGAAGCCAGTAATAATGGCAATGGAAAGCATCACACAATGGAAGCTCAGCTGCTCTGTAGAACCATCATCCTCAACAGCAGAACCAGGAACACGTGGACAGTGCCACCTATGCTGCCAAGAAGCTGCATCTAAAAAGATCAAGTACAACAAGCTGGGAAAGTCAACTGTTACCTGCTCTCAGTGCCACAAACACGTCTGTGGGAAACACTGCAGGAAGATAGTGTTGTGTGAAAAATGCGTTGCAGAATGAGACAGTAAATTTTGTTTGCTTCATGTAGTGTATCGAATTAAAAAAGTCGTTTTTATAAGAAAACACTGTTTTGAAACATTATTCCAAAAAATATATAAACTGAATCTCGTGATTTGTTCATTTTATTCCTATTATAATATCTTTTATTATCCAGTATACAAAAACAATGTCTAAGCATTTTGAATTGTTATTAGAGGTATCAGAAGTAAATAAACTTGATTTATGATAAAATAAATTGTGGTATTCTTTATGGGCCTTTGAGGCCTCCCGTTGGTATTACATGTAACAAAAAATACGTTGGTAATGCTAGGGTTAATACCATTATGGTTCACAAAGTTACTATATAAGGCAGAGATCGCCATAAACATGGGAGCTTAGCCCAAACAATGGGAAAAGGGGACAGCAAAAAACATAGATATATCTTTTGGTTGTCAAGTAGTGATAATTAAGACATTTGTTGCAAACCTATTACGTACATAATTGTCATTTCTCCATGTGGAATCTTCTTTCTGTAATCTCAGAATTCTGCCATGTCAGTGTTAACACCTGTTGGGTTTGGCTAGTAGTTCGATGGGTGATAATCTGCTTCTGCCAAGTGCTATTGGCATGTGGTGTGTATCATCACTTTTGAGTCCAATTGAGGAGCAACTTGACGTAGAGGGTTGGTTCTGGGCATGAAAACTGGCTACAGGTCAGAGAGTGCTACATGCCCCACCATAACTGCATCCAGTTACACCTATTGCATGAAGGTGATGTGGCAGTTGGTTGGTAATGTTAGGCCTTTCAAGGCCAGTTCAGAGTATTCACAGAAGTCACATAAATCCCATCATCCCTAGAAATGACTTCATCCAGATATAATGTTGCAGAAACTAAATGTCAAATATTTGTGTTTTCTTTTTTTTTTTATCAAAAGTAGACTGTGTTACGAGCAGTGAAAATGGTGACTAGAGGGATAAGTGTAAACGGCACCCTGTCTACCTTTCCTTCACTTCCCTAAACCATGTGCTTGCTGCACAGCATAGTTGCCATTCGTTGGAAGACTTTGGCCCATCTGTCGAGCCGATTGCAGCAAACTATACAATCAGACCATGGTGTCCACCATATTGAATGACACTCATTTGAAAACTGTAATTCCCAAAACTGGCAAGAAGCACATTACAGTAAGGACAATAGGCTCAGATAATGACTTACTTCAAACTATTTATTATAACTCCAAAACTTTGCATCCAGAAAATGCTAAGAAATTGTGAAATGCAACCTCTCCCTACTAATGTATTCTGTGTTTTAGAAGATATAATACAGCTAAATACTTTATTACTGCTCATCTATTTAAGTTTAAGCCATTTCAGTTTTGGTTACCTGAATATCAAATCAGTTAGTCTTGATCTTAATAGAAACCAGAAAAGGTGGATCTTATGCTCCTCACAAATAACACCAACAAACAAACCAGCACAGGCAGTGTATGCCTGGTGGCTGTTGTGCCCCACATTTATAAATTTTACACAGCTAATCCAGTGTTTCATTATATCAGTTGCTTCCTCCAATAAATTCTGAATATTGTTCATTCTGACTGTGCAACTTCTGGAAACGTCCTTCCATTTCACTAGGGCATACATGTTCTATTTCGGGTTGTATTGGCAGTGGTAAGGGACAGTCTCACAATCGCATGGTCGAAAGTGCGAGCTTAGAGCCACAGTCACAGTCCAAGCCACAATAGGCCAAAGGCTTCTCATTGTTACCCCAAAAAATGGAGGGGAGGCGAAGAGTATGAAAGCTGACATTCTGCAGGCAACACTTGTTGCTCCTTGATGTACAGAAGCACAAATTTTGTGTAAGCAAGCACTCTTGTTTCCTGTCACATGTCATATATTACAAGTTTTTTCAAGCCCAATGTGTGTGTTAGTCAAGTGAAAGAGGGTGTAGGATCTTGTGCAAGGGTTTTACAAAGTATGGTCATATGTGAAGCAGGAAACAATATTGATAGGGATCAGGGCCACAGTGTTGAGTGCAACCTGGAAAAAGCAGCATCTCCAGTGAACCATAGAAATGTGGGCTTAGTGGCTGCTTTCATGCAGTTAGGTTTTCCCCAATTAAAGAGCTTTCCCGGGAGTGTCAATATTTAGTTAGATCAGCTGCTTTGGGTGCCTACTTTGTCGGCCATGGGTTTTGTTCATGTTGATAATATTGATAGGTGGGACTTCACAAGGCATGGCCTGCATCTCAGTAGGAGAGGGAAGGGTAAATGGGTTGGGTGGTAGCAAAATCATTGAGGGGGTCACAGGAACTCATGGGAGTACGTCCTCTCCAGGCTAAGAACGGTGTCCAACGATTCAGCGTTGAATGATACTAAGCTTAATGAGCTCTGGCATGCGGGTGTTACAGATATTAAGATTCACAAGTGTCTCATAGAAGTACGGTGAAGAATGTTAGTGTGTCACAAAATTCTCATAAAAGTACAGCAAAAAATTATGTTTTTGTCTTGCATCATAATATCAGGGAATTAAAAAACAAAGTAGATGAGCTTCTTGTTTGTTCAGCTATTAGGAAACTGAGGGTGAGATACATGTACTATGCCTGTGTGAACATCATATCGTCATAGATGTGAAAAGGTATATATGTAGGTGGATATGAGCTTTCAGCACATGTAAGTAGAGACTCGGTGGAGAGGGGAGGAGTTGCCATACATGTTGAAATTTATAATGGTGTGAAAAATTTATAAACTAAAAACCTTTGTGTGGAGCAACATAAAAAGCATGTGCCAGTGAGTGTAAACTAAATTATGGTACTTTTGTAATTCTAATGGTGTATAAGTCCCCTTTGGGCAATTTTCAGTTATTTCTGAAAAACTTGGATAATTTGTTGTGCTGTCTGTCAGACAGAGGGAAGCAAATTATCGTTTGTGGGATTTCAGTGGAGATTTTCTGAAGGAGTTCAATAGAAAGAACGACTTTCAAGTGTTATGTGGTTCTTTCAATTGGACATCAAATATTTTCCTACTCGTGTAGGATAGGAAAGCAGTACGCTGGTAGTTTCGTTATAGACCCAAGATAAATTTAATCAAATAAAAACTTTTCCTGTTAAGAATGGCGTTTCTGGTAACGATGCCCAGCTATTTACAGTATAGCTCCACACAGTTACACAAAACAGTCCCCTGAAACAGTACATTGAATTAACGATTTAACAATTGCAAATGCTAGGGAAGCTTGCAACGGAGTGGGATGAGGTGTATGGGGAAGCTGATGTTAATTTAAAATTGAACCTGTTTCATGATACCTTTATGAATATATGTGAAAGCAGTTTCCCTAAGAAAACAGAAACATAATTGTTAGATATCATCTATAATGCTGTGGCTTACTAAAGGGATAAAAATACATTGTAAACAGAAAAGGGAATGAACACTGAAGAGCCAAAGAAACTGTATATGCATGCATATTCAAATACAGAGATATTTAAGCAGGCAGAACAACTCACTGCAGTCGGCAGCTCCTATATACGTGCGTAAGTCAATTATTATCTGCAGTGTAGTTATTTATTTTGGTAGTACTGTCGTTGATGATGCATGCTTTGATTATTTGTTGTTATATAGTTAAACATTTTAAGCTTCTAGGTTAGTTTCATTATTGCTGCCATGCTGTTAATCATGGCTACTCCGCTGTCTATTTGAACCAGAGAAGAGCAACATTCAGTGATCAGTTTCTTGTGGTTGGGAGGCGTATCAGGAGCTGAAATTCATTGAAGACTTAAGATACAGTATGGGAACAGCCACAATGGAGTGCCTACGAATGGATTGAAAAATTCCGAAATGGTCGCACAAGTGTTAATCGTGATGAAGGAACTGGACGACCATTTACCGCCACAAATGAAAAAAACCATTGAGTGTTCACGTGAGATTATTTTCTTAGACGATTAATTATTGATGAAGTGGCACATCGTCTGCAAATTAGTCACAGTTCTGTTTATGAAGTCATCCAGAGTAGGCTTGGGTTTCATAAAGTTTGTGCAAGATGAGTTCCAAAACAACTCACAAAGTTGCATAAACAAACATGCTTGGACATGCAAAAAACATTTGGATCGCTATGGTAACAAAGGGGACAATTTCTTAGACAGGATCATTACTGATGACGAAGCATGGATTCATCATTACGAGACGGAGAGTAAATGGCAGAGTATGGAATGGAAACATCGAAATTCGCCATGCAAGAAAAAGTTCAAGACCCATCCATCCGCAGGAAAACGGATGCTTACCGTTTTTTGGGATGCACAAGGTCCAGTACTGGAGCATTATGGGGAAAGGGGCAAAACAGTAAACAGTTGGTTACAGTGAGATGCTTACTGCCAGGCTAAAGCCTGCAATTCGAAAGAAATACCGAGGATTGCTGTCAATAGGTCTTGTGTTGTTGCACGACACTGCCCATTCACATACTGCTGCCCACTTTGCTGAAACATTGCAGAAACTCAAATTTGAAGTACTGGATCGTCCTCCATATAGTCCCGATCCGGCCCCTTTATCACTTTATTGGTCCACTCAAACCATGCGTTAAGGGGCCGTCGATTTGCCTCTAATGAAGCAGTGCATTTTTGGCTCGCAGTTCAACTGAGGACCTTGTTTTATGAGGGCATCAGGAAGCTTGTACAACGCTGGACCAAGTGTGTTGAAACGCAAGGAGACTGTCAAAAAATGTTCTTCTAAGTTCCCTATTTGATTACAATAAAATTTTATAACTACTTTGGTGATAATAATAGACTTACGGTCGTAAGACAACAAGTGTCTAGGACGGTTGTTAGATTGGTTACTGCTGTTGGAATGGCAAGTTAGCAAGATTTAAGTGAGTTTAAATGTAGCGCTGTAGTTGTTGCGCAAACGTTGGGACACAGCATCTCTGAGGTAGCGATGAAGTGGGGATTTTCCTGTATGACCATATCAAAAGTGTACTGTAAATATCAGGAATCAGGTAAACATCAAATCTCCAACATTGCTGTGGCTGGGAAAAGATCCAGCAAGGACAGCATCAACCACGACTGAATAGAGTCGTTCAACATGACAGAAGTGTAACCCTTCAACAAATTTCTGTAGATTTCAGAGGTGGTCCATCAACAAATGTCAGTGTGTGAACCAATCAACGAAACATCATCAATATGACCCATTTGTGCCCCCATTATGAATGCGTGACACAAAGCTTTATGCCTCGCCAGGACATGTCAACACCAACATTGTACTCTGGATGACAGTAAACGTGTTCCCTGGTCGGACAAGTCTTGTTTCAAATTGTATCAAGTAGATGGATATGTATGGGTGTGGAGACAACCTCATGAATTCATGGACCCTGCGTCTCAGCAGGGGACTGCTGAAGCTGGTGTAGGCTCTGTAATGGCGTGGGGTGTGTATAGTTTGTCATATGGGACCACTGAGACGTCGAGATAAAACTGACAGGTGACATGTAAACATCCTGTCTGATCACATGCATCCATTCACCATGTCCATTGTGCATTTCGACGGACTTGAGCAATTCCAGCTGGGCAATGTGTCACCCCACATGTCCAGAATTGCCACAGGGTGGGGTGACTTAAAACACATTCTCTTACCACCAAACTCCTCAGACATGAACATTATTGAGAACATATGGGATGCCTTAGAACGTGCTGTTGAAAAGGGATCTCCACCCCCTTGTAATCTTATGGATTTATGGACAGCCCTACAGGATTCGTGGTGTCAATTCTTCCAGCACTACATCAGATATTAGTTCAGGCCACGCCACTTCGTTTTGGAGCACTTCTGAATGCTTGCAGGGAATCTACATGATGATGGGCAAGTGTACCAGTTTGTTTGGTTTTTCAGCTCATCTTATAGCTAGGAGTGATGATCCAGAAACAGTCAAAAATTACAAAAACCGTTTCATTCTATTAAGAAAAGTTATTAAATAGTCCAGAAGGATGTGCAGTATGTCTGCGATTAACTGTGATAGCAAAATTAAAAAAGTTTAGATTATTTTTAAGAGAAACATGAACAGTGAGACCACAGAAAGCCTGTATTTCTATCAGACTCAATGAAAAAATTGTTAACAAAAGTCAGAAGGTAACAATATTTTGTTTAATGACTTTTTAAATGTTGTAGAGAAAATAGGATCCAGGCTCTATATGGAAGAGCAAATACCTATGCAATTTGATAAAGTAGAAATTCAACCCACCTTTCCTACTGAAGTTGATATGGTAATAAATTCACTCAAAAGTAAAAGCTCGCATGGAATTGACGACATTTCCAACAAAGTACTAAAAGCTGTTTCTGACAGATAATTAGCATTCCCAGTCATGTGTATTAGCTCACTGAAACAGGACATTTTTCCAGATATACTGAAATATTATTTTTAAACCATTGTGTAAAAACAGGGATAGGTCTGATGCTAATGACTACTGCTCAGCATCCTTTTCTGACAGCATTTTGCAAAATTCTGGAGAAAGTAACGTATTAAAGAGTAATTTCACATATTTGTGAAAATTAAGTATCAACAAAAGACAGTGTGATTTTCAGATAGGCTTTTCAACAGAAAAGGCTATATATGCCCTCACTGATCAGGCATTAAATGAACATCACCCACTGGGATTTCTTGTGATCTCTCAAAGCCTTTTGACTGTGTGAATCATGAAATAACTTACATGCACTCCAGTATTGTGATACGAGTAGGACAGTGCACAAATGGCTTCGTTAATATTTAACTGAAAGAATACAGAACGTTGAAATTAACAGTACAGTAGTCTGCAAAAATCAGCCATCTTCTAACTGAAAAGGTGTCCCATAGGCTTCATTTTTGGATCATTCATTGTTCTTCAAATATATTAATGACTTCCCATTTTAAATTCATGAAGATACAAAGTAGTTCTTTTTGCCGATGATGCTAGTGTAGTAATAATGCACTGAATAAACAATTCTCTCAGGAAATTATAAATGTCCCTCAGGAGACTATTATATCGTTTTCTGCAAATGGACTCACTAAATTTCGAGAAAACACAGCATATAAAATTCTGTACGGTAAATGGCATAACACCATTGATCAGTATAGACTTTGAACAAAAGACTGTTGATAAGGCAGGATATTCAAAATTTCTGGGTGTGTGTGCATTGATGAGGAATTGAACTGGAAGAAACTCATTGATGATCTGATGAAACATTTGAGTTCAGCTACTAATGCTATTTGGGTTATTGCAGATGTTGGTGATAAACCAATCAGTAAATTAGCCAACAATGCCTATTCATTGCTTTAATATCGCTTCATATTTTAGGGTAATTCATCATTAAGGGAGAATGTATTCATTGCACAACATTGAGTCATGAGAATAATAGTTTGAGCCCACCTAAGATTACCTCGTAGACATTTAAGGAACTATGGATATTCACAGTACCGTCAAACTACATATATTCACTTACAAAATTGGTTGTTAATCATGGATCCCAATTCAAAAATAATATCCAAGTGCCTTTTACAACACTAGAGGAAAGCATGATCTTCGCTAGTCTGAGCTAAATCTGACTGGCACAGAAAGAGGTGACTTATGCCACCACAGAAGTCTTTGTTCATTTATTAAATAGCATTTAAAGTCTGACAGATAGCCAACCAGCATTTAAAAACGAATTAAAAGATTTGAACTGTTCTCGGGTATCCGACCGGGTATCATCGTAATTTTCCACAATATTTCGGCAGACATACACAGTGCCATCTTCAGGTTGTTACTGACGAATGCTGTGCTGTTCTTCTCGCCGCCCTATATATATTAGCTGTTACTCCCTCCACCGTTCCTCTCCTGATGTCTTTGGTGCGGCTGGCGTGGTGGCTACTGGAGGTGGTGGGGGAAGCGGCGCTGGGTCTGAACTAGGGGCTGCAGTCTCCCTTCTGCCACCGTCAGGGGCGGTCCTCTTTCTCTCCAGGCTGAGTGCAGGGTTCCAAGCCTGACTAAGTTGAAAGCCGCTGTCTTTATTAATTAGATCGTCCTGTAGTCGGATTTCGATGGCGTCTTTAGTAACACAGTCCCAGAAGTAGGAGGATTGACAGAGTATTTTTGTTTTATCATAGTCCATAGTATGGCCACTCTCTAAACAATGGTCAGCCATGGCTGATGTGGGGGCCTGGCGTAATACGGTATTGCGCTTGTATTCACGGCACACCTCTTCTACAGTGCGGACTGTCTCCCCAAAGTATGATTATCCGCACTGACAGGAAATTTGGTTTTCGAAGGCCTAGGTCATCTTTCACTGAACCCAGTAGAGTCAACGTTCTTGCAGGTGGTTGTAATACACATTTCACATTGTGTTTCCCCAGGATTCTACCGATTTCTCTTGAGGTGTTTCCGACAAACGGAATGCACGCCAATGATTTGTGTTCTTCTGTTTCTTCTTCTTGTTCTCTTGGCGCAGACACGCGCTTTTGGTTGTACCATTTTTCCAAAATGTTGTCTCGAGGTGCTGCAGTTCTGCTGGAAGGCTCTCCTGATCGTGGATCAATCGTGCCTCGTGAACAAGTGTGTGCAAAATGCCTTCAGGCTGGGAGTTGTGGTTGAAACTGAAGGCATTTAGGTACAAATCAGTGTGTGTAGGTTTTGTGTACACACTGTGTCCCAGCTTGCCATCAGGTTTCTATTTCACCAGGACATCAAGAAACGGTAGGGCACCATCCTGCTGCACCTCCATCGTGAATTGTATGTTGGGGTGCAGCGAGTAGAGGTGTTTGAGAAATTCATTTAAGCTGTCCCGTCCATGTGGCCAAGGATGGGACATCTATGCGTCCAACTGTCAGCAACATAGGAGCAGCATAAGTGATTGATGATGTTCTAGATTACAGTCATATTCATCAAGATTACGTGATAGAAACTGGTGGTGATACAAATTCAGAACCCAAACTGGATGATAATGACGATGATGGCAACAGAGAACATAGTCATATCACCATGATTCCAGGTTTTATGGTCAGGGAAACTCTTTGAAATGGAGAAATGTACAGCTACCAACCAATGTTGGTAGAAGACAGTATAACGTTGCTCCTTTGAATTCCTGGCCTGTGAATTAGTGGTAAAGTATTGGGTAGGACTCCAGAAGTGCAACAAGTAAACAGGTGTACTTTCGGCTAAATATATTTTAGATGAGATTTAACAATGATCAAACAAAATTTTAATGATATAAAAACATGTTTAAAAGAATAGATCTTTTGAGCATGATATTGGTGTTTCTGATATAAAATCTTTTAGAGGCTTCTTGTATTCACAGCAGTCTCCAAATCTAGTATCAAATACATTGATGATCCATTCTTAGGTGGAATTAGATGTAATATTTTTCACAGTACTGTAAGAAGCTGTTTTTGTTCAAAACTGCAGCTCCTTAGTTTGCGAATCGAGAGAAGGAAAGAAAGAAAAAAGGATAGAAAGGAATGAAATAAAGCCAACTGCCAAAGTGTCAAACTTTTTGACAGATGTACTGTAAACCATCAACATTGTTACTCTCCAGGCTGTACTACATGTGTTGATAAAATGGTTGTGCATTTCCATGATCACTGTATGATTAGTTTATGGGTGTACCTGCCAAGAAAGCTGCTGAAGTGTGGGGTAAAAATTTAGTGTATTACAGACACCAGGACCCAGTACTTACATGTCTACTTTCTGACCTGTAAAGAATTGGTAATTAAGATCAAAATTTACTTATCCTTCAGGTTTTTCAGAAATTCTGTTTCTTATTTTTGGTTGTTTCAGAAAGAATGGCACAGCGTAATAATGATAATTAAAAGTTTTATTTCTGGAAGCGTAGTGAAGTACTTATTTGGAACCTTATTTGCATTTTTTCCCTTGTTCCTTTTTAATATTCAGTTGCTTCGTTACCTTGTGTAAGAAAATACATTTTGTAACTAGTTGAATGAAATCAATCCAAAAATTTAAGACAGTATTTAGTGATTCATTTGTTAACTTCTGGAATCTGCTAAACACAACGATGCCAATTAAGTTAAAAATCGTATGATACCAGTTAATTTTTGAAAAACACTCGAAGTTTGCTATATACCATGCCAAACAAAACTATATATATCGAAGATCATGCAGGAAGTCAGAAGCTACAATCAGAATAAATGGAAAACACTGGAGCATACATGGCCCCACAAGTTAATTCTGTGCTGCAGCCCAGACTCGAACTTGGGTCTTCCTACTTGCTAGCCAGAAATGCTAACTGTTACACCACCACAGCAGTATGGTTAACATTGCTGCATGAACTACCCAAGTTTAGTGCCCTCCCCAACACAAACATCAAATCATATTTTTTGCTTATTTTCTCTTACACTGTCACTATTGCCAGGTAGATAATGAAGAGACTCGAATATCTCAGGGAAAAATGTAATTATAAGATTTACATATGTTCCAAAATGGCTATCTGTAAGATTTGTTAACCGCTGCATCACCACTGTTTTGACTTCATCATCGTCTTGAAGATGCTGACCACCTAGGTGTTTCTTCAAGT